>NW_019154097.1:20898008-21319299 GCF_002288905.1 Enhydra lutris kenyoni | reverse complement strand
GGAAGGAAGGAAGGAAGGAAGGAAGGAAGGAAGGAAGGAAGGAAGGAAGGAAAAGACACATCAACATTTTTATAGGTAGGCCACTTGGGCTCAGAGGAATTCAACATCTTAATCTTGGTGACATATCTGGTAAGTGGAAAAGCCAGATTCCAGCCAATCTGACCTGACTTGGGTAACTGGTATGGTCATTTGTGAGACCTCTGATGCTCCAGAAAGCCAGTAGCTACCATCACTTATCCACAGAAATCCTCAGGGTTGGGGGGGCGGGGGGGAGATGTAATACTGTGTTAAATCTGCGTCAATTAACTAGCAGATTCTTTTTAGAACAGTAGTTTATGTGGACATACAATGATGCTATTGTTCTGCAGAAGCAATCTACAACTCTATTGTCTTGCATGGCGGCCAATAGTCACGTGTGGTTCTGGAGCACCGGAAATGCGGCTGGTTCGATTTGAGACGCTCTAAGTGTAAACTACAAACTTGAAGACCCGGTGTGAAAACAAGAATGTAAAATATCGCGTGAATAGCTTTTCCCATTGATTGCATGATTGGGTTACACGCAATATATCATTAGAATTAATTTCACCAGTTGCTTTTGCCATCTTTGCTCTACAGCCACTAGAAATTTAAATGTCTGTGTGGCTCACGTTCTGTTCCTCTGCGGTAGCCCTGGTTATACGCTACTCGCTAATTCTTGCTATGCTCTATTGGTCAGTGGAGAAGGCCCTTAAGGGAGGATGATTTGATTTTTTTATCCTCCAATCCATAGATAACACCTAGAATACTAGTCTGTGAATTCTGGAAGGAAGTCTTGGCAGAGACTTCTAATTGTTCTGCAATATCCATTCTTCTCTTCTCTCAGAGCGAGGGAATCCCGGGTTGTTGTTTTTTTTGTCCACATACCAAATTTGCACATGCTTTTTATTTTATTTTTTTTTACATTTTCTCAAGTATTTTTACTTTGTTTTTTTATTTTTTTTAATTTATCTATTTTTTTTAATTATGTTCAGTTATAGCTGCTACTGTAGCAGGTAAGAATCAAAACTATTCCCCAGTCAACTTTGCAGCTGGACGAGGCCGTGTGACAGAGGTGCAGCCAACAGAATGTGAGTTGAAATGGTATATGCAGGCTCCGGCTTGGACATTGAATCGTTAGAAGTGGTATGCCCTTTGTTCTTTATTTTCCCTCCTTCTGGAAAAACAAAAGGCTCCTGGGTCCTTGAGGATTTCTTGAGTAAAGACACTTCGCATGCACATGCATACACTTTGCAAGTACATACGAAATGCATACTCGAAGTCAGTGACTTTCCATATTATTGCATCTTCAAAGGTAGAATATATGGGTTGGCAACCAAGGGTCTTGAGACCTTTATGTGAGGAAAAAGGACACTTCTATCCTATTTAAATCACTGTTTTGTTCAACTGATTTAGTCTTAATACAGATCCTGAAGACCATTTTTCTTTAACACATCTATATCACAGCACAACTAGATAACAGAGAGGGTTAGAGGATCCAAATTCACACAGCAACTTAGTGTGAGAGCTGAGTCTTGAACCCACGGCTTCTGTTTACCTTTCCATACCATGCATTGTACTCAGCTGGTTCATCCAATTACAGTCCATAAAAATGCATTCCAGAAGATACAGTATGTAAGTGAACTATTTGCTATTATATCCAGAGATAAAAATCTCCATTTGCTCATATAATTGCTGTTTTAAACTGCTTCCTTGACACCTCAATGATTTGTATGAAGTACCAGTAATGCCCTAGCAGCTTACTTGAGCAAGAGGCAGCCATAAAATAATCTTATCACTTAACAATGGCATGTTGCTAGAGGCACCAAAACAATGGAATATAAACTTCACATTGCTTGCTTCCTCCTTGCCCTTTAAAAATCCAGATAAAGTGGCCTGAATCATCATTTCCATGGAAAAGTGAAGGCTACAATTTCTGTAGGATTTCCTGGGGAGGAAGGGGTAGGCAGGGGGAAGGGAGATTGTATTCTGATGTCTCCAAGCCTGGGCTCCTGATTCTACAAGTACTGCTTATTCTACATTGCTACAACCCAGACAAGAAATCCAACTTTTTCTCAATTTACACACACACACACACACACACACACACACACACACACACAGTGTCTTGTACAGAGCTGATAAGCATGATACACTTAGTTGAAGATTTACCTAGGAGAGCGTGCCTGGGTGGCTCAGTCTGTTAATTGTCTGCCATCGGCTCAGGTCATGATCCCAGGGTCTTGGGATTGAGTCCCCCATCAGGCTCCCTGCTCAGTGAGGAGCCTGCTTCTCCCTCTCCCTCTGCTGCTCCCCCTCCCCCTGCTTATGCTCTCTCTCTCTCTCAAGTAAATAAATACAAATCTTAAAAAAAAAAAAAAAAAAGATTTACCTAGGAGATAAGCAAAGGGTGACATACAAACATCTTCAGATTGAGCACAAGAGGAGTCCCTTGTGAAACTTTCTTAGGTCCTCCATGCCCCAAGGGAATTCCCTTGGATGCTTTTTCCCGGGGTCACCACTGGGCCAGAGAGGCACGCCCTCCATGTGTCACAGACCAAGGGAGCATGAGTTGGAGAACAGAGCCCTGGTTCATCACAGCCCCAACTTGCCTCCTCAGCCAGCCAGCGTCAACAATGGCACCCCGCAGAACCTGCAGCGAACGGCGCTTGCTCCGTAGTCCTCAGCCACAGACCATCTCCAGTCCTTCCTCCCCCACTCCTTTTTATACCCAACCTCTCCTCTTCCTCACTGATACAGCAATGGAGACAGCCCTCTAAACTCCTCTTAAATTCCCAGTCTGCACAGCTTAGCCTTGCTTGGTTGGTTTTTTGTTTTGTTTTGTTTCGTTTTTTGCTTGAGCTCCTACCAGGCACCGTAGATGCAGTCTGCCCCTGGGAAGGAAGCCTGATCTTGGGTGAGGCAGCTTTTTCTTGTGGGGGAAATCGCAGGCGATGGCTGACAGCTGAGTTCTGTCACCTACCACGATCCCTCAGTTGGGAGGAAATAGTCCTTCCGTCCTGGCAGATCTGGGTGGCAGGTATATCACGGCATTCATTAGACTTTGGTGCTCGTGCTGCTCCGATCCAATTCTTCAAGTAGGTTCTGAGGACCACAGAATTCTAAAAGGTTTATGGGAAAACTATAGTCCCCACCTACCACCATTTGTCTGGGAGTTGAAGTGATACTCATCCTTCCCTGCTCTTCCACACATTTTAGATGCCCCTCACAGCTCCGACCTCTACTACTCTTGGTGGCTTAGCTAATGGCATGATACGTTCGTTCTGGAAGGGTCTGAGGTCATGGCCACCATGCCCTTCTTACTGGGACTACTGCATTTGCCCACTTACTATCTAGATGGGCAGAGGAACATGAAGGGAATGCCAAAGTGGACCATGCGGAGACCAACATTCCTTCTCACCCCCGTTGAGCAAGTCTTCCTCCTGTGATGAGAAATAATTATCCCCATCATGGTGACTCCTCTGCTTGCCTGATGGTCCCTTGGCACAAGGAAGCTGAAGTACTGTGGAAACAGCTGTAGGATAGTCTAATGGGTCTCTCCCTTAAACACTCAGAATTCAGTTTTGTCATTATGCGTGTCTAAATTCTCTAGGCAAGGACTATCCCATGGCTACCCCTTGGGTTACTATTCCATATAGTCTCCCTCTGAAGACACAGGAACATATAAAGCTCACTGGGTTAGAGTATGCATTTAGTAGGATTTTGCTTTCGCTCATTGAGGATTTTTACAGAAGTGTAATGAACTTCGCAAATAAAAATATATTTTATATTTACGGTTCACAGAGCTTTTCACTCCTTTCTGTGAATTCAAATTTCCATTTGTTATCATTTTCCTTCAATCTGAAGAACTTATTTTTTTTTAACATTTCTTATAATCTAGACCTACCACTTTTGAAAGATAGTCTTGTCACATAGAGAAGTATAGGTTTACTTTGTTTTCTTCCAGCACTTTCCATTCTTCTGGAATGCATAGTTGCGGATGAGAAATTGGATTTATATATTTGTTCTGCTATGCATATTTCTTGTCAGTTTTTAAGATTTTTCTCTGTATCACTTGTTTTTAGAAATTAAATTACTATGTTTCTTTGTGTGATTTTCTTTTTGTTTTTCCAGCTTAAGATGTGTTGACCATCTTAGATTTCTGGCTTTACATTTTTATCAACTTTATAAAATTCCCAGCCATTATTCTTCTAATGTTTATCAATATGTAGAAATTTAATATATGACAATTGTGTTTTTCAAATCCATGGTAAATCTCTCTCTCTCTCTCTCTCTCTCTCTCTCTCTCTCTCTATATATATATATATATATATATATATATATATATATATACATATATGTAAATATATCCTATGAAGTCAATGGTTTAGAACACTGGCTGTCCTTTTGTGCTCCCTCAACCCCACACCACTCACAGCAAAGGAGTTGATTTTATATTAACAACCTCATGTAAGGAACAGACACAGAAAAATTTTCAGTGAAAGTAAAAGGATCAGTTTAGAAACTGAGTATAAAATATTCAAGTTATTGCCTTAGCAAAACTTCTGTGTATTCATACAAAAATTACTGGCCCTGTTAAAACTTACTATTGGCCAACTGGGTAGGCATTCCCCCAGCCATCCCCCAAAGCAGATAGGCCATCTATAATCATGATGTTTATGGCAACCAGGCTCAAAATATCTTTTTGACCAGCTGCTCTTTGAAAGAAAAATTATGAAGGCCATGTGTCATTTTTAACATCCCCTTATATTCGGCTCAGGCAACAAATAACTCGGAAATATAGAAATATATTTCTCTTCTGTGCTTATGTGAACAGAGCATTTCAAGGTTCCTACAGAGGCTTGAATATCATCAGATACCCAGACTCATCCTTTTTACTGCTCTGCTATTTTCAACATCAAGCCCTTGGCCTGTGGTCCAAGATCCAAACCTTTTGCCAGATATCTTCTTTATCTTAGTCATCCAGAAGGACAAATGGGAAGGAGAAAATCATGTCTCTCTCTTTAGGAATATTTCCTGAAAAAAATGTCAACACCAATTCCACGTATGTTCCATCAATAAGAATTGAATAATGTGGCCACATCCCAACTTACAAGGAGGTCTGGGGATTGAGGTCTTGTCCTGGGTTACAGTTTCCAGTAACTTTAATGTACTGCATTATTGAGGGGAAAGGGGAGGATGGATCTTAGAAGACAAGTAGCCTTTCTGCTTTCCATTCTTTCCTTCAACAAAATAGTGTAGCCACGTGTATATAAGGCACTAGCGACAGATTCTAAGATGTGGGATGAGCAAGCATACCATCCTAGGCACGTCCCTCCCACGTGAATCGTACAGTCAAGTGAATGTATGCAAGTTGAGTAACTAAGAACGTGTATCTTCTACGCCCTTCCTACAGCGTATTTTCTGTCACTTCTGTGTGTACTGATATGCTGTTGGTCTAATCCCTACAAGTCACCCATATCATTAAGCTCCACAAGAACTCAACATCACACTATGAGAGAGTCTTTCTAATTAAAGTACACTTCAGTGATCATTCATCTTTTGTGGTTAAGAAAACTGAGGTCCAGAAAGGAAGGGACTTACCCAAGGTCCCTCCTCCAATCTCTTTGTTGGCAAGAACTCAGATGGCTATCTGAAGTCACTACGGCTTCTGTCAAGACTGAAATTCAAGAAGTAAAAGCTGAGCTTCCCTCAGGATTCCCCTGCTGTGTATGAGTCATAGGGAAAAACCCCTGGGGACAATCACCAACTAACTAAGGCTGCAGCTATGAAAATGTAGCTGGCTAGGCATTTGAACTCCATTCTTAAGTGGGAACTGATGCCACCTAAACTACTGAAGGAACTTTTGAACCAGCCTCTGTGCCTGGAAAGAAATCATGCTGGAGAAAAGGGGATCGTGCTGGACTTAAGTCCCCCACACTCACCAGCTGTGTATCCTTGAGAACAATGCTTAGCCTCACTGAGTTAGACTGCTATCTCTAACTTGTGGATGGTTATCCCTAAACCACTGTACTAAAGGGAGCCTCTGAAATGCCATAGATAATACGCCTGGAGCTCCCCAGCTGGTACCCGATTAATGTTATTTTCATTCACTTACAATTATGCATCATCGCTTCCAAGGAGAACTTCCTCTACCAAAATTAATCTGGCTAATTTCACCACTTCGAATCCTTCTGTGGCTCCTAGTCACTTCCAGAAGAAAGTGAAAACCACTTGGTATGATTTTCAAGCTCTCCTCCTTTTTTTTAAAAAAAAAAGGGAGCTTTGGCAAAATCAAAGATGGAACTAGAACATAAGTCCACTGACTCCTGTCCCAAGAATCTCTGAGCAAATAGCTATAACACTTATTTACAAGTAGTTATTGAACAAATAATTATAGTAAAATGAGGGAAGTTCCACAAGAGAGATTTATATACAACACAGGGTTAAGAGGAGGCTCGTTGATCATGATGATGCTTATGTCTTCTCAGCCGTTCTCTCCGGGAGCAGAATGAATCCTAAAAGATTAACGGGCATCATCGCTCGGTGGCAGAGTTGTGGGTGGTTTTTAATAATTTGTTATCAGTTTCAATATTTTCCAACAGCAAAACATTTTTCGCCTGTGTAATAAAGGTAAAGTGATAATGATAGTGGTATGTTGTGCCTAGCTGAAGTTTAGGCAGAGGAAGGAAGTAATGAAGGGAAAGTTGGTGAGCGAAGTCAGACACCAGGAGGCTGAATGATGAGGTGACCCCAGTGGATCATAAACACGTATATGTCACACAGAGGATCACCGGCAGTTTATTTCATCTCATGTCTCAAGGTCATTTGTCTGCTTCTGAGACGCTATGACTCTGTCTTGAGGCAGGGCTCACAGTGGAAAGGCAATCCCCAGCTAACAGGTGGATTCATTAAGTCGCTAACAAGACATTAATATCTAAAATCTATTAAAAAAGCATGCAAATCAACAAGAAACAGCTGCCCCAAAAGAAATATGGCAACAGGATGTGAACAGTCGATTTCAGAAGGGGAAGCCTCAAAAGTTCAGAAACAGATTTTAAAAAAAGTGTTCAAAATCATCAGCAATGCAAGAAACACAAATGACATTTGGCACCCAGGAAAAATGATACACATTTCACACTAGCAACGACTATAAAACGGTGTTTTAAAAACGTTGCTGGCAAAAGAGGTGGAGAAATTGGAATCCTCAACACTGTTGGTGGGACTACAAGACAGCGCAGCTGTTATGGAAAACAGTATGCAAGTTCCTCAAAACATTGAAAACAGAATGACGGGCTGATCCAGCAATTCCACTTCTGGGCGTATATCCGAAAGAACTGAAATCAGGATTTCAAAGCAATCTCTGCCCTCCTGTGTTCACAGCGGCAATATTCACAATAGCTAAGAGACGGGAAAAATCCGAATGTCCATCGATGGATGAATGGATAAAAAAAAGTGGCGTGCGTGCGCGTGCGTGTGTGTGCATGTGTGTGTATGTGTGTGTGTCTACACTCAATGGAATATTATTCAGCCTTAAAAAGAAAGAAATCCTGCCATATGCAACAACATGGATTAATTTGGAGGACATTACGCTAAGGGAAATAAACCAGTCACAGGAGGATAAATACTGCATGATTCTACATATATGAGATACTTACAACAGTCTAACTCATACTGAGACAGAGAATAGCATGATGGTTGCCAGAGGTTGGAAGGAGGGGAAATGGGGGATCAAGTTTCAGTTATGCAAGATGAGTAAATCCTAGAGTTCTGTAACACACAGTGCCTATGGTTAACAACACATATTGTGCACCTGGAGAATAGGTCTCATTTCATTGTAAGTGTTCTTATAAAATAGTAGTAAGAATAATCCAAAGAAGCATAAGAAAACTTTTGGAGTTAGGAAAAAAGGAAGAAAGGAAGGAAGGAAGGAAAGAAAAGAAACTAGATTAACAGGAATGTGAAAATACTAATGTCCCAGTGATCTTGGAGGGCAAAGTATTAATATTCAGCCCATTACATATAAATATACCCAGCAATCTCTCTCTCCAGGGTATTAAAGCACAAGAAATTCTCACACGGGTTCATCAGAGAACATGCCTAGGGATATTTATTGCTGGGTTTTTTAGTGGGGGAAGAGCAAGGAGGAGGAGGGAATGGAAAATAATGTTGATGTCCTTCCCTGGGACAATGGGTAGGTAAAAGTAGGTAACTACATGCCATAAAATACCACAAAATATCAGGCAGGCGTTCAAAGGAATGGCTTAGATTATTGTCATAGCAACATAGATAGATCTTAAAAACATTGCCCTTAACTAACTGGAATTAACATTTTAAAAAACAAATTAAATAAAATAAAAATGTTGCCCTTGATGGGGAAAAAAAAAAGGAAAATCAGAATGGATACACTTATGGAGATCCAAAATATGCACATATATTTTGAGAGAACACATAGGAAGAAAGAGAGGGTCATAAACGTTAATAGCATCTCTTTGGTGTTCCCTCCTCCCACACTCCCGGTGTGTCTATACTTTCCACGCCAACAATACCGAATGCTTGTAGTTCCACCAACTCAGCATGCTATTTCATTACTGGCTTAGCCTTTGTACATGCTGTTCCTCCCCACACCCGTCCCTCTAGTTCACTGGGGATGGGCACACTGAATCACACTACTGAATCATTAGAACTCCAAGCTTGCTACTTGGTGCAGGGGGGGTGCTGCTCAGTAAACAGTGCTCACTTGACCTCAGTTTGGGCACCGTCATCAGGCCTGCCCTGCATCCCAAACCACCTGCATGCCTTCCCAAGCTTTTTGTGTAATAGCTCTCTTTGTTGAGTACCTTCTAAAGCCCAACACCAGATGGCTGTCTGGAAGGCACACAATTGAGGGCCATGATTCTGGGATCTCAGTGTGGGAAGAGGACTGGAGGTATACAAGTTCCATATGTTGACTTTCATTTCATCCCCCACCCATTTTCTATGAGGTACCCCCTTCTTCCAACTGCACCTGGTACCGACTTGTCCAGAGTCCCCTGGTTGGCTTCCTTCAAAAGTAAACCTCCCACTACGTACCAGGCTCTAGGAGCACATGTTGGCTGGTGTGATGGGTGGGTGATCTAGAGGCCCCTTTGCTTTTACAGATTTTCAGCCACTTTGCCTGTTTTAAGGCTCAAATTCACCCTGTTTGGAAGTCTCAGAATCCAGAATCTTTTGGGGGCTTTAGAGTGTGAATCTCTTTGGTCTTCTGCATTTGCCTGCTTATGAATCAGACTTCTTGGGTCTGCTAAAATCAACTGGGACCAGTTGTCCACCAGCTTTTCAGCTTCCAGTCTTCTTACCATTCCCTCTTCCCTTCTGTTTGTCTTTGAGAGTTGACGCCATACATTATGCTAAAAGCCCAGTCACTGTCATTTTATTGGTGTTTCAGGTGAGAACGGGGATAAATGAGAATGTTCAATCTATCATCATCAACCAAAAGCTGCCCATTTTTACATAATTTAAATAGTTATTAAAAAAAAGACTTGCTTAGTTTGAGATGAAATGGGAAAATTGGTAAGATTCACTTCCCATTCTTATCTAGGTACAACAGATATTAAGATGTTAGAGAAAACCTTGATTTCCCCCTTTGACTCCTCTCTTCTCCAAGATAAAGACAAGGACCCCCGCCCCAGTATTCATGAAATCACTTTATTCGTGAGCTATGGAAACTATATCCAGCAAACACACACAAAAAAGGTTGAGGTGCACTGGAAGAAAGAATTCAGAGATGGCTCCGTTGCCTGTTCCTAGGTGAGTGGTTTTCAATATATGCTCCCAGGCCAGCAGCATCAGGAGACCTTGGAACTTTCTGAAAAGCAAATTCTGAAGCCCCACCCTAGATCTACTAGATCAGAAACTCTGGGAAGAGGACCCAACAGTGCCTGTTTTAATGAGGAGGTTCTGATACACACTCAAGTTTGGGGAAAACCGCCCTAGAACCAGGTATGGACGAGGACACAGAGGGATGAAGAACAAATCTGGCTACCGTGTTGCAGTGCACCATATTACCTGGGAAAGAATAATTGTAAACTGAAGACCTGCTCAATTGGTCTCACACTTTAAACTCCCAGTAAATAATAGTACTCCGGTGGAAGAGACAGCTCACCTTGAATCAGTCTGTGTTAAAAAGGGCTCCCTCCCCCCATTCATGATTTACTCTCATGGTTTTACTAGCTCTAGCTACCTCCTGGACATGAGCATGACCCAGATCTTTGCCATCCTCCCTTTGGGTATCCTTGGGGCTGCTCATAATTACAGGCTGGAAATGAGCTTTGTGCTGAAGGTGTGGCTGGTAGCCTTCCGAAGAGCTTTGCTCCAGGAGCTGAAGCTGAGGTTTTTCACCAAGAGGTCACCTACAATGAAGACAGTGAAATTCTCACCTTTGTTCCAGACTTAGAAAATACAGAGGGGGATGGAGCTCCAGGGCGGGGGGTAGGGGTGGGGGAGGAATGTGACGTTGATATTTGAGTTGCCATGATTCAGAAAAGTTTCTGAGACATTTCAGGAGAATAGGTGAAAAGTCATAAATAAAATATAACCTGTTTCTCTCCCCCATCCCCCACCAAAAGGCACTGCTTCTTACCCTTAAACCAACTTGTTCCAATTGTTGCTAAGATTCTACTGTTCCAAAGATCCAGTTACTGAAATGAGAATAATGGTCTCACTACTCTGCCCAGCAGTGTGCAAACCTTTACGTATATTATGTCTGTTCACTTAAAAGATACAACCTTCCTGAGTTTTAACCATTTAAATACAAAGAAGCTAGGGATCACAAAGACCAAACCGTTGACCAATGCCACACAGCTAGTAAGTCAGAATTCACCATATCTATCCTGCAATATCTATGTTCTTAACCAGCTGCCACAAGGGCTCCATGACCACACAGAGCTAGGTTTCTAATAAGCCAGCTCCCAGTTCAGACAGGACTGGGTCACTCCAAGAGCTATTCTGAATTTCGGGGTGCCGAGAACACACTCCTAATCTCCCACCCAACAATCTTATCTACCTAACACATTATTGCATGTCCTTTGAGAACCCCACACAGGGTCACCTCCTCTGTGAAGTCTTTCCCATTGCACCCCAACTCTGAAGCAGTCACTTATTTTATTCTCTATTATTTGGTTACCTGTCTGCCTCTTCCATAAAACTCTGAGCTCTTAGAAGGCAGGACTGACCTCATGGCTTGCCTTGCTAGCACCTAGGACAAGGCTAAACACGTGGGATACAGTTAGTACTTGTTTGTTGCTTCAAAAAAGAATGAATGGATGGGTGGGTGGTGGGTGGGTTTCAAAGGAAAGTGATAGCAGCAAATATATGACTCCAGTATCAATAGCTCAAGAGTTAATTAGGGCAAAACCAAAGCCATTTATCTGCAAACACAGGTGCCTAAGCCCAGGGAATCTTGCCCTTGCTGCATCATTTTCGCCTCTGCCATTTCTGCCTGTTGTCTCTCTCCCCCTTCTCTTTCTTCTCCTTCTTTCCCCCAACCTCACTTTCTTTGTCTCCCTCTTCCCTTTAAACGCCTGCAACACAGAACGGAAACCATACATGTAATATTTTCATTTGTTGTAATATATGATTCAGATATAAATAATGTTCCCCATTCTTAATTTCAAAATCCAGTGGATGGAACATTTTTGTAATGTCTAAAAATAAGATCCAAAACACAAACACCCACAACTCCCTCCCTCAAATTAAGAGCATACACTAAAATTGATTATTTCTTCCTTCCTTTGTTTTTTTTGTTTTGTTTTGTTTTGTTTTCTTTGGTGAGTCAGTGACTATCAATAGGAAAAAAAATCATCCAACGCTGTTCAATAGCAGGGATTTACATGATTTCAGTACCTATGAATTAACAGCAATGTGTTAATCATGTACATATGATAATTAATCATAGACATAATATATAAATCATTAATTATACATTTTATGTATAATGTCATAATATATAATTGATACTGGTATATTCTTATATAATATATATTCTCCATCTTCTTACTTCCATTTATAAGGAGACAACCGAGACTCAGAGAGGTTAAGTGACTGTCGAAATATTAACCAGTAAGGAAGAGGAGGAGGCGGGATTCCAACTCAAGGCCCATGTTTTCTCACTGGATTAAACATTCTCTCAATGCAAAGAAACCATACTGTTAAAGAAAAGGAAGAGGAAATGCCCCCCAGCTAAAAACAAAAACCTAGGATTAAGGAACACTTTATTCAAGGCAAACAGCAAATCCTGGGCCGCGGTTTTGTAAGAACAGGTGTAGCGCTTGCTTGCTGACATTTCCTATGATTCAGCTCTGCCGTCTTACTCGGCTCTTTGCGAAATTAAACCACATTTCAGAAAAGGAAACAATATCGCTCTGATAATAATTTCTGTTTAAAATCTGATCATTTAAAACAAAGGTGAAAACCAATGGAATGACATAGATTTTTATCTCACCTTCTGGTCACAGAAACGGTGAGTGTGAAAAACTTTGAATTCCAAATTCCAGAAACAATACTTTCTTTGCTGCCTCTGGAGGTTTCTCACGCTGTTTCACAACCTACATGCCCCACACCCCCACTCCCACGGCGTCTGCTTCCTCTTCCTCCCTCAGCCCATGCAGTGAACCCGAAGGCATGCTACGGGAGGGTGCTCCATGGAGAGGAGCCCAGGACTCCTTCCCTGCATGGGGCATTCCTGAAAATCTCCAGAGCCCTCCTTCCCGTGATTCTCTCAGGCTGCTCTGTCCTGACCAAGCAAGGAGGAAACCAGGCAGGATGTTAGTTAGACCTGCCTGGGTTCTGAGAATTGCTACTTGACCATAGTTTTTCTCTGGTTTGAACCGAAGCAGCAGGAAGGGTAGAAAGTGTTAGAGAAGAAAGTGTTCTTGGGGAAACCATCAGAGTGAAAGCAGGTGGGGTCTGCGGGAGACCTCGGCTCTGGCCAAGACCAGACTGACTGAAGCTGCCTGGCCTCCCTCCCCCCCAGATGATGGGGAGCCTCGCAGTATCGGCGTTCTTCCCTCACACCCCATTAGTGTCCAATTGCATTTTGCACCTTCATTCTTAAGAACTCACATATCCCATTAAATGTGAGTCTTGCCCAAGGCCAAAACTAAGCTTGTAATCTCCTGCTTCTTGAGGAAGTTTTAGAGTGAGTACAGTCTGTGATTGAAGATGGACTATAGGCTTAGATCTGACTTCAAATTCTGGGTCTATCACCATCCACGTGCCTTTGTGCAAACCAGTCTTCCTTCATGGCTCTCTCTCCTTTGACTTCTCTGTGAGAATGACTCCCTGATCTACATCTTCATTTTCTACTTACATAGCCAACTGCCCACTAAAGACATCCACTTGGAGTTTCCTTCATGCCTCAAATATGAACAGACAAAACCATTATCTACTCTCTCCCTGCCCGCAATACCCTTTATACTATTTGTTCTTTCTCTTGGCCCATGGAAGCCCCAGTCATGTTGAATCAGAACATAAATCCTGAGGTTTCTTCCCCCAGAGCTCTGCCATGCACTCCTTCCTTCCTCACGGGTTCTCATCAGTTCATGGCATTTTATTCCCCTGCCTGTGTACTCCTTTCAAATGAGCCCTTAAACCACAGCCAGAAAAATCACATTGACCAGAATACCCTTCCACCGCCACTGAAAAACCATCAATGGCCTTCCAACCAAGAAAACAGGACACAGTCCTTGGACTGGCACTCAAGACCCTTCATAATCTGGACTCAGCTTCTTCTTCCAGCATCATCTCCCAGAGCTCCCCCACCTAAGGCTTCCATTCCCATCAGACCACTCACTCAATATGCATGCATTCACTCCATTCACTAAGTATCTGCAGAATGCCCACTTTGAGCCAAGCGTTAGGAACGCAGTGGGTGAGTAAGCAGACATGGACCCTTTGTAGTGAAGCAGACAGACAAATGACAAATTGTGAACTCCTGGTTCAACTCAATAGACTGACCACAGCATTTACATGTTTTCCTTCCCTCTATGAAATTGTGGGGGAAAAGTGTAGGATATAAGTGGACAACAAATTATAATGAAATTTTGGAAGACAGGCTATAGACAGATGAGCAATGATCAAGTTAGCAGAATGGAGAAAACTTCAACATAAAGGCTTAGAGACATGTATGCTGACCAAAGTGCATCATGCACTTTGCTGAAGACCTGGAAGGCGAGGCTCTCAGAGACCTGATGCCCCACAGAAACAAAGGGTAAGATGTGAGGCTGCCTATCTGGACACAGGAAGAGTAAAACCCTTAGATTGTCCCCTTGGTCCCACAGAGCCTGATGGCCACCATGCAGGGAGAAGAAAGAAGGGTGTTAGTGTCTGTAGAAATTGTCAGAAGAAGCTCCAGACTCACACACATCAAGCCCAGAGCAGAACATAGATGAGGCAGGAGCTGAAAATGATCACGTCGAGGGGTATCACCATGACATTTCAGGACTGCCCTGATAAAAAGATGATTGTAAAAGTTTGTAGATGCGGGGCCAGGAGAGAGAAGAAGATCACATGCCCACATACACAAAGAAACACAATTGCAATCAGGCACTACCAGAAATTCTAGAAGCTGGAAAATAATTGAAGAAAGCCTCCTAAGTTCTGGGGAAATTTTTTAAATCTCAAACCCATGACTTCATAACACTACCAACAAACAGGGTGTGCATATAGACATTTTCAGACATAGGAAGACTCAGAAAATTTACCTCTCATACACACCCTCTTTTTTGAGAAGTTACTTGAGAATGTCCTCCAGTGGAGCAAAGGAATAAAGCCAGAAAGAGGAAGATGCAGAAACCCAAGACATACGTGGTCCGAAAGAGGAAAGCAGTGAAGGGGAATTCCAGGATGTTAGCAGACAGGACACAAACGAGGACAGGCAGGACATGTCTCCACTCTGAATGGAGGCCTGCAGGACAGGAGCTGCAGGAGAATAAAAATAGCACGCATTAGTATCTGACATATTTTATCCTTGAGAACCGGGGTCTGCAAACTCCCACCCGTTGACCAAATCGTGCTTGCCGCTTGCTTTCCTCCCTAAGATGTAATTGGAACATGGCTATACCCATTCATTTAAGTCCTATCAGGAGCTACATACTGCCCTTGACCGAGTTCCCTCTGCAACAGCTGAGCTGAGTGATTGCAACAAACTGTCCAGACTGAAAAGTATACAACTTTTACTGTGTGATCCTTTATAGAAAGATTCTGTCAATCCCAGTTTAAAAGGGGGGAAAAAAATTACTGACTTGATAGACTGGGTTAAAAAAAAAAAAAAAAAAGATAAGAGTAGGTATGGAGAGTGCCTGGGTGGCTCAGTTGGTTAAGCGACTGTCTTCACTTCAGGTCATGATCCTGGTGTCCCAGGATCAAGTCCCTCCTCCGACTCCCTGATCAGAAGGGAGTCTGCTTCTCCGTCTGACTCACCCCTCTCTTATACTCTCTCTCTCTCTCTCATTCTCTCTCTCAAATAAATAAGTAAATAAAATCTTTTTTTTTTATAAAAAGAGTAGGTTTAGAAAGAAAAAAAGCCCACAAAAATTGGGGGTAAAGAGGCCATTGTAAACTTGGGATATCAAAGTTGTATGAGAAAAGAAATGATCTTAGGAAAGAAATGATCCTAGTATGGTACTTGAACTCTGCAGTGAGTAGTATTTGCATGATCATAAAAACATACACACTGATTCTGATTCATCTAAAAATTATGACATAAATATTAAGGAAAAAAGGAGAGAAATGAGACGTACAAAAGGCCTAAATTGTCATCTCCTATAGCAGGAAGTCAACAGAACACTGACATTATAAATCAAGAGTTTAACAGTGTAAGCATCTTTGCTGGAAATACAGAGGTTTATGCCATAAGAAATAATGAAAGAGTTAAAAGTAATTTGTCTGGTGAGCAGGACCAAATGTGGTAGGGATTGGTAAGTAGGGCACTACTGTTTTCAGCATAAATCTTCCAAAAGCTTTTTTTTTTAAACTGTGTATACATATTATTAGATGAAGTAACAATTTTTCAAAAATACACGATCTCAAAAATTACAAAAGACAGTAGGTTGAAAGCTATTCAGCTAGCCAGATTAGGTAAAAAGGACTTCCCAGACAGACAGACTAGCATGTGCAAAGGGCCAGGGGTAACATCAAGTATGATGATTTAGAGGACTGGAAATGCATGGGACTGGCTGACGAGAAGAGAGTGGATATGGAAAGGTTAAGAACCAAACCAGCAAACACAGCAAGAAAGAGACCACAATGTCACCATGAAGCATCTCAAAGGCATTGCTCAATCTCTGGCTAATAATATCATCAATGGATTCACAAGACTGTGATCAATACTTGGAGCACATTTCTTCCTTTCATAAAGAAGAATTTTGCTTAAGAAACAGACTCAAATCCGTGACCTAACAAAAGCAGATACTGGACAATCAGAAAGCCAGATGGTATCGTTGAGCCAGATGGTATCTGTTTCCTTCAAGACCGTATGACAAATTCTTCTAAAAGCATCAAGGGGACCTCCCAATGTCCCTGCCAGCATTGGAAGTGATCTGCCTTTCCCAAGGAAACTCTTGCTCCCACACCTGCCTACTCCATCCCCTTAATCTTTGTTAGCATTCTGGAGGCAGAATTCCCTTCAGTCTCTTCTTGAGCTCCCACTTGCCACTCTTCCATCAAATCCAAAATCTTGGTCTTTGCCATCACTTGACTACCTAAGTGCCCTGTTCTCCACATTCCTTTATCAGTTTGTTCCAGATGTCTCAAAACTTGAATCAGTTATCAGTCCTTTGTCAGTCTGTTCCAGATGTCTCAGAACTTGAATCTTTCAAGAAAGGACCCAGGAGATGCTCTCTCCCTATCTTCATGAGGAAAATGAACCACAGGGAAAGAAAGGATTTTCCCCAACATCAGGCAGCAAATTGAGCACAGAATCAGGATCACAATGCAGATTGTAACACTTTTGGTTTGTGAGGGCCTCCCTTCAAGACTTCAGGGAAGACAGTATGGAGGCTCCTCAAGAAGTTAAAAATAGAGCTACTCTACGACCCAGCAACTGCACTACTAGGTATCTGTCCAAAGGATACAAGCACAGTGATCCAAAGGGGCACATGCACCCTGATGTCTACAGCAGCAATATCCGTGATAGCCAAACCATGGAGAGAGCCCAGATGTTCATTGACAGACGAATGGATAAAGAAGATGTGGTATATATAATACAGTGGAATATTACGCAATGGCAAGAATGAAATCTTGCCATTTGCATGATGTAGATGGAACTGGAGTGTATTATGTTAAGCAAAATAAGCCAGTCAGAAAAAGACAAATACCATAGGATTTCACTCATATGTGTAATTTAAGAAACAAAACCAATGAACATAGGGGAAGGGAGAGAAAAATAAAATAAGAGAGGGAGACAAACCATAAGAGACCCTTAATTCTAGGGAACAAACTGAGGGCTAGTGCAGGGGAGGGGAGTAGAGGGATGGGATAAATGGGTGATGGGCATGAAGGAGGGCAGGTGATGGAATGAGCACTGGGTGTGATATGCAACTGATGAATCATTAAATTCCACCTCTGAAACTAGTTATATATGTTAATTAATTTGAATTAAAATTTTTAAAAAAGAAAAGGAAAGACTTCAGGGAAAAGTGCTCCTACACACCAGTAGGCAAGAACCTGAGATTGGGAAATTCTCAAAGGTGAATTTCCTCTTTCTCCCCCTCTATAAGAGAGAATTTTTCCTCTATTAAAGAAATAGCAATTAATATCTGGGGAAATGTGTTCAGGTTATATTTTACAATTCATGTACTTGGGTTAAGGTGTACCCAGATGTAATTATTTTTGTGAAATAGCAGTTAAGACTGAATATTAACTCCTACTTCCTTTAGAAGTAGCAGAAAGACTCTGTGTTATTGTTGCTGGCATTTTCTTGTAGGAATTCCTAAGAATCAATTACAAATTATTTTTATTGTGCTGGGATGAGGCAGCACTGCCTTAATAATGTGTTCTAAACATTAATTTAGCCAATGGTTCTCAGTCACTTGGTTTCAAAGCTTTTTAGCCCTTTAGAAATCGAGGACCCCAAAATTTGTGATCGTACATATTTATCAATAAGTATCATTTGAAACAAAAACTGAGAAATTTGACTTATGTATTCATTCAAAAATATCAATAATAAGTTACATGTTGACATAAATAACATTTTTTGTTTTTTAAAAAAACACTATATTTTCAAAAAACAGAAGAGTGGCATTGGTTTTACTTTTTTGCAAATCTCTTTCATGCCTGGCTTAGTAACAAACAGCTAGAAAATTACATCTGCTTCTTCATTCAGTCTTTGGCAGATATCCCACATCATGCGGCCCCTGGAAAACTCCACTTACACTCACAAGTGAATGAGCTTGAAAAAGGCCAAAAACATATTTGTATTGTCACAAAAATAGCTTTGACCTCATTTCACAGGCACCCCAAAAAATTGCCGGGGATCCTCAGGGGTCCCTGGACCATATTTTAAGAACTGCTGGTTTAATTAAAATAAAAAAGACAAAATATACTTATTTATTCAAACATTTGTGTTTTCGCATGATGGGTTTCACTACATCTTCCCAACCAAACAGGGAGGAGAAAGGTTTCTATTCCACTACACATAAGAACGTGTTTGTTAGTAAAGACATTGATGAACTTGTTTTTTAAACATTCGGATGCATAAGCCATGATTCAGGGTCTGTGGGGCCCTTTGGGTGGACAGCCAGTAGCCACAGTGATGTCATTCAAAGGTGATGGACTCACCTTAGTAAGTAGCTCTTGAATAGTCACTGTAGGCAATTTGTTTGGATCCATCATTCACTCATTCACTCATTTAATTCACTTGTCCCAATTCTATGTTATCTGTGCAACTTGTACATTCTTATTTCAGGAAGCAGGGTATCTTATTTTGGTTCCTCCTATCTTCTCATTGATGCCACTTTTGAGGGGAAGGCAATATGCCCTTCACTGAGTACTGGAGTTGAGAGCAAAGAGGACCATGGCAAGAAGTGATATGTTCGCTCTCAGGACTGAAGTTGTGCACTGAAATGGAACTGGTTTCCAGTCCTTGTCACACTTACTGCGACTTGGGCAAGTAAGTCACAAGACTCTGTGAGCCTCAGTATCTCTGTAGATAAAATGGGGATGACAGTTCCCAGAGTGGCTAGGAAGTTCCCATGGAGTGATGCATGGAAAGTACCTACCGCTGTTCCTGATGCCGAAGGAGGGCTCCACAAATGCCAGCCGTGACGCTGTGGATCATGGGAAGGGGGTTGGAGCAACACCCCAATGTTGGCACAGCCGGCTGACTCAAGGACCCACAGAGGGGCTTTGATGCAAAGCCACAGCCTCCCTTCCCTTCTGTGTTGGAGCTACAAGAGCCATCTTACAGATACTCAGTTATGATGGGCTCCTGTTTCCTCCAGCATTTTCCTGAATGCAAAGCTCTCCAGGCGTTCCAGAGAATCCATCAACAGAAAAGTCTTCCTTGACACAGTCTAGAAAAGTCTTTCTTGACACTCCTACTCCAGTCTCCTGAGCGATCTGCTTGATATCAGCCAATCCATTTACCCAGAAAATGTGCACGAAAGCCCCTTTTCCCAGAAAGCCCCCCCAAACCCCCAACATGGTTCAGGTTTGGTTTCCCTTCCCCGCTGCCATTTTTCTTCTGTAACTCTCATTTCGCACCTTTGTTAATTAAAATGACCAATCTCTTTTGCCTACAAAGAGCGTGCTGATAATTCACCGAGTTTCTCTGCATAATTCTTAGACATTACTCTGAAGGTGAAGAGCCGTACTGAGTGAGACTCAGTGATTTGCCCCAGTTCCCACAGGTCACAGAGCAGATGGTAAGTCCTCCTCCCCTTCCCCACCCATCAGCAAACTGACAATCAGCATACTGCAATTCGCTTTGACTCTCAAGATTTCTGTCTTAGTTCATTGAAGCCTCCTGGCTTTCTCTGGCATATTTAGAATTAGCATGGAAAGGGAACAGGGGAATAGCAGCACATTTAGACCACAGCCATCATTTCAAAAATAAAACAGCTCCTGTTAAACTGATGAACCCACAAGAGAGAGAACTGGGTCTCCACAGTGGCTCCCCCAGTGACTTTCTCATCCCTGCTTCACACTTTCCCCCTTCGATTGTCCAGCCCTGTCCTGCTAGATTATGTTTTTAAATGCAGCTAGAGGGGCGCCTGGGTGGCTCAGTCAGTTAAGTGTCCAACTCTTGGTTTTGGTTCAGGTCATGATCTCGGCCTCGTGAGATGGAGCCCCGCATTGGCTCTGTACTTAGTGGGGAGTCTGCTTGAGATTCTCTCTCTCTCTCTCTCTCTCTGCCCCTCCCCCTACTTGCTCATTCTCTCTCTCTCTAAAATAAATAATCATAAAAAAACCCACAGTGCTAACCTTGCCATTCTTCTCAAAAATGTCTAATGTCCCTTCACTGCCCACAGCCTAAAATCTCAGCTCCCTACGTGGATATCTGCCTCCTTCTGGCTGCATTTCACTTCACCAAACTTCTCTTTCTCTCTCTGTGAGTCCATCTCCTACCTACGAATGCCAAGTAGCCCAGTGCAAGACTGTCTTGATGAAGGGAGCAGTGCACTGAGATACATTCAAGCACAGTGTTTTTATCTCACGGGTCCACAGACCAACTACTTTGAATACCATTGCCTAATACAGTTGTCTTTCCCTGGAATGCCTTCCACCACCAAAGGTAAGATCTATCTATCCTTAAAGCCCTACTCACATGCTGCCACCTCCAGGAAGTCTTCTCTATTCATCACCACCGAGAATAGTCATCATTGGCACTCCCCTTATGCTACTGACTATCGTGTCTTATAGTAACGTTCTATATACCCATATCCTAATTCTTCCTATAGGCTACCTGGCGTCTCTCCCCCATATGTCTCTTGAACACATAAAATTCTTGCTGGCCTGGGGCCCCTAACACATGCTCTTCCCTCTTTCTACAACCTGCTTCCTCCCATTAATTTTCTAGTCCATAATCTCCGACATTTCAGGTTTCAACTTAAAAGCCACATCCTCAAAAAGACACTCTTGAGGATATTTCCATCAAGGGCCTAGCAGGAAACACATGTCACCTACAAAGGGGGGTAATATTTTAATAAAAAGCCTATCTACAAAAGGTATGGCCAGGGTTGAGGGACACCAACAAGAGATAGCCCAGTACACCACAGCTGGCACCAGCAGGTGCCTGAAGCAGGAGGGGAGGGCACGTCAACCAGAACCTGAAGACAGTAGGTGCAAGAAGAAGGCTACCTGAATTCACTAGTGGCTCACAACTGAGCAGTGAGAGCTATAGAATAGCACTAAGGAAGTAAATACCACAGCCTCCTGCTTCTCCCACTGCCCCAAAGGCCCACCCCCTACTGGGAGCAGAGACGCCCTTGAAGGCAGCCCAGCCAGGTCAGCCTCCCAGGAGGATGGAGAAGGATGGGAAGAAGGATGACAGAAGCAACCCAGAACACCCACCATTCTCAGGTAGACCCTCCTGTTAGCCCACCTCCTAGCAACCTGTTCTTTTTCTTCTTAGTATTTAATAAACGTTCACTCTTGGAGTGCCTGAGTGGCTCAGTGGGTTAAGCCTCTGCCTTCAGCTCAGGTCATGATCTCAGGGTCCTAGGATCGAGCCCCACATCACGCTTTCTGCTCAGTGGGGAGCCTGCTTCTCCCACTCTCTCTGCCTGCTCCTCTGCCTACTTGTGATCTCCCTCTTTCTGTCAAATAAATAAAATCTTAAAAAACAAACAAACAAACATTCACTCTTGTATCTTTTTGCTGACTATCAATAAACACCTTCATATTGTAAGTCCCATAGCCATGGAGGTATGAGTCTTGTTTGACGTGCTCAGCATCCCCAGAATCTCTCTTATCGTCAGTGCCAGATAATACTTGCTAATGAACACATGAACGAACGTAGATCAGTCAGACACAGTAACACATGTAATTATACACGTACACATCTGAGTTTCAAAGGGAGAAACCTCCTCTACAGAATTAAGAAATGCCAGGAAATTTCACATCAAAGTCAATTCAATGAAAACAAAATGCGGCCTAACATAGAAAATCAAACTCTAACTTCAAAAAAAAGCTGATCATTTTCTAAGAAGAGAAGAAAAAAGTCTTTCCTATTAACCTGCTGTGAAAACACTCTGAACCAGACTAGATAAGCTATTGCTATAGTGTACAAAATTGTCCTCCTCCCCAATCCACACTGCAGATTTAAACAAGGTGAAGGGCAAGTGGTATTCTCTCTTGAACTCTGTTTCCAGCAACACCTCGGCAGATCTCACACCGAATTTACAGTTGCAAGAGAGGAAAAGTGTTAGCAAATCCTCCAACCCCTCTTCCTGGTCTTGGGTTTTAATGCATCTCCCCAAAGTCTCAATTTCTCTGAACACTTGTGGTAACATTATGAGGAATACAAATACAAAACTTTTAAATCAAATTCAACATAAGTTTGTTTACATGGTAAGTGTATTTTACAGACAGTTGAAGTTGATACCCAACCACAAATGTCCACATTTGCTTCTGTCCTCTGTCCCCCAACACAGTCACACTTTGATGAGGAGGAGGAAAGTCTTTTTCCTTACAGCATGTTACACAGTATGATTTCAAATTCTTCATCTTTCTTTCACTTCCTCAAATGTGTCTTGGGCATCTTCTCCCCAACCATAGGACTTTCCTGTTTGCCACTCCCTTTCACTAGAAGATGCATACCTCTTTTCTCCAACTAATTCTGCAAAAATGAGCTAATATTTGGACCTAGGTCATAGCGTAGTTGTGAAGAATCATTGCAATAATAATATAATTAAGGTAGTACACTTAAGACAAGTAAAACAGCTCCTGGCACATAGTATCATCTTGCTTGTTTGTTTGTTCGTTTGTTTGAGTAATCTCTATACTTAACATGGGGCTTAAACTCACAACTCCAAGGTCAAGAGCCCCATGCTTCTCCAAATAAGCCAGCCAGGCACCCCATGGTCTTGATAAATATAATCATCATCATCATCATTAATTATTACTTCCAAATTAATCTTCAGATCTGCTATCAAACATTACTTGCTCAGGAAGATTTTATGTCCTCCAGGTTAGATTGGATGTCCCAGTCATGCCCATTCATGTGACTGGGTACCTTCTCTTCATAGCACTAATTACAATCCATAATGAGGTGTGACTCAAATTACCATTAAAAATAATATACATGTCCCTGACTAGACCAAAATGAACAAACAAACAAACAACGAGAAATTGGGCAACAAGTGAATTTATTGGTCACCACTATATCTCTAGTTTCTAGGAAAGTATTGTACACTTAGTGGTCAAAATGCATGTGAAATAAGACGGACAGACGTCATCTCTTTCTCTGATTGTGACACAATAATCACCACCTCTTTCCATACATTTCCTTCATATTCATTATCTTAAGAGCAGTAAAGGTAAATGTTTGAGGAAACGGATGCATCAAGAAGCCACATGACTAGAGATTCTAGTTCCCAGAGTAACAGGTAGACCAGAAGCCAAGTATCCATATTTCTAATCATATAGCGTCCTGAGTACAAGTGGAAAATGGCAGAAGGTTTCTGTTATGGACTGAATGTTGGTCCCCTCCCTAGATTCATATGTTGATGCCCCTAATCCCTAATGGGAAGGTATTTGGAAATGAGGCTTCTGGAGGTAATTAAGTTTATATGAGGTCATGGGCTGGGTTGGGGGGGTGCTCCCCCATAATGGGATTCGTGTTTAGAAGAAGAGACTAGAGATCTTGCTCTCCTTCCCTTGGGCCATGTGAGGCACACCAAGGAGGCTGCCATCTGCAACACAGAAAAGGAACTCTCACCAGCACCCAACTATGGTGGCACCCCTATCTTAGACTTCCTAGCCTCCAGACCTAAAGAAATAAATGTCTGCTGTTTAAGTCCCCTTGTCTATGACATTTTGTTATAGCAGTGTAAGCAGACTAATACAGTCTCCTGTGGAGGAGAGGAGTCAGGGGGATACTCTGCTGTACTCAAGAGGCCTTCAGTCTTCTTTATATAGTTTCCTATACAGTTGTTAGAGCCAACTGTGAAGGCATAGTTCCAAGAGAGTGTGTGGAGAAAATGCTTACATTCACCACGCTATTTCTTCTTCCTGGACACATAGAAAAGGTGCATTTCCAGCCTCCCCTGTTCTTGGATTGGGGTCATATAACTAGCTCTAGCCAACAGAATTCAGGCAGCAATGGTATAAACCACTCCCAGGCTTGATCTGTTGAAATTCCATGTGCAATCTTTCACACTGTCTTCCCTCTCCATAGCCAACTTGGAGGCCACAAAGGCTGCCTATCGCCTGCTAGACTCTATGGAAGTGAGAAAAACATGTTTGTTTTATTAAGTCCCTGATATTTCCGACTAGCTTGCCACTGCTACATATCCTAGTAGTATCCTGACTACTACAAAGAGGCAAAGTGGAAAACTAAAGAGAGAAATGAAGACACCAAGAGGCTGAGGCCAACTCTGACATCAGCTTCTTATTAGACATTGGAAAGTTGTCTCTCTGGCTCTGAATTTTCATCCATGTTACTCAGACAGGAATAGATCACAGTGGATGTTCTAGGTTTTGCATATTACCTGGAAACTGGACTCAGTACTTCATACATCCCTCTCTCCCACGCGTACACACAACTCAGAAAGTGATGGCAAAACACACGGCGTTACTGAAGACTTTGTTGGGTGATAGATGGATTGTATCTAGAGTCACCATATGTGCTATGCCAAGACAGTGCCCATTTAGATCCATTGCCCAGCTTAATAGGTGTAATTATTCATATAAGAGAATTCTTGACCTCTAGGGCTTTCTGGCTTAAAAAATAACATCATAAGTTAAGCTAGTTATGTTACACACAACATACGGCAACTCTAACCCAACATTTCTCTGTTGTTTTCTCTCCACCCCGAGACTCCACCATCCCCTGCACATCTTCCCTGGAGTCCTTCACTGGATTTTCTGCACCTGGCTCATTAGCTGAGAAGGAGCTCAGAGAAACACACCAACTCATAACTCCTCATCATATCTCATTGCTTCAAACTAGTCACATGACTCCACCTTAACTGCAAGGGAGAAAAGCTTATTGTAGGCCCTATGGTGACCTTATGTGCTAAAAACAAAAACAGACAGGTGGGTATGAGTAAAGGTTTAACAAAATGCCTTCGCCTTCTCTGTGGGAAAATGACAACAGCTCAACCTCAAAGCACTATTTCCTTGATAAAGGTGGAATGACACGGGTAATGGGGAAAATGACTCCTGATTGGTAAACAGCCTCTAGATGGGGCAAACTGTACTTGAACTATGAATACTGGTGGAAAGCCACAGATTTGGGACCTGGAATCTGTGAAAACAGATATTGGTTCCAATGGCACTTTGGGTTCTCGAACCAGACTGGCCCCTGTACCCAACTGTGTAGTCTCATCACAAGGACAGCACCTGTGTTATTGGGGGGAGAAGGAATATAGACCCTAGACTGCTGCAAAGAGGCCCACTGAGAGACTCATTTGGCACGGTGGTTTTGGCCTGCTGTGTTTTCTCTGCTGTGTCTTTCCAAGTGGAGTGGGCCACTGCAATCATGTGGATTTGATAATCTACTCTCTGTATGGCCCTTGGAGAGACAAATCAGCATTATCTGTAACTTGTTAGAAATGCAATCAGCCCCACCTCAGACCTACTGGACCAGAATCCCCATTTTCACAAGATGCATGAAGTTTGATAGGTGGCGGTATAGATGAACCCAGGACCAGAATCACTGGTCACTAAGAACAGGCATAACAGTGGACACAAATCTCTGCCACTCTTACTCATTCCCAGCTCAACTCAATATTCATGTGTATTTTCCTCTTGTTATTTCTAGTTTTCACTTATAATCACAAAATTACTGATATTCTTCAGTGGGCTCTGTAAGAGCTATTAGGTCCTCCTATTTTAATTTACAATTAATCAATTAGCCTTCAGTCCCAATGTAGCAGAGAGGCAATAGTTTCCACAATATTCCACATACATTAAGTTTGAAGGATTATTTCCTCTCCCCCAAAATGCTTATCAGGCTCCATCATATCAAAGCAAGAGAAGGTTTTACCAAATGGGCAGATGAGCTCCTTGGACTGATTCCTTATGCTGTTTCAGTTCCCATGAAGGGTTTCGAGCTTGTCCAGGTTCTGCTACTTTCACAATTTCTGATGTGGAGTACAGAATACTTTCTGGATACCCCAGAAAGCAACTTCACAGAGGAAGGAGAAAAGGGCACACAGGACTGTGTCAACCACTCCGTGGGCTGGTTTCAGAGAGAGAAATTTAAATTCTTATATATTCCACATTCCCTAGAAAGAGGTAGTGAAAGGTAGTACATGGTATTCAGACAAGGAAATAATAGATTTTCCTATGACCTATAGGAAACTACATATAGTTTAAAAAGAAAACAACATTAGATGTCCAGTGTGACCCAAGATATTACTTGTGGTCACCACTCTGGGTATACATTCTGGGCTGTTTCTAGTACCTTCTGTATAAAAAGTGATACATATTCATAGTAAACAATTTGGGACAAACAAAAACATATATAACATGAAAATAGAAGAGCTAAATATACTCAGTAAAGTTGCAACTGGGAAGTTGGCAGGAGGGAACAGAGACACAAAAACGGGAATAAGGACAAATGAGCAAAGATGGCGGGAAACAGCTTGGGAGGAGAAACAGAGGAGACTGGAAAGGGGGAATGATGTCTTCGGTGGTTGGACTGGAGATGACAGGAGAGGAGTTTGGTCGCCTAGATAGTTTGGTGGCCCAGAGAGGAGTTTGGTGGCCTAAATTAATGGTTTATGGTCTAACACTTCAAGTCAACAAAAAGCAGGATCCGATCCCTTTGACAAATGTAAACCAAGTGCTCACCATGCACCAGGAGGTGTTCTAAGGTGTTTTAAACACAATATCAATCTTTTAACTACCCTAAAAGTGAAAATAAATTATCACTCTTGCATTGCCAATGACAAGTGAGACCAGCGGGCAAGCAGAACCCCTCCCAAAGGTGTTGATCTTTTACCTCCCAGTGAGTGTCCAGCAGATGTTTGCTTGAGTAGAAGGAAGGGGGAGGAATGTGAAGTCAGGCCTGTGTTTCCAGAACACTGATCTGAACCACTCTCCATCTCTGTACACTCTTCTAGGCTTTGCCTCCCCACCATGTGCTCCACTCCACATTCTTCCATTTGTTAACACTTCTACAGATGCTCCCATTTCAGTCTCTCTGTCTGCCAATAAACCCCTTTCTTTGCAAGGCTGAAATTTTGATGGTAAGAAGGCAAGGTTAGGTTGGGGCTTTTTTGTTCTTCTTCCTAGTAAAAGTAACAACCACAAAAAGTGAATTGGTGCATTCTCTTGTGGTTGACATGTTTTCTCCTTGGCTTGTTGCTTCACAACTGAAAATAGGTAACATGGTACAGCTAAAGCACTTGTTCAATTTGAGATCATTTACTCTGGGGATAAATCAAGTTTTACTTCAAAAGCAGGACTCATTGAGCTTCATATTTCGTAGAAAAAAAAAAAAAACCTAGCCCACTTTAAAGAGAAAAGAAAAGGTCATTTCCTGATTTTGCTAACATCAGGAAAAAACACTATAGGACATTGTTCAATGTCAATCTCCACCCCCCACGGAGTCCACAGATCTAGCACGCCCAGGAGATCGAGGCTGTACCCTACATGAAAAAAGTCCAAGTAACTCAGAAATAAGCCACTCTTCTCTTCAAACAAAACAGACCCCAAACTTCTGAAAAGTTTCCAAATTTCTCTTTCTCCCCCCTGCCCCCTTCTTTCTCTATTTCTCCTTTTCTCCAAATAACATTCATTCGTTGAATTTTTTGCCCACCCATTATGTTCCAAAAAGACACAGATTTCCTTAACATGTGACGGTATCTGTTCTATTGGGAGACTGTGTGTTTGCATATACTTAGGGAAGGGACCAGACTTGACAGAGAGATGGGAATTTGGAGAATGGACGGCAGCAAGAGGGGAGGCTGGAGGGAGGATCAGGCCTTGGATCTCTTGGCTGCAATGGGCTCACATTTAGACCTCATTTATGAAGATGGCATGGTGTCCTAAAACAAATGTTTCTTCCAACATTGTGTCCTTAAAGTGGACTTATTGGGTAAATGTATCATTTAAATATTTATCGGGAGCCTGCTAGGTGTGGACATGTGCAAGCCAATTTATTTACTCCAGAGATATGCTGTGTTCTCAGGGTGATTACCACGCCTTTGGGGAGACAGAGCCCTCGGTAGCTACCTAGAGTACAGGTAATAGAATCTCATGATGTTTACAGCAACCTGCTGGCAGTCAGGCAGCCCTGGGTCAGAACATCGCTCAGTACCAGTATGACCTTGAAAGAGCCATTTGGTAGCTCTGAGATTTAGTTTTCTTTATCTGCCAGAGGGCGATAAGAGCACTCACAGGCTAATGTACAAATTAAGTGAAACTATGAATGTAATGTGTTTGGCACACAATGAGCTCATCTTGTTAAATGCAGGTGGTGGTTGTAATCATAAAACTATTACTCTCATCCTTATCGACTAGAGATAGACGTGTGCTCTGAAACCCTACGGAGGGACAGATTTCTTCTGGAAGTCGGGGGTGGACGCTCAGAGCAGAGACAATATTTGAACAGCAACTTAAACAAACGTGTTGAATTGCCAGAGCAAGAGATGTAAGAAGCGGCATTCGATGTTGCAGTAAGGATGCTGCCTGCACAGAAAAGGAGTCAGCAGAGGGATTAGCTGGCTTGGGGTTCAGAATAAACAGGGCACCTGGAGTGGAGCTACGTTTTTAGTGGGATCAGAGGCTGAAAATGAAGCTTAGGGGACAGCCAGTGAGGCCGTGCAAGGACTTGTGACCCGGACTCTACAGGCAAGGACAGACACTGAAAGATGTTAAACTGAAAGGGGAAGGGAGGGAAGCAACCTAGTAGAATTTGAGTGCATTTTTACTTAGTAAACCAGTGTGCACATCAAAGATGTCACCACCAGGAAGCCCCCCTGGAGAATGATAAATGAGATTAGGTTTCCCACCCGCTGTGCACATAGAATGCCCTGAATCATCTGGTATGAATATCCATTGCATTATATTGTATTCACTACTTAGTTGTCCATCTGGCTCCCTCAATTGTAAGCTTCTCGGAGTCAGGGTTGATGTCTGCGGGGTGTTCACTGCTACAATGACGGTGCCTAGCAGCACACAGTAGCCCTCAGATGCCTGATGGGTGGCATACCGTAGAACAAGTCATCCTGTCTCTTCTTCTCTGTCTTTTTTTTTTTTTAGCTTTTTTTTTTTTCAGCATAAGAGTATTCCTTGGTTTTGCACCACACCCAGTGCTCCATGCAATCCGTGCCCTCTCTAATACCCACCACCTGGTTCCCCCAACCTCCCACCCCCCACCACTTCAAACCCCTCAGATTGTTTTTCAGAGTCCATAGTCTCTCATGGTTCACCTCCCCTTCCAATCTCCCCCAACTCCCTTCTCCTCTCTAACTCCCCTTGTCCTCCATGTTATTTGTTATGCTCCACAAATAAGTGAAACCATATGATAATTGACTCTCTCTGCTTGACTTATTTCACTCAGCATAATCTCTTCCAGTCCCGTCCATGTTGCTACAAAAGTTGGGTATTCAGCCTTTCTGATGGAGGCATAATACTCCATAGTGTCTATGGACCACATCTTCCTTATCCATTCGTCCGTTAAAGGGCATCTTGGTTCTTTCCACAGTTTGGAGACCGTGGCCATTGCTGCTATAAACATTGGGGTACAGATGGCCCTTCTTTTCACTACATCTGTATCTTTGGGGTAAATACTCAGTAGTGCAATTGCAGGGTCATAGGGAAGCTCTATTTTTAATTTCTTGAGGAATCTCCACACTGTTGTCCAAAGTGGCTGCACCAACTTGCATTCCCACCAACAGTGTAAGAGGGTTCCCCTTTCTCCACATCCCCTCCAACACATGTTGTTTCCTGTCTTGCTAATTTTGGCCATTTAACTGGTGTAAGGTGGTATCTCAATGTGGTTTTAATTTGAATCTCCCTGATGGCTAGTGATGATGAACATTTTTTCATGTGTCTGATAGCCGTTTGTATGTCTTCATTGGAGAAGTGTCTGTTCATATCTTCTGCCCATTTTTTGATATGATCATCTGTTTTGTGTGTGTTGAGTTTGAGGAGTTCTTTATAGATCCTGGATATCAACCTTTTGTCTGTTTATTGATATGGAAGGACCTTTCTCCAGCTTTGCAAAAAAATGCAGACTCACCTCCCTTCTTTGAATGACAACAGAGCTCTTTTTTTTCTATTTCATTTTTATTTTTTACCATAACTGTACACAAATACCCTTCAAGAGTCAAATCATTTAAAAAGGCAAACAGTTCAAAGGCTCAAAAATTGGAAAAACTTACTAAAAAAAAAGACAACAAAGCTGTCTGCCCCCAACTTTCTCTAGAGGGCAACTACTAAAATTGTTTTAAAGTGGTTTGTTTGGTGTTTGGCTCCGGATTGCATATCCCTGTGGGCTTCTCAAGGTTAAGAGCCCCTACATTTTATAACTGATTCAGTCTGTGAGGTGGGATAGTCAACGGTGGTTGAAAGGCAATTATCCAAATGATGACAGTTCATTGCTTAAAGCTTCTGTAGCAGTTTTCCCTGGAGCAGATCTGAAATGTCAAAGGCAATTTCCAGGAAATGTATTTTTTCAAGTTCTTTCTGAAATGTTGCCTCTTCGCAAGACTTATCTTGCTACCTGAGAAAGGCCCTGTGCAATGGTCTTTGCAGTCCTACAGTGAGGAAAGAGGGCAGCAGGGCATGTGGGGGCAGAGACCCTCCCCTCCAAGGGTTCAGTGTCCTCGAACACAGATTGCAGGTACAGGCTTGAGAAAATGCAGACCTGTCCAGGAGGCAGCCAGGCTGGTATGGACTTCTGGGCTCCACCAACTCCTAGGGAAGCAGGTATTAAGGACCATCTAGCTTAAGGGTTTTCTAGTACTTCCTCTCTCGGAAGCTCCTAGATGCCAGGAAAGTGATGCTCTTTTTTTCTCTTTATTTTTTTTTTCTTTTTTCCCTTTTTGGTCTTGACTCCTCCACCATCCTAGTGTCTGGTCATCTTTAATTCTGCATCACTGACCATCATAAGACTATATATTTTTTTAAATATTCCAGGATTTTCACTTGTTCACATCGGTTCTTATCCTGATTCATTGCCATGCCATGCTTTAAATTCATAGATTACCATCAGCCATTTCATAAAATGCTATGTATTTCAAAGCACCTGTACAAACAGCAAAGGGTCCATTTCTCCTTTTGAACTCATCTGCTTCTTACCATCAAAGAGAGCTATGCAACCCAGCATGTTTTCTTCTTTGCCCTGATTACCAAGAAGCTCAGACGCATACATGCTGTACATAACCGCTGAACACAGTCATCTGCCAGGGTGTGTCCCTCTCTTAATCCTTAACTTCTCCCTTTACATCGTGGCTCCTACCTGGTGCCTTGTCTTAATGGCTTCAGTTCCAATATACGTGTGCATTTATTTTAAGTGGTCTCAACGCCTCTTTAAAGTAGTAGGAATAATGTGTGTGTGTGTGCCTGTGCATGTAATGTATAGATTCATATATATGTCTATTATGTATTAATTTATGAACACACACACATATTCCCAATGCTGAAAGTATATCTGTCTACATATATCCCAGATCTCTTCTGCCAGCCTCTCTCTCAGCTCCTGGGGCCTCTCCAGTAGTCTATGTGGTCACACACAAATGAGGGTATCTAGCTCCTTCCCAATTAATGAATCCCAGGAAAGGAAGTTCTCATCTGAAAACGTGAGTTAGTGATGAACATATAAGTGCAGATTTTATGGAGGAATCTCAGAAAAACGCATTTCTGTTCTTTTCTCCAAATCCCTTCTTTTGTAATTCTGCCTTGAATTGAGTTTATTTCGATACTTTAAATCAGGGGTCAGAAAACTTTTTCGGCAAAGGGCTAAAGAATAATATTTTAGATTTTGTGGGCCATGAGTTCTGTCTGGGTTGCAACTATAACTATTCAATGCTGCATTGTAATGCAAACATAGCTATAATCTGCATAAACAAATGAGCATGACCCTGTTTCAATAAAACTTTATTCATAAAGTAGGTGGGTAGGCTGATCTGGCCCACGACTGTAACCCTAACCCTTCCATATCCACTGTACCTGTAGCCACTAGATCACCCTGGCCAACTCCAATGTCCAATCTATCAAATTAGATTTTACAAAACAGAAGGCTCTCCGGTTAATGGGACGAGATCCATCCTATGTCTTTTTTTAAAAAAAAACATTTTATTTTTTTGACAGAGATCACAAGTAGGCAGAGTGGCAGGCAGAGAGAGAGGAGGAAGCAGGCTCCCCGCTGAGCAGAGAGCCCAATATGGGGCTCGATCCCAGGACCCTGGGACCCTGGGACCATGACCTGAGCCAAAGGCAGAGGCCTTAACCCACTGAGCCACCCAGGCGCCCCCATCCTACGTCTTTTATTGCTTGAAAATACCCTGCAGGAGTTTGCCCTTCTCTCACATACACCAAAAATTTTTTAAAAATATTTGTTTCTACCACAGTGTTCACCACAAGAGAACTTCAGATATATATTATAAATATATCTCCATCTGCAATAGTGTTTTTCAGCCTACAGCCATATTGGGGTTTAGAAAATGGGCCCAAACAAGAGACGAAAAAAACAAGGCTTCCTGCCAACAATCTCCAGCACATGACCCTGATCGTTACAGTGCTATGCCTCAGTTTTCTCATCTACACAGTGGGGATAAGACTTCACCTGCCCAAAGGCCACAGCCTGGACAAGATGGCCCCCCCGTAGACTCTTTCTGGGATTTAGAGAGATTATTTTCCTAAACCGATGATTTCCAAATGGTTTCAGGAATTGCAGTTCCCTGAGGCACTTGTTAAAACAGAGATTGCTAGACCCCAGCATGAGTTTCTAATCAAGTAGATCCTAGGGTGGAGGTGAAGAATCTGCAGGGCCACCAAATTCTGTTAGTGCTGGCCCAGGGACCACAATTTTGGTCCACGATAGAGATCTCACAGTCCTCTACACAGGGAAGCAATGGCTAGACAGTGGGGGACAGTCCTACCGCTGGTTCCTCTTCATTTTTCCAAAATGCCGTTCCCTCCCAAAGGGGTGAGAGATTAGACCTGTTTGCTCACCGAGTCTCAGATGCTACAGTCACACCTCAGCTGACTACAGGCTGAAAGGAGGCTAGTGACTTTTGCAGGATCATGCTAGAACGTAAAGGCCAATGGGCAGCCAGGTAAGCCCTAGAGAAGGACAGGGAAACCGGGGACCATTGAGAAGTGAGAGACAAATACACCATCAGGCAACTCCTTTGTATAAACCAACCTTCTAGAACCTTCTCTTTCCATAAACACAAAGTCAACACAAGCAGTGACTGAAGTTTAATCATACATGGATCCCACAGCAAATACTGCAGGGTAGGAGGCAAGGAAGGCTGCCCTCAGGACCTCTCAGTCTAACGGGGAAGGCAAAAGGCACACCGTATCCACACACTTGACAGAGGTCAAAACAAGTAGTTAATAGGATACAATAGTGTGTGCATGACCATGGAGTGTTCTGGAGAGAGGACACTGGTGGGCTTGAGAGCCCTGAGCAGGCCTCCCTAGGAGATGGAAGCAGGCGGCAGGGGCAGGAAGGCTCTCAGGCAGTGGAAGGGTGAGGTCAGTGTGGCAGGAAGCAAGGCTGTGCCTGAAGGGATAAGAATGAGCACAGGGGGCTCCTAAGCATGGCTTTACCCCCTCAACTCATCTCCATTTCTCTGCCTCAGTTTCCTGATTTGAGGAATACGGGTTTTGAGCTAACTCGTAAGTTTGCAAGTTCTGTATCAGCCTGGAGAGACCCCAGGCCACTAAAAGGTATATGAACATGCTGGGCCCAGCCTGCCTCTTCATCGCCCTGCCTCTGCTTCAACCAGAAAACTCCACTTTCTTATGTTTCTGCACTCACTGCACAGTTTCGCTTCCAGAAGGGATTTGAAAGTCACTCAACAAGAAACTCTGTAAAAGCTCTTTCCATTTGTATCTCAGGTGACCAAATGAAAAAGAGAAAGCAGCCAGGAAGCACAAAGGATGGGACCACCCCATTGGCCGGGCTGGATCCCAGAGCAGCTGAGCAGCGAGGGGGGCTCAGACCCGTGGGATGCCGGGAAGCTTGCAGGCTTGCGTGTGGAGGAGAGGCATGGGGACAGCAGTGAGATTGGGCCCACGGGCTGCTGGAGAAGCAAACAGATCTAAAATCTCAACCGCTCAGAAGGTTCTGAGTAAAAACAAAGGGTGACTTTTTTCCCCCTTGTCAGCCTTCCCTCTCAGGACATTGTACTGTATGCAAAACGTGTAACTGTAAGACAAACATTTTTTTCCACTGCCCTTCTCAGCCCCACGGGCCTTCAGGAAGACCTGCACTTCAAGCAAAGCCGTTTTATTTTTCAACACCCACAGCTTCCATTCCATAATCAGAAGTTTTCCACTTTCATCAAAGAGACTGAAGACAGAGGCCAAGGGAGCAAATCTGTTCTCAGCGGCGCTGGGCAGGTTAGAGAGACCCCGCTACTCTCTCGCTGTCCGTGCCCACCGCCGGCCACAGCCTTCTCACCAGATCAGCTAGGTGCACACCCCAGAGGACACTGGCTGGCTTCAGCCCCACCTCAGCTACCAGACCAAAGGAACCCGTGCACCCACTGCTTCCAAAACTAAGCCTGACTTGGGGTCCAGGGAGGGGGGCGTCAGCTTCCTTAACGGTGATGCAGGTACAATTTATACCACTCTAGGTAGTGCAAGAAAGCAATTTACCTCTTGATGGCTCTTCCTTCTCCAGGATCTGTGATTTTAGGGTTTCACTGGAAAGGAATATTCAGACCAATCTCTAGAGTCTGACCCAACTCCAGTGACGTTCAGTTGTCTGGGATCACTGCGTTTGCAGCGGGAAGAATCATCCACAAGGCATTTCCTTAGGAGGAGCTGGGGCTCCTGCTGGCCCTCTGAGATACCGTGCCACCAAAAATGAGCAGAAAGGCAGGGGAGGGCAGGCGCTTACAGAGGACTGGGTACTTCCGAATGAAGTTTTCAGAGCTACAGCTGGAGGCCCCAGATCTGCAGTGATTCATATTTTAAATGGGGTGTTGAAGTGGAGACCGTTAGTAACCGCAAAAGGACAACGCTGTCCCCTAGAGAATCTATTGTATCTGTCCAAATTCTCCACTCGGCCCAGGGGACCACTAGGCCTGCTTGACCCAGGTGGACCAACACCTTGGCCAAGTCCATCCCCATTCGTGGCAGGACTCTCATGTGAAATGCACAGCAGCTGTGCACACATGGGGGGAAGGTGAGGGGTATAAGGACCCCCACAAGGTGCCAAGGCCAATAGGGGGCAGGGCGGAGAGCAGATCTCAGGTTTTCAGCCTTGAAGCCCAGTGATGATTTAATGATTTAACACCAGCAGGGGGTGCGAGGGCAGGGGGGCGGGGGGCGGTGGACAGGTATGTCTACGCACCAGGGTGATGTCATTGATCGACATTTCCCGCTTTGGCCGAAACAGTTTTCACATTCTCTGATCCTCAGTTTTGCGCTCGGTGGAAAGGAAATGTGAGCTGCGTCAGAGGGCAGAGGTGAGAGCGGAGTGAGGCAAGGTGTCAAGTTCTGCTAGTCCGGGTGCGGCGCCCGAAATGGTTGATCTTCAGTTTCAATAGTCACACACACACACCTTACCCCACGCAGAAGACACACACAACACGCGCCCCACATCACGTATGCGACGCGCACTTGCGCCACGTATGCGTACCACACTCCCACCGCCCCGCACGCAGCACCTGCGCCCCTCACAGAACACACCCTCACCTTCTGCACCACTCGCTTCCCCACCCCCACCCCGACCGCCAGGCCCTTCCCCTTTCTGGGAGCGTGCTGGCGAACCCAGGTTTCTCTGCACGCTTGACACCCCCCAGTGCAGCCAGCAGGAATTTTTTTAAAAAGATCAGTGTTTCCAGATTTCTGCTCTCTTTGGATTCGCCCCCACAATTCATCCTCACGCCGGCTTGCCCTCTTGGGATGAATCTCCACATTTGTGGGCTCTTCCTTCCCAGGGAGCTGATGGCATCTCCAGTTTTCAGCATAAGCTGATACGATCAGACTGAACCCTTCGGAGTCCTTCTAGCCCCGTCCCGGGACCCCAGCTTCTACGAGGTCCCGCAAAGAGACATTTTCTACCGAGGTCTTCTGAGTTGCCGGCCTCGCTACAGAGAATGTGCGGCTTCTCAAGCAGGAAGGCGTTTTGTGGCTGAGTCTAAGTGAAACAGAAGTTGCTTTGTGCACACACACATACACACACACACACACACACACACACACACACACACTCCCCGGAGTAGGGAAACCGTCATTTTCTTACTCGCCCTCTGACATTAACCACCTTCTCTGTCTGCACTCAAATTCATCCCTGGCAATGAAAAATGAGCCTCTCCCCCACCCCTGCTGCCGCCTTTCGCCTCACGCCCCCAGAGAAGAGTGTCTCCGTGTGGCAGCCGGTGAAGGTTTTTTTCCACGTCACATGATCCAGGATGCAGGGGGAGAATCCTTCTTGGAACAGAGATGGGCTCAGAAGTGAATCTGATGAGGAGAGATAAGGTGTGCTGCGGGAAGACTATATAAGAATGGACCCAGGGCTGCAGCAAGCACTCACCGGAGTGGCCCCTTCTCGAGACACAGCCATGCATGTGCCAGCGGGCTCCGTGGCCAGCCACCTGGGAACCACCAGTCGTGGTTATTTCTACTTCACCACCACGGCGCTGGCTCTGTGTCTCGTCTTTGCTGTGGCAACCATCATGATGTTGGTAGTTCAGAAGACGGTAAGTGGACTCCTGGTCGTCTTTCCTTTCCGATTTTTGTTCAGTTTTCCCCAGAGAGAGAGAGAGCCTTGAGAATAAATTAATAAACTAGTGGAGAAGAGGGGGGGGAAGTACCTAGATCATGCAGAAAGACGGAGAAAAGAAAACAGAAACTCAGCGCTCTGAAATAATTTAGGTTTTAAGAGAAAAGTGTGCTTGGCCATCACCTCAAAACTTTCCAGACTCACGTGGGCCAGAAGAAGAGAGGGGAGCTATTAGTATTAAGATACTAAGATTTCAATTTTGCTGGGCCGGAGAGGCATATCAAAGAAGGAAGTGATAAGGAAATCTGATAACCGATTTGCACGCCTCAGGACCATGTCTTCAAGGTCTGCCACCAGATTCCAGGGTTCTCTGTTCTCAGGCCGAACATTGCTCAGATCTCTGGGGCCTCCTCCATTGCCAAGAGCTTTCACGACAAGGAACTAAGTTTCAGTGCCCAAGATGTATGAGGGAAGGAGCAAGACAGGAGGCCAGGCTTAACTCCTTAGAGCTATTTAAGCCTATAGGGCAAGTTGAAAGCTTCCTCTTGAGTCACTGTTTGGAAGAGTTTAGGATGTCAGTAGAAACCTAGAACATAGAAATGCTTTTAACACCCGTTCCCTTGGAGATTGCTCAGAATACTAAAAGGACAAGCAATCAGACAAGCAATCATGGGTACCCACTGTAGAGGCAGACGGTCTCAGGAAATTTACTTTGTTTGGAGGAAATGGTACGATTTGTTGCAAAAACAGAAGAGACGAAGGAGGGCACTTCTTCATATTTTAGGAAATTGGTGTTTACAGAGAATGCAGTCAGTGTCCTTTTTTGTAGAAAATACTGTATTGATGGTATACATTACTCATGGATTTTTTAATGAAGTAAAGTTTTTGTTAATATTGGTAATTTGAGAACTCACTCCCTCTCCATGCCCTGCCAAAGTGAGAATGTTTCCGTTTATTCCTTCCCAGCTCCCATTTTTCATTACAACCTTGCAGAACTTGTCCCAGTTTTCCTTCCATTGTCTTAGGTTGAATGTTTTATACCATATGGATTGCTGAAAAGAACAAGGCTTTAAAAGATTTTGGTATCTGTTTCTCAAGTGTCATCTGCTTTGAAATTTAAATGAAGCTTGGAGGCTCATATCTTCATAAAAGTGAAAGAAAAAAGAATTACTAACATTTGATTTCGATAGTGGAACTTATGAAATGCATCCTTGAATGGGCTCATCTACAGCTACTAAGAGTAATACTCTTGAAAATATTCTAGGGCATTTTTTGGGGGTAGAGGCTAGATAATTTCTATCATTCTAATTTGAAGTAAACCAGAAGTATATCATTTTATAGCAATGGCCAAAGAAAAGAAATTGAAGTGGTCTTTAAGTTTTTTTAGTTAAATGTTGTAGCTAGAACTGCTAAGAAAGAGGGGAGGGAGGAAGGAAGGAAGGAAAAGGGGGGTGATGGTGAAATATAAAGCCGGATTGGGGGAACCAGGTGGTGGGTATTAGAGAGGGCACAGATTGCATGGAACACTGGGTGTGGTACAAAAACAATGAATACTGTTATGTTGAAAATAAATTAAAAAAAAAAAAAGAAATATAAAGCCGGAGAGAGCTCTGGAAGGGTCCTTATTCAAACCCATTCTTTCCAGGAAGGAACTACAATAGATTCTTCTGGCCCATTTTTGTATATGTGGAAAATCAGGAACAGAAAGGAGAAGCGGCTTGAACTAAGTCATCCTGAGAAAGTGATGGCATCAAGACCATGCTTGATTGTTTAATGAGAACAGCACTCCCTTGACTAATACAGCCAGCCAGCCACAGAAGCACTTAGAAATTTCGTTCCTGCTCCTCTCTCAAGAGCCTTATCATCTTCTGCATCCATTTCCTTCACTTACTCCTCATGTTAGGATATAAAAAGATTCACTTCACAATCTGATTGTAGGGTTTGGTGGGCTGTGGTTTCTTTAGTCTGGCAGATATCAGTTACTTACTTAAAAGCTAAGGTTTGTAATACTGATCGTGATATTAAGTGTTCAGTGTTTTGCACATACATCATTTCCAGTAAATTATCCAGACATTAACAACTGCAAGAGCTGAGAAGAGTTATTCCCTTGAGTTATCAAGGAAGGCTTCCTGCAAGAAAAGGGAATGCAGGCTGACTCTAGGAAAGGTAGAACTTAGATAAATGGAGAGACCCTAACAGGACCTCTGGTAAGGAAGTTAATGGGAGAGACCCAAGAAACTTAAACTCACATCCCAATTATCAAAAAATGGAATGGGTCAATGACTACATAGCACTCTGTGTTAGGTTGGAAGGGGCAGGCATGCAGTATCATGAGAATGGTTTTACTGGCCTAAGAAGTCACAGTTCTGGGTAAGAAGCACATGAGCACAAAATTTAAAACAAGATCAGTCATAATATATAATAAGTGATGGAAGGTAGCCACATAGGGTTTCCATGACACCACAAATTAAGGACACAGGGTGTTTTCCCAGGTTTAAGAACCACTTCACTGGAGATTAGAGTTCCAGACTGGCTTGAGAAATTTAAAGCAGGTTGGAAAGGCAAATTAGAGGAGGGGGGCACTCTGGGCCAATGGATAAGTGTGAAAAAGTGATGGAGAAGAGAAGACACAGAGAATGTAGAAAAACCAACAAAGATTACCTTGAGATTGGCCTAAAGACCAAAAGACTCCAAGGTCAAATTCCTTGGGAGACACAAAGAAGAAACTTAGGTTTCAACCTCAAATATTTATTGGGCATCTTCTGTGTGTGGGACATCATTCCAAGCAATGGGGATAGAGCTTGAAAAAAGCCACCAAAATTCCCGCTTTTGTGTTTCTTATAGAACTACTTGTCTAGTAATGTCTTTAGAGTCCCTGTGGTAGTTTTTCTTAATTTATATTGAAGCCAGTATATTTATTATAAAATATTATATTCATATGGTTTAAGAAAAGTAAACAGTAAACATGGGAAAAGAAACTAAAACTCAATCACACCATGCCCACCCAACCACCAATCCCTCTTCCGTGAGATGACCACCATGAACAGACTCTCCCACGTCCTTCCAGAAATAAGTGTATCTGCAAATAGATAGCATAACATGCTGTTCTATTAGACTCATAATTTTGCACCTTGCTGTATTGAGGTGACAGTGTATCTTGGAGACCCTTGCATGACAATGCATGAAAGTTTGTCTCATTCTTTGGGAGGGTCAGAAAGTATTCTGTTATACGACTGCTTCATAACTTATTTTGTCTGTGCCTAATGAAGGATACTTCCATTTTTCTCTAGAAGTTTTACCCACTGTGCACATCTGCAAGTATATCTGTAGGAAGAATTCCTAGTGAGGGGAATAGAATGTGTATTTTTCACCTCAGTAAATATCGTCAATACAAAAGATTGTACCAATATACTCTCGAGTCAGCAAAAGTCCTACCAACAAAGAGACACCTCTTCACAACCATATGGAAAGACAGAAAACTGATCTGCTATTAAGTAAGCCCAAGAGAGTACATGCATATGCATCAGGATGAAACTTCCCACAATTTGTACAGCAAAGTAAATGAAAAATAATGAAATGTGGCTTATCTTGTCCAGAAAGGAGGGGTTATACAAGGAGATAGGCTGCAAAGCTGGTGGTAGAGGCATAATTTCAAGAGGCTCTAAGGTCTTCAGTCTAAGAGCCAATTCTATAAACCTAGGGACTGGGTTTATCAGTCCCTGAAAAGATTTGTTTACATTCCAAAATGTTAGAGCGAGAGTTCAGGATCATTAGGTTTTTAAGAAGACCCTTTCTAAAAAGAGAAAGCAGCTGCCTCCTTTCCCTTTGTAAGTAATGCCTTTAAAATGCCTTTAAAAACAAAAGAAAACAAACATATCCTTCCAGTGCCACTCTACATCCCCATCAAAAGTGGACTGAGCGTTCGGTTAGGCATAGAAATTGTTGGTGGCAGTGATATGGATTTTGGGTTTGCTTTGACCTTCAAAGACAATGTAGGGGTGAGTTGAAATGCCCCATGATGCTTCTTTCTACCCACACTACTCTCTACAGGGCATTCAATTTATCAATTAAAAAAAAAAAAGAAAAGAAAACCACAGAAAGTTTCTCAGGGGCAAGCCTTTTGCTAGGGTAGGAAGGGAGGACCCACATGGACAGAGCAGGACCCCCGTTTTCTGATGATTCTCAAAGTAAGGCCCAAATACCCAAGAGCTTGAGTTCAGGGCAGAATGGCACAGAATGCCATCAGTGGGAGGGGGAGGAAGAATTTCTTCTTGGGATGAGGACGGGGCTTGCAGAAGAGCTAGAACAGAAGCTGAGCCTCCTCCAAGAATTAGAAGGCTGTCTTACGCCTGAAGTTTTATTTTGAAAATTTTGAAACCAATAGAAAACAGGATGATAAACACCCATATAACCTTTCACCTAAATTGACTGGGTTAACATTTGCTCTATTTGTGCTCTTTTTATGTGAATGACAGTAAGGTGCAGATGGCGTGGCCTTTTACCTGCACCTGTCTCAGCACTCATCTCCTCCTTACTGCAAGGCCATTATCACGGCCAAGGGAGTCAATGTCAATTCAGTGGTTCCATCTAATAATAATGCATAGTCCATATATCAATGCCCCTACTTTTCCAAAAATATCTTCTACAGCTGTTGTGCCTTGTCTTGATTGGGGATCCTGAATTCACCCTCCAGGCACACACCACATTTGGTTATGTCATTTTCAAGCTATAACGTTGCTATTCAATAGGTGGTCCTGGGAGCTTGTTGGAAATGCAGAAACCCAGCCCCAAATCTAGACCAAATGAATAAAAATCTGCCCTTTAATAAACTCCCTGGGTGACTCCTTGCCCACTAAAGTTTGAGAAGCAATCATTTAGCAATTTCCTCTGCCCTTTGTTGTTTGTTTCTCAGGACGTTGACTTTTTCAAAGGGTCCGGGTCAGTGTGCTTATAGAATTGGCCAAGTTTTGGATTTGGCTTCATATTCATCATGATTATATTCAGATGAAATTTTTTGGGCAAGAATAGTACATAGGTAATGTTACATATTATTATAGCACCTAGGGGCATATGTCAGGTTATCCCATTATTGGTGATGATATATGGTTCCTTGATTAAGGTGGTGACTGCTGGTGAACACTTTTGTCTTTCTTACTAATAAGTAATCTATGAGGTAGTACTTAAAAGACATATAAATATCTTCCATTCCACAGTTTGGGCACGATCCTTGTCTGAATCGGGGAATGAGCCAAGAGTCGGAGAATGATGATTGCCTAAGCCTATCATTCTTTCTGCATTTATTAACTGCTATTCTTCAGTAGAGAAGAGCTCTCTGTTGGAAGGAGAGTGGCAGGTGGAGCTGGGGTAGGGCTTTCCGGGTGAAGCAGAAGAGTGAGCAGAGGCACAGCCCAGAAGCAGGCAAATCCAAGTGTCAGGAGAGGAGTGGCAGAACCAGAACAGAAGTCAGCCCAGACTGCACATGGGAAGAGCAGGAAGCAGAGATAGCTGGCAAGAAGGTAGGTAAGAGAGTAGGATGCTATGTCCATCAGGAGAGTAAGAAGAAGATTTCTTAAACCCATGTATGAGCCCAGCCTATAGGCAACCCCGGCTCCCAATTCCTTGAGGGAAGGAAGACCTCAGGTGTTCTATGGCCTAATGAGTAATGTCTTAAAGCCCTTGCCATTCAAAGTGTGGTGCGTGGCCCAGCAGCATTGGCATCATCTAAAAGCTTATTAGAAATGAAAAACCTAGAGGGTCCATCCCAGACCTACTGAACCAGAGTCAGCATTTTAACAAGATCCCTAGTGGGAAAAGAACTGCTTCAAGCCACTCTGTTCTAGTTTCCTCCTGGATTAACCATACCAAAACCAAGGCAGAAAAAAAAGAAAAAATCTCTTCTCTTGAGGATTTTCTATGACCTCCATCTACTTTCTCATTGAGTCACGGGAGAATTTTCTGCCCCAGCTCCATCCTGCCCTACTCGAGCAAGGCAGCATAGCATGGCATTGAAGAACATTGCCTTCCAATTCAACACACTTGATGTGAATCTTTTCCCTGCCATCCACCATTTGTAGAACCTTCTGAAATTTCTAAGACTTCATCAGTCACAAACTCTTGGGGTAAAGACCAAGTGAAATGATGCATGGAAAGCATTTATCCTTGGAGGACTAAGCAGCCTCGTGGAGGGCTTCCTCATGCTAGCTTGAAAGTAAGGGAAACGTTCCTGGCCCCAAATCTCCATGACCCACATTACAAGACAATATGAAGCCAGCAAAGAAGGGGATATGTAATCGCCCTGGCATATTCCAAATGTTGGTTGCCTTGGACCATTTTCAGTTTCAAAGGACATTTGTATCCAGAGCACACTTGGTATCTGATTTCTGCACAGCACTGCTCTGTAAAAGAAATGAGCTTTTCAAGGTATTGGGGCAAATTAAGCACATCATCAGGATCAAGAGAGTAACCAAAATTGCTACCACTTCGAGCACTTCTCAGTACTTTATATGAGGGAAGGATGATTAGCTTTCTAATTACAGTGACAAAAAGGAAGAGGAAAACAGAGTTCTGGGCAGGGAACATGATTGCAACTGAGTCATTCCACCTGGGGACAAGTAGGTTAAATGTGAGGGTTCCTCCCTCCATCCACAGAAACACTGTTGGAAATACCCATCAGACACCTGGAGTCTGAAACAAAAGAGGTACAGTGAAGGAAGTGTAGCTGGTTCTTAACCATGGAGATGAAGTTTCCTGAGCTACTTAGTGGGAGCTGAGAATGACAGCTTGGGAGGGTCCATTAGCTTGCGTCTGTGTCTAGCCTAAGTGCCACTGACCACAAAGACAAGTCATTGAGCAAGATGGTCCACATTTCCCCAGCCAGGACCCAGATCCCCAGGCAAGATTTGGGAGAGAATGCTAGGACTGAGAAGCACCTTGCCAAAGAGGAGTTGATGGATAGCACTACATAGTGCCGCGGGTATAAACAACTCCCAGCAAACTGTAAAAGTCACCATCTCTTTACACCCTGCCCTTCTACCTCCAAATCATAGGATTGTTAAAGGGAGGGGAGAATGAGCATCACCAACCTTGGCCTCCTGAAGCTAGCATCTCTCTTGGGACAGTGGAAAGACCACCAGAGAATTTGAATCCGAGATCGGCCACTGACTCATGAGTGTCTCGAGTTCCTCTTCTGTTAAATTAGCCTGATGGACTGAATGATGTCTAGGTCCCTCTCTGGCTCTGCTTCCCTGATCTTTTCTATCAGAGGCAGCCAGAGGAGCTCTGGCAAACCTCATCCCAGGGACTCTCTAAAACAGGAATAATCACATTTATGTCTTGGATGCCCTGTGCCCTTGTACTAAGATATATTGTTTCTGACATGCTCCCGCCTAAAGTTGGCAAACCAGGAAGCCCTCCAATAACTAACAGAGGCCTCCTCTGACCCCCATAGAAGTGAGGTCCCCCTCCCAGATATTATCTCTTACGAATTTGTGTTTGAACAAATTGTGTTCCGTGGGCCAGGAGCCTCAGTGACACCAGACAGCTTGTCAGAAATACAGACTCTCAGGCTCCGGCCAAACCAGCTGAATCAGAATTTGCGTTCTAACCGCCTCCCTGGGTGATCGGCGTATACGCGTTAAGTTTGAGAAGGGTTATCTTGAAAGGCTCTCTTCCTTTGTTTCCTTGCCTCAACTTGCAATTCAATTCTTATATTTATTTGTATATCTTAAATGACGGCTTTAATGACTAAGCCATAAAATCCACAGGATGTCTTCCGTGACTAACATAGTTCCTGGCACACACCAGACCAGGTGCTCATTTGACAGGTGCTGAATATCTGACTTCCTGGTATTTCCGGGGTGGCTCGTGGAGCCTGGGATGGTCCCAGTGCTTCGACTGTGCCAGCCTCCTCTCCCTCTCCCTGGACACTTTCCTGGGGGTTCGACGAATTCAACCATCTTAGCACCACATTTAAACATAGATGCTTTTCTTCGTGCATTTGCGCATGACACTAACTGATGATCGTGCTCGGTAGTAAGCTCGCTGCTCGTTAGATTTCGAAACGCTCTTCGCAGTCTCACAGAGGCAACACGGAGGGGAATTTGGTGATATCAGGTTTTCCTATGGACTGCAGGCACAGTTGAGAGACCACAAATGCACGGTGTTACTATTCAGTTTAAGAGCTTTCAGCTAAAGCAGTAAAATCATAGACTATTAGAGCCAAGAGGGAAGGAGCGTCCAAGCCAAGTTCACTTCTTTCGCCCTGAAAAAATGAAGGCCAAAGGTTAATACTGACTTCTGCCATCTGCACGGCAGGGGTATGCCAAGGCTTTGCCTTCGGGAGACTTCCTCGGTTCATTACAACACACTTGGGCTGGAGGAGGGATCCGTTTATCAGAAAATGAGCCATCAGTGGAAGGCAAAGGACAGAGCCCCCAGGGAAATGGTGGAATATAAGGGAAATTCCAGATGGTCCTAGGTGTTCAGACAGAACTCTAAGGAAGTAAGATGTGCACAGATGCTAACTTCTTGCTCTGGATGTGGGAGTGATTTTCATTCGTATCAGTGTCACACCCTCTCTAGGTCTTTATTAGTATTTCAGTCCAGTGAATTACACGTGACCCCAACCTAGACAAGTCAAAAGAGAAATAAGATACTTTATTCCGTATTGGCAAGACACCTGAAGTGCAGCTCCATGGCTGAGGTGGGGAGAAGGGGAGGGAGGCTAGGGGTGAGGACATCCGTGTTTGAGGGATTTGTGAGGGGTGAAGAATTGTGCCCATCTGCTTCTATTGCCTTCTTGCTCAGAGCACCGCAACAAGACCTCCCTATCAGTCCCTCCAGTCCCCAGCCCAGGAAGCCCCCCTTCAGAAGACAATCTACTTCTATCAACCCCTTACATATCTGTATAAATATCTCTCTGTATATTTATGTTTATTATAAAATAAATAATATGAAATATAATGTGAATTTATAAATATATAACATTTCTTTGTGCTTATTTATGTTATATAGTTATACATATTTGGATATTATAATCATATATAAATTTGTAATAAGGTCCTGAGGGCAGGGACCTGATTTCATTATTTACCGTCTCATCACAACGCTTGGCCTATAAACATTCAATTAATTCAGAATTTCCAACCACAGGAAAGGGAGAGATGTACCTTCCCAGGTACGTTTTCAGCATACTTTCACCGTTTGATGAATCAAATATGGAAAAAAACCCACATATATATTTATACATTACAGTTGCTTGTTCTTTTGTTGACCGAAGGGGGGAAAATATCAAATGTGGAAGCAAAAACAAAAAGCCCTGGACAGGGCGATGAGTTTCAGATTCCGGTCCCCGGAGCTGCCAGAAACTTTTTCTTTCACTGTGCTCGGCCCCCTAGTTCCTCACCTGTGAAATGTGGATAGTAACCCTCAGACTGCATTTCTGATAGGCAAGTTATTGAGCAAATGGACGAGAAAGCCCTATGTAAACTGGGTCAGCGAATTCATTTTTTTTTTTTTTAAGAGTCAAATGGAACACGAATTCTAAATTGCATTGCGCTTAGAGGGCAACCAAAATGGAAAAGAAAGAGATGAGTCCTTTCCACTGGATGATGATCTCATGCTGCCTCTTTTTTCCTTTCTTCTCTTCCAGGACTCCATTCCCAACCCACCAGGAAAATTCCCCCTTAAAGGAGGTAAGACCTTGGAATTGGGAGTAGATGTATATTAAATCATCCATATGACATCATAGTGGATTAACCCCCAGAAGCATCCTAGCAGTGCCCAGCAGAAAAGCCAATGGAGGCAAAGGCGGAGGCTGTTCAGAGCTGAGCTGGTGTAACTGCGTTCATCCCAGCAGCCTCCGTAGGGTACCCTGGTGCCCGCAGCTCTCTGGTTAATGAAAATTCCACCTGTGCCATAGGCCATCGCATGGACATGGACAGGCATGCAAAGGAGAGTTGTGTTAAGAGCTTGAGACCTGGAGTCAGGCAAATGTGGGTATGAATCTTGGCTCTCTGTCCTGCCTCAGAACTTCAGTTTTTTAATCTACAAAATGGGAATAATACTACCTACCTCATGAAGGAATTGGAGAAGGCAAGTAGATCTCATCCATAAATTGCTTGGTATGGCCACTGGCATATTGTAATCATTAAGTAACTGATGGTATCCAACAGCGTTAATTTAGGTGGGATTGTAAAAACAGATGTCTCCCTCACCCCCTACCTTTCCTACCATTGCACACACTAGTTAATGCATTGTCTCTACGAGCCCCAGAGGGGATAGGCAGAGGTAGTTTAATACTGAGGGTAACACCAGAGATCATCTGGTGAATGTTTTCCTCACACAGAAAAGGAACAGTAAGAGCCAGTAAAGTGTCATGTCCAAGGTCATATGGAGCCAAAGCCAGAACCCAGATGTTCCCATCTCTTAGCCAACGTTTTTTTTTTTTTTTCCACCCCAGAACATGAACCCATCTCTGCCCTATAAACTTTAGAACTTAGATAGCATGACAGCTGGATAACCGGACAGCTCAGAGAAAAAAAGTCAAAAAGAAAGGGTGGGATAGGATGGGCACCCCTCTAGAGACACCAGGGCATCTGTGGGACACAGGGTCTGAACACAGCCCTGCATACCAACGGCCTCCCACAGGGAGTTTTCTTCAGGAGGCCTTTCCTGCTATCTATCACACAGACATTTAACCGGCAGAAGCAAAAGCCGCAAACACACAGGCATTCTGGATCTTTCAAGGAAGACTAATAACTACAGCCTTGTAAAAATGGGCTATAACCTTGGCTGGAGTTACTTCACAAGTGACCTCAATTCCCATAATGCCTCTGTGGTACAGGCGTAACCCTAGACCTTGAAAACCAGCAGGCACAGCTGTGGGTCCATACAACTTTATTTCTAGAATGAGGCTAGAGGCTGGCTGTGATGCACAGAGCAGACAGAGTCTGAGAGCCCTGTTTAAGAAACAGCACAGGTTTGGGAGTCAGAACATGTAACGCACATTCTCACGGAGCTTTGCAAAACATCCCGGCACACTGAGTCACTGTCATTTTTCCTTCTCCGCTCCCACCATCCCACCACCACGCCCCCCCCAGATCTTCCAAGTTAAGACCAGAACTTCTCATGTCTTAGAGAGAGAGAGAGAGAGAGAGAGAGCAAGAGAGAGAGGGGGGCAGTCTTTAACAGGAACACGATTCAATGACCAGGGTAGTTTTGATGAGGCAACAGGACCCCAGAGAGTCTGGATCCCCATTCCTGTACCTGCAGAGTCCATCCTTCACAGGTGGCCAAGCACAGAGACTCCCACTGCCGGTCTGGCCCTATGCTGGTGTTCACCAGCCCAGAGTGAAATAGGGGAAGAGAAGGACAAGGTAGCCCCTCCTTCCCATAGCCAACAATTATTTTAATGTAAGGGGGTGCTCTTTTCCTCTGAAAGTACATCCTTCCTTCCCGAAAGCATAAAACCGCCCTTTCTTTTACAACATGAGGCTGAAACAGATGCAAATTAAGTTCACTTGCTTTTTGTCTGTGTTATTTTGTTTTGTTTTAATGGACACAAGAGACAAAATCAAAAGATGCCTACTCTGCATTGGCCACTGAATTTTCCTCTGGGTGTAAATTTCTCTGGTCCACGAAACCCAGAATTGTAGGAGCCATGGGCTAGGTCCCCCATCAAATCCTTTCTTATCTTGGCCATCGCTGTATCAGAACACGCACGAATCCAAAACCAACCCTCAGTTGGCAATTCAGCGTTTCTGCAGCCAGATTTTAGAAATGCTAACCATCATCCCCACCAGGGCTATGAAACTTTTGTCAAGGATCTTCCCATGCCTCGTCTGGGTTGATCTTCGCCTTGACCATGTGAGCAAGCAACGTGGGGGGTCGTATTTCCCTACCGCAGATGAGAAGCTGAGGTCCAGGCCCTCAGGGTGACTTGCCTGAGGTCACCCAAGAAGCTGATGGCAGAGCAGGGATCAGAATCCAGTCCTCTCTCTCCCCTGAACGACATGCCTCAGCCATGAAGTGTTCATGGCCGGCTGTTGCTGTGCTCCCTGACTGTCTCCTATTTATAATGTACGTCTACCTTTCCCCTAACCTGGCCAGCTGCAGACACAGTTCTAGGGCGAGGTGGAAAGAACATTGCCAAGGAGCAAGGGCTCCGGAACAGATTTTCCTGCCAGCTGGCTGTGTTTCTCTGGGCCAGTCTTCCTCCTCTCTGGGCCTCACCTGCAACGTAGTAGCAGTGTACTAAAATTAAATGAAAGGGGCTTTCCAGCTTTGACACGTTATGACCCTGCGATTCTTTTGCTCAGTATGTAAATAGAAAAGAAAAAAAGCCCAACAATAGTCTTGAGGGAATCTATATCCACAGCCTCCTTCCCCAGTAAGCCCCTTCTAAACAGACACAAGCAGCAATTGCCCCTTTTCAAAAGCCATTGAGAGATACCTGGCAGTGGGGAGCCATCTCCCAGAAAGCCCTGGGAAGGGGCGCCAGGGGCCACATATCATTTGTGACTGGAGTGGACAAGGGCAGAAGCCAGGTATGGTCTAGGGAGGCCTTGGCCACTAGCAGAAGCAAATCACACACCCTCTGCAAGCAGCGGCCCAGAGCCCAGGAGGCAGGCCCATGTACACGCACGAAGTTACCCTAACACAGGACGGCACTTGGCTGCACGATAACCACAGAAAATCCAGCCTGTTTTGTCATGGAAGGATTTCTTCATCCCAGCACAAGCTCTGCAGACCAGCCAGGAGCCTGGTGACTGGCAGACTGCCACGTCACACTCATTCCACAGTGCTTAGGGCACAGTGGACCATTCTGAGGGTTCAGTAGGGACTGTGGGCCAGGAGGACCGCAGGGAGGAGACCCTTGCCCCACATCTTCTCCTCTCATCTAGAAAATGGAATTAATAAGGACCCCCTCCCCGCCCCGAGCCACCGTGAGGGTGACAAGGGACGGCAAACATGACCTTCATTTGCCACCTGGCTGAGCCTATGCCCCTTGGACACAGAGTCCACTCTCTTCTTTCATCCCCAAATAAAATGACTCTGTCCCATCCCACACAGGGTGAGCAACCAAGGTCGGCCTCCAGGGAGAGCCCTGGGTAGCTGGCCTTCTTCTCCTCACTTCTTACTCTAATTTTCCACTTCTGCCACATTTTGAATCTCACAGGTGCTTATGTTATGCGGCATATTTGCCCAAATCACAGAACGCAGGCCCTTTGCCTTGATTTCCCCCAGAGCTCCAACAGCACCCCACCTTTGCTAAAGCCAAGTTTGCCGTAGGAATCAGGGTACTTAGCGGAGTTGGTAGGGCAGTGTCTTCCGTCCCAGGGATGATGCAAATGGAGTACTAGAGCCTTCTGTTCTTGTAAGACCTCTGCTCCTCCAGCCACCGGGAATTTCTCAAAGGACAGCTTTCCCCACGGGTACTCAGCCCTCCGTCCTGCATATTAACCCACCCTCCTTCTACCTCTTTTTTCTTCCCCATTTTCATTCCCCACCCCCCCACCCCACAAGCTCGACATTTATTTCATAGAATGGTTTTGGCCACCTTGACTGACTTGCCTGAGATTACACAGCTAGTAGGGAGTCAGCCTACTAGGAGGTCTTGCCCCATTCCCTCTTAGCTTATCCAGGATTGTATTGACAGGTGCTTAGGACAACACCCTGTGCTTCCTTCCAATACCCGTACCAGTTGGTTCCCCGGGGCTGGGCACCCTTCCAACACTATGGCTTCCTCATCACCTGTTCCCACAGCTGTTTGTTTTCTTGTTATGGAGTTCTGCAGCAGTAGGGGTCATAAACAGTCCACGTAGGGAATTTGGAAGCTGAGAATTGAAACCCTCGCTTTGCGGCTAAGGCATCATGAGGCTGGGAGATTCTTTCCCTCCCCACAGCCTCCAGTTAGAAGTCAGCCTTTCCTGTGTCACGGGGTGCCCCCTCTCCACAGGTTCCTGGAGGCCCTGAGGAAGGGGAACCAGTGAATAGACCAATTCCCTTCCCTCCTCTGCAAACTTTCTCCTGAATCCAGTACCCAGCAGGAGACAGGAGCAAAGACAGAGAACAAGGTCGAACTTTGGAATACCTGCATTCCGGTCCTGGGACTTGAAGCCATGCATGTTCCCTCTCAGGGGCCTGGAATGTCCTGTTGTCTAAAATGTCAAGAGTGAGGAGAACCAGCCAGATGACCTGAGCCTGGCATGGATTTTGTTTTGAGGCTGACATTCCTGGAATTAAACAAATGGTGTATTTCACAGTTCTAACAATGGACAATTTTTACGTGGCTTGGCAGATTACCCTCCTCCACACCCCCTCTGCTAAAAAAGAAAATGTGGGCATTAAAAGAGATCAAGTAAGGCTTGCTTTTCATTATGCCCGGTGAACCTACCCGTTCACAGACAATAAAAACTGCCTTTGAAGGCAATGAAACTGATCCGCGGAGGACCGCTGCTCAGGTTCCCCAGCTACCCCTGCTGTCCCGTCCCCACCAGGATGCCACACTGAGAGCGGAAGAGGCAGGCAGAGAAGCAGCAGCCTCCCCCATCCCCAGAACCACTGCAAACAGCCTAGACCTGCCTCACGTCTACCAGATAGAATGATCTGGTTCACGATTGCCCAATTCACCCGTTGTGGTGAGCCTTTTTTTTTTTTTTTTTTTAACTTTTCACAGCATGAGGGGGTACTTCTGCTCAGGGGGCACATTGCTTTTCAGAGAGTCACAGGCTTTAAAGAGCCTATTTGCTTCTCCATTTACTTTAAACGCAAAACGCACTCTTCTACTGACTTTTCCTTAAGGCAGAGCTAACAGGAGTCAGGAATCTCTCCGCAAGAAATAAACTAGAAAAAGGGCCACTCAAAATGAAGGGGAATGGAGTCCTGCAGAGGCCATCCAGAGTGTTAGAGCAATCTGTACTGTCATCCCCATCCCCTACTGCCAAGGAAAGCCAAGGGGGAAGAGAGAGGAGAGGTGGGGGAGGACAGGAGAGGGGTCCAGAGACAAGAGGAGAGGAGAGGAAAAAACATTCGGATCACTGGGAAACATATTAAAATTTGTATTCGAGCTTAGCACATACAGATTACAGAAGAATCTGTAGAATCTAGAAGAAATCCCCATCTTTCCAATACTTCAGGGAATGAAGGGGGAGAGAAAAAAATTAGGAGGAGAAAGGGGGGATGGAGGGAGAAAAGGATGGAGAGAGGGAAGGTAGGATGATACATTTCTCCCAAGCTCTCTGGTCGCCACCTGTGTTGGCCTGAACTTCTACCAGCTCAGCAACACAAGTCCTGCACCAGGGGGCAGGAGCCAGCCATCACCTGGAGTCCTTTGGGTGGTGGGCACAGGGCTCATAGCTATGCATGATCTCATCTGACCTTCCAGCAATTCTTCAAGGCAGATTGTTACTCTCCTCCCTTTGGGGGAGGATTCAAAGAGGCTGAGTGACTTATGCAAAGCCACACAACTTAGTAAAGTAGCAGAGGAGGAATGGGAAGCCAAGCTTGTTCGATCCTAAGCCTAACTTCCCAAGTGCACTGTCATACCTTTGCATCTAGAATAGCTAGGAGGTGTTTTTTTAAAAAGATTATTTAAGACGTTAGCAGATTTCACCATGTGACTTCAGATTCACTTTACCTTTTGGATTACACACTTTATATGCCTCATAACTACCCCCCAATAATATTAATGCCACCTGCATTTAGCTTAAGTCGCGTGGCCAGATAGTTTGATCTTACAAACTACAACAGCTCACAACTGAAAAGACTCTAAAATTCTAAAAACTGCCAAGAAATTCAAATGAATTCCAGCTTGACTGCCATTTGTATCTACTGGTCACTTTCTCTGTGCTTAACACTGAGCATGTGGGGATGACTATTCCCCAAGTGCTGTTTGTAAATCCCAAGTCACCTCATTGTGCTTTGTTGAACAAATAACCCATCTTGGAGTCCTTCTATCACTAGTTGGCTTTGAGGCATCGAGGAAATGGTCTAGTTGAAGCCTGCTGAAATGACCCTTAGGTTAAGGATTCCCTTTGATTCAAATTCTACTGATAAATTCTACTGGAGAGACTTTCCCCCTAGATGTCACTGTTGGGACTCTCCTGGATATCCTGCCAGAGGAAGGGACTGCCAAGACCTTGGTAGATGCCATCATTAGGGTAATTCCTCTCCTTCTTGGAAGGCTTAAAATATTTTCAACAGATGGAAGGAACATTCTACACACTCATCTGGAAGCCATCAGATGGCCTCAAACATTTATGTGCTTAGTTGAGAAACTTCAGTCCATCAGATAATGCCATGAGCTTTGCTTTAATGAGCGTTTCATCAGCCAGCTCACTCTGCTGAGGGGCATAGTTAATTGTCTAACAAGGACAAGAGGAGTAGAGGAGGAAGGGACTACCGTTTCCTGAATGTCTCCTCTAAGCTACATGCTACACTGGACATTTTACATTCATGGTGTCTTTGCAACAAGCATTCATTTGGGTTGAGTATTATAAACCACCTTTATAGATGCAGTAACTGAGGATCCTTAAGGGGAAGTAACAGCTAAAAACCTTGACCAGCCCAGATGCACTCTGTCTTGTCTTGTCTGAATATTTGCTTGGAAGGTGCCTGGCACTCAGACCACATACTGTCTGGCCGGAATGGTTGGCCTGGTTTGTTTTGCCACTCTGGGCATTGCTGAATCTTGATGGAAGCCCAATCAAGGCTGATGACTTATGATTTGGCAGGGTTCAGCACATGATCCTAAATCACCTGCTGGCATTCATCTGCGAGAGGGAGTCCAGAAGGCTCATTAGCCATCTTTTCCCAGCACCTCCAGCTGTCTCCTCAGTTATCAGCCCAGTGTGCATGGTGGCTACAAACCCACTTCTTCCTACATTTAACCCTTCCTCCTCCGTGGAAGGACTAACTGGAGGACAGAGCCCCGGCCGGACTAAGAATCAGGAGACTCTTAGTCCTCTGAAACCATCTTGGGCCAGACCATCAGTTCCTCTGGGCTTAATGTCCCCACTCATAGAACACGGTCTTGGTTAAGTTTGTGTCAAATGGCCCTTTCAAGTCTAACATTTTAAGATCCCAAGGCAGTGTCCAGTCTTCAGGTTGCCATTATGCTGCTTCCTAGAAAATGGTCTTTTCTTATCTTTTTAAGATTTTATTTGAGAGAAAGAGCATGAAAGCAGGAATGGGAGGTTTTGCAGAGGGAGAAGCAGACTCCCCACTGAGCAGGGAACCCGATGCAGGGCTCCTTCTCAGGATTTTGAGATCATGACCTGAGGTGAAGGCAGCTGCTTAACTGAACCATCCAGGTACCCTTAGAACATGGTCTTTTCAAGCATCCTAGGCAACATCTCTCTCTCTCTAGCTCTCTCTTCTGTAAAAGTGGCCAAGAGGATTTTATTGACACATGCTTCTCTCCAGGCTTCCAAACAATTCCCAGAAAAGTTCCATGATCCTAGAGAAGGCCAAGTCTGGGCTTATAAATCTTGCCCATCTAAAGGCCTTAATCCTCAGAGAAATTCACAGAGCACTTAAGTTGTTTGAAAGATGGAATGCTCCATAGAGGGGGTAACGTGTCCAGGCTCTGGTCCTACTTCTGTCACTAATTCATGGGATGACCTAGGACAAGCCCGCCATGGGGGTAACATTGAAGAGCACATAGGTTATATGTTTACCAAGCCTGGACTGGGTAACCTCTCCAGGAACTTCCATTTCTACCAGCCATGCAAAGCCTTACAGAACCAGCCTGTTCATAACTTAAATTGACCCCAGACCTAAAACATTCTGTTCTACCACTGTGGGTGTCTGGAGATTTAAATATGTGAAGAGAGTCTTCTAGATGGGTTAGAGCAACATGCCCACAAGGACAGACTGTTGGAACTGGGACTGACATTCCCCCTGCTGCAGTAAGCCTGACCACGTACAGTTGAGGCTACACAGCCCACTAGAATAAACTAGAAGGGCCCTTCTAGGCCATCAAATCCACACTGCTCTTCATCTAGCTAAGGACACTAGGACCCAGAGAGGGAAGATTCCTAGATTCTAACTCCCAGGCCACCAACTCAGCCATGACTTGCAAACATTTCTCATTATCCCACGCTGAGTGGTAAGTTCTTCCAACTAAGCCCCTCTAGACAGCACACTCAGCTGGGAAAGGAGATGTTTTGCTGCCCATGCTCCCAGCATTCAAAAATGCCAGGCACATCACAGGCTTTCTGCGCAGGTCCCACCACCTATTTACAAATCACTCCTTCCTGTTTTCATAACCAAAAGAGAAAGTTGTATCACGGACCTAGAGGGTGACACATGGCTGGTGAAATGACCCTCAAAACAGCCCAGCACAGCTCTGAATAGCACTAACTGGTCAAAGAGTTGAGCGGCCAGCCCTGTGATTTACAGTGTGATGTGTGTCTTAGAGAAGGTCTTCCTATTGCCTCATCTAAGAAATGGGGACAAGGGCAATGCTAGTCAGGAACCAAGTGCTTCGTCTCTTCAAACCTCCACATAAGGCCTTGGTGTCTGGGCCCCACGGAGCAGGCTGCACCTCCTTCCTGCTGACAGTCTGTCAGATGTGAATCGCCAACAGCCATGCCCTCCTCTGGGCTCCTCTCCACATGCAGCCGCCCCCTTCCACCAACAGCTCCTTTCCCAGCCCCCTGCCCTCAGGCAGCTTCAGCAACACCATTCGTGGAGAGGGTTACCTGTTTTTTTCCTGTTGCTTGAAACCACTTTTTGCTTGAAAAGATTCTTAAAGAAAAACTAAAATACACCTTGCCATTTGACTTCAGGAAATGCGAATGCTTCAGAATGAGGCTTGTTCTTTTTTTTTTTTTTTTTTTTTCCATCCTTGGGTTTCTCAGAATTACAGCTGAGGTCAACCAACCAAACATACGGAGACCAAAGGGGAAAGGAAAAACAGAACCTGCATGTGTGAGAGGCAAGCCTAGGCTTGTCCTTCTCTGGCCACCTGCCTGTCTACGGAAGTCACCTGACAGATGCCACCACAAGTGACATGATGTGAGGGGGCCCTCCAGCCAATGAGCACAACCTGGTCTTGGCATCACGTGTTGGCCTCAACCTAGGGCATGAGTCCTCTCCTCCCATTTAATCTATGCTAATCTGAAGAACTACGGGGGAATGAGGCAAGGTGTTATTCCAGCCCAAGGGGAAAGGCAAACTAAGCATCCCCATTTAGCCTCACTCATGCCAGAATGCAGCTGACGTCCACAGAGGGAAGTAAGAGGGAGAGAAGAGATGATTCAATTCAATAAACATTTACAGAACATCTTCTGGGCTGAGCAGTGGGGATATAGAAATAGTTGTCTCTGCTCTGAGGGTTCATAGTCTAATGGAGGAAGCAAATAGGCAAACAGAGGGAAGGTCAGAGATGACTTCGAGGCCATGCTTTAAATAAGGAATAACTTTCCCAGTAAAGGGGGGCTTCCAGGTGGAGAGGCAAATCAATATGCATGTTTGGGGGCCATGGTGTCCCCAAACACCAGTATAGTCATCAGCAATCGACCCGGGCCATTCAAGTCAGACAACCTGGGTTTGAACCTCACTCTCCCACTGATGAGCTGTGCAAATGTGAACAAGTCATTAACCTTTGAAAGCCTCGGTTTCCTTATGTACAAGACAGAAGTCACTGGAATGGGGGATGGGAGGGATGGGGTGGCTGGGTGATGGACATTGGGGAGGGTATGTGCTATGGTGAGTGCTGTGAATTGTGTAAGACTGATGAATCACAGACCAGTACCCCTGAAACAAATAATACATTATATGTTGATAATAATTTTTTAAAAATCTATGTGCATCCATTAAAAAAGAAAGAAAGAAAGAAATCACTGTAGTACCCTTCTCATGGGGTGGCTATGAGAATTAAGTGAAAGATCAAATGAGCATACTTAGCAGAGAACCCAGAAAATGGCCATCATTCAGTCTGTGTTAGCTATTTTTTGTTGTCTGCATTATTGCTACTGCTGTAGGGATCAGGAGTACAAGGGAAGGAGGGAAGGTGGAGTGAGACTAGAAAATGCAGGAGGGACAGAACACTAGGAACCGTGAACTTCTATGGAGGATCTGGCCCAGATCCAGCAGACATAGTGAAGTCCCTAAGGGACTCCCAGCAGAAAAGAGATAAGGCCACATTTGCCTTTGCTGCAATGTTTTCTGACTCTATGTTCCACATCCCTAAAAAGGGGAGGCTGACCAGGGATGACCTCTCTTAACAGCTCTCACAGTGCATTAGAAAATGAGCCCCACCCCCCGCCCCATGTTGTATCCCTGAATCTAGTCCCTCAAGAGCGTGGGCTGTGGCTGAAGTAGACAGGACAAGAATGCCAGGTAAAGAGATGGGATCAAAAAATGGCAACCGGTCTACCAGCCCTCATCACCAAGAAGACACTTTGGGCCAGAGCGTCTATGGGTGGAGGACAGACAAGGATCAAAACTGAGGCCTGCTTCTGCAGCGGTTGCTGCTAGCAGTGAGCTAGTTCAGACAGCAGAGGGAACTGTTTGCTTAACTTCCAACCTCTCCAAGGCTCCCGTGGGGAAGTGAGGAAGGCCGGGGAGGGATTTTCTCAGGCCTGGGGCAGAGATGCAAGTGGAATATTGTGAGCCCAATAGATACCACTCAGAGATCCAGGGAGCAAACACATCAGGGTGTGGCTGCTTCAACCCAACAGGCCCATAGCTGCCTTGTCTCTGATGGATGGAATGAATGGTCACTCTGATGACATCATCAAAAAGATGTCAATGTCAGGTCTTAGACCTCCCAGTTGCGTAGATAGGAAACCAACATCCGAAGAAAAGTAGGAATTCACCCAGAGTAAGTTGAACTTATGAGTCACTGCAGGAAATGTATAACTTGGCTCTTTGCATATAAAATAATTTCTATAATAAGAAGCTCCTAAGCCAGTAACACTGGTGCATATATTAAAAATATTGTTGTTTCGTAAATACCATGATGACATAAACACCGTCTTTTTCCCCTGCCAAGGAAGCTCCAGATGGCAGGCTTCCTGCTTAGATCTCTTAAATCCTATATCCTCTTAAAATTGAGTACAAGAATGTGTTTATCTCCACTGTCCAGCAAATGGCTTGGAGGAAGAAAACTGGCTTCATGGAATCAGATAGACATGGGGGTCAATCTCAACGGTACCACCAACTTGCTTGACTTTGTGTCATTGACTCCATCTAGGCATCAGGACATCCACTTTGCAGAGTTAGTTGGAAAATTCGATCAGCAGAATCATGTAAAAGCGCACAGATTAGTATCTGGTGTACTCTCGAAGGCAGGATTGCAGTAATCACTACCGGAACTTTCGTTCTGACCACCACTGCCTGGCTGAGTAAGGTGGGACAGTATACTTAATCTGTCTGGTGCCCAGAATTTTTCCCATCTGTAAAAGGGACTTAATAATACCACTCTCGTAGAGTTGCTGCAAGAGTGAAGTGAAGTAAGTAGGGACAGGAATGGCACCTGTTACCTAGGGGAGCTCAAGTCATCTTTGCTTTCCTTCCCCCAACTTCCAGTCCTTGTGGAAGCAGCCAATTCCAAAGAACCCTAAAGTATCTGATGGCAAAATGAGAAACAGACAGGTTCCCAAGTGGAAACAGAATACTAATTGTCTCCATCCAAGTGTCATGGAAAAAGAACTGGTGTCCCCAGTACCCAGAGCAGAGAAAGACATTTAATGTGTGATCTCCTTACTTTTAGGAAATTGCTCAGAGGACATCTCATGTGTACTGGAAAAGTCTCCATTCAGGAAGTCATGGGCCTACCTCCAAGGTCAGTAATGAATCCAGGAACTCTAGCCATCTGAGGGCCACTTCCTGTGGCCTTCTAAAACTTCCTTCACTTTTCTGTGTTGTCAACCTGGCCTCCAAAGGCATTTGTGTCGGACCCTCAGGCCCCTTCTCTATTCAGCCACGTATAAGTCTGGAGCCAACTGCACAGTACTTTTCCTCATGGAAAAGAAGCAAGCTCTTTGTCTCCGCCTCTGTCAGGTTCTTCGCAAGGGAACCATGAACTTGCCTTGTCCCCTGATTGACAACTTAATGAACATGTCAGCACACAGTCCATTTGCATATTGCTGTATGCTTCAGCTAAGAGGTCCCTTCTAAAGGAAATAATTCGAGGCACTTAGGCTAGGAAAGCTGAGATATGGAGAGGATGGCCAAGATTCTCTGAATAGCCATTCTGCCCATTTTAAAAATTCAATTTTGCAGCTAGATTAGTTCTCACTCTTCAGTTGAATTGCAACGAGGTTTAAAGGGAAGGCATGGAGGCAATTAAAACGAAGGCCAGCTTTCCAGTTCTGAAAGGCACCCTAACTAATCAGTGCTGATTTTCACTTGTTGGACTCACAGAGACTTGGCTTTCCACGCAAAGATAGCGGCCCACACGGTCTGCCCATCCTCTGCTTTCTAAAAACCCCAGCTGGGAAGAGCCCCTTACTGAACACTGGCGGGGTCTACACAATTATGTTTGGCTGCCCAAAGGAAGACATTAAAAAAATGAGACAATGAATTGCTAAAGGATGCGTCTTGCTGTGAAAATCAAAAGACTGAGATTCTCCTGGATATCTTGATGCCTAAATTCGTTACTAATTGAACAAAACCGATTATCCTATCTCAGATACTTGATGCAATGCCTATAAACTAGTAGCCCCTTAGTGATGAAACATTGATTGATTGATTGATTGATTGATTGAATGAACATGATAGTCCAGAACTTGTGGGGAATATAGTCCATGAGCACAGGGTCTGAAAAGGGAAAGTTTAATAATTATAATAATAACAGAATAATAATATAATAATATAATATATAAGTGGAAAATAATTCTATAAGAGGTAGTATTCCATTTCCATATGTGTTTTGACCCTCCAGCTTAAAGCATTAGAGAAGAGAAACAGGGGTAGTTTTGCACCTATGCCTTGAATATTAAGCAGCACCTAAAATAAGTAACATGGAAGAGATTCCAGATGGTTAGAACAGCAGGCAATGTTTTAGAAAACACAGATCTTGAATGGGAAACCTTGAATAAAAACTTCACATTTTCTGATCTGCCCAGTAATTCTTTTTGTCCTTCTCTCTCCAGTGTCAAAGCATATAAACAAATCCAAGTTGTCTTGGAACAAAGATGGCGTTGTTCGTGGAGTCATATATCAGGATGGGAATCTGGTAATCCAGTTCCCAGGCTGGTATGTCATCATTTGCCAACTACAATTTCTCGTGAAATGCCCAGAACATTCTGTTGACCTGAAGTTGGAGCTTCTCATCAACCAAGACGTCAAAAAGCAGACGCTGGTGACAGTGTGTGAGTCTGGAGCGCAAACCAAAAACATATACCAAAATCTCTCTCAATTCTTGCTGGAGTACCTCCAGGTCAACACCACCATATCAATCAAGGTGGATAAATTCCAGTATGTGGATACAAACACCTTTCCCCTTGAGAATGTGTTGTCGATCTTCTTATATAGTAGTTCAGACTGAACCATTTCTTCTGGCCTTCAGGAAGAAAGCCACTCTCTACCATACAGTACTTCATCCATCCAAACACTTGGGCAAAAAGAAAACTCTAGACCAAGACTGAAATCACAAAGGGTATTAAATAATATGCTTCTCCTTCTGTCTCTTGGAAAAATACAGCTCCAGGGTTTAAAAAAAACAAACAAACAGTTTTGAGTGAAGTGTTTTTCAAACAGAAAGCAGGGAAGCAAGGCAGTATGTGGGAAAAGCCCCACATGGGCATCAGAAGGGTTGGATTTATGCCCTGGCCCAACCACTAACTGGCTCACTGTATGACCTGGAGCTATTCCTTTCCCCTCCCTGGAACTCTGGATCCATGTCTGAAAAATGAATGGGCTGGGTTTGAATCTCTCCAAAATCTCTTCCATCTCAGAAGACCAGGATGTCTTGTCCCAGACCTGTAAATTCAGATTCCAGGTAGAAGCCCCCAGCCAAAGGGAAGGCCCTCGCCTCACACCGTATAAATCTGATGGTACTAGTAGGATCTGGCCGCATGTCACCTCAAAGGAGTCGGAATTTGGGGAGGAGGTTCAGGGTACCTTCCCAAATGATGTGAACTGTGGGATCTAAAATGTATAAAAGAAAGGACTGCCCAACTGACCATACAAATCTAAGAGGCCTCCTGGAATTTGGAAAGCCTTCTGACCAGGCTTGACTCCGTCCAAGTTAAGACTGACAACACATCAACAACATACAACTCTCATTTCCTATAGGGAAGGGCTGTGCATTCAGCAAACACTCCATCTGTGCCCACTGGTCATGGTGATGTGGCCATTTGGTCAGGGACCAGCTGCTGTCCTTTCTCACATGATCTCTCTCTGCTCCCTCCTTCAAATGCCTCTCAGGGATCCATTTCTGTGGAGGGCCATTAAGGGCCCCGAATGTTGTTGATAAACGATGATGCCCCTGAACATGGTGAGGACTTCTAAACAATGGCAACCTCCTCTCCTGATTGGGGTAATTGTGAGATTTCTCTAGCTACACCAACCTACCTTTACACCCATCCATCTTTTCTGGAAGGAGCACCTTATCTGTTGAAAAGGACCATTGAGCTTGAAGTATAATACCCCAGAGTTTCTGCTTCAGAAGCAAAAGGGACCCTTTACTGCCATCCAAAAGAATGGAGCAAAATTTGCATTTTTCTCAAGAAAGGTGGCAGGGAAAAGAAAAATGTAGGAAATCAGGAAAGTCTGTCAGAGAAAAACTAGAAAAAGTGCTAAAGAAGAAAAGAAAAAAAAAAAAAAGCCAGCAGTGTTGGTATGGATGAGAAGGACTCAAAAAAACAAAACAGCTGAAGAAAAATTGAAGTCATTTGCTGAGCAATGTGCTATGTCAAACTCCTCCTCGGCCTCCTCTATGAAACATTCAGTAAAGTCTGCATTTCTCCTAATGCTTTTTATGAGTAGATTCTTTGGGAGGAGCGGGCATTGGAAGAGGTGTTGAATTCAGCAAGCCAAGTATGTAATAAACACAGAGACAGGTCTTGAGGACCCAAAACCAGCAAGTAAGAGAGCACCCGGCATTTGAATTATACCCGAACTCTGAAGGACAAATGAACCTTGCTTAAGCCAACTCCCACATTCTTGAGAAGGTATCCGCAATCTAAGGTTGTGTGCACTAAGCAAATTTTCTACAGTCTCATACTCAAACTTGAGAAAGATTTCATCTCTCTGAGCAGAGGCACCTGACTTTTATACTTGAGTGGTTCCTGCTCTCAGTCTCTGTCAAGCAATGACCTGCAAGCCAACAGCTGAAGACACAGGGGGCACAGCATTAAGGAGTCCTCTAGCAAAACAAAAAAAAAAAGGGGAATAATCATTAGTAACTCAACTGAGAATAATAAGGCATGGATAAGATGGAAAGCTTAAAACCAGATTCTTCTTTTTTTAAAGATTTTATTTATTTGACACAGAGAGAGAGAGAGAGAGAGAGAGCACAGCAGTGGGAGCAACATGCAGAGGGAGAGGGAAAAGCAGGTTCACCAAGCAGGGAGCCTGATGCGGGGCTCAATCCCAGGACCCTGGGATCATGACCTGAGCCAAAGGCAGATGCTTAATGGACTAAGCCACCCAGGTGCCCCAAAACCAGATTCTGTTGCTCCCTGAGGGTTAACCAGGCCCCTGGGAATGTGGTAGCATCTGTGCAAGTAAAATAAATAATTCTCTACCTGGGAACTCAGGCTATCCGACACATATGTCCCCTGGGGAAAAACCCAGAGCTCACTTGCAGTCTCTCTCTCTCTCTCTCTCTCTCTCACACACACACACACACACACACAGTATACTTGCAGAAAGTGTAGAAAAGGGCAATGTGTAAACTGATAAGAAACAAGTCAGTGTAGACAAACTGTGTTCCTGCCCTTGGGGAATTCCTAAGACTTTCCTTCTCCACATTTAGTAACTTTTTGTTCACTCCATCTTTCTATTACCTACCAATGCCTCCTTAACCTACCCTATTTCCTCTCAGAATTCCCCAGCTACACAAAGGTTGTCTCAGAAGAGGTCTCTGCACCCCCAGGAGGATTGACAGAAACAGACCTGAAAGGGAGGAAGTGCTGAAGGAAGTTGTGCAGAATCTACCAAACAGGAGAGCCTTCTAGAACTTGCATTAAGAGGATTGAGAAGTCAGTCAGTGTCGTCTCTGGGAAGATGCTGATTGATGAGCTAAGCCAGTGGTTGAATGCATGCCTGACAGCAGGCAGAGACTTGTCAAGTCCTCACGTGTGGTTAGAGCAGAGCTGGGATTTGAGCTAGCAGTGGAGCCCAACCTCTTGGCTCCCTTCTCCATGATTTCCCACCGGGCTTTACTGGTCTCATTCTGTAGCCTTCCTGTAAGTCCTCAGGTCACTTCTTTACCCCTGCCCTGGGGTGGTCCCCAGCATTCGGGGATTTTCTCTGTTCTTCTTTTCCCCCACTCAGATCCTCCAAGATTATCATTCAAATGTGAGACTCAGATAGTCTTTGGATTCAGTACACGGGCAAATCACAGAAAAAGGCCAGGACCCCATATGGAAAAGTTCAATCTCTGAGAAACTGAAGAAATAATTTAAAAATAAAAGTTTATTGTTTTAATCTGAATTTATACGTATATGTGTGTATAGGTATGTATAGCTATCTGTGTATGTTTATATCAGTATATGTGTATACATACATATGTGTTGTATACACATGTGTGTACTATGTGTGTATACACATGCATGTACGTGTGTGCGTGTGTGTAAGAGGGTGTCCCCGCTAGTAATTGTTTTCATTGTTTTGTTTCATTGTCCCCGCTAGTAATTGTTTTCATGTCATCTGCTTAAACTGCAGTTGGGGAGGAAGCTTTAATCTTGCTCTGGGCATTGCAAAATTTATGTACAGTTGTATTTATTTTTAATTATGAAAACAACAGAAAGTAGTATTTCTCCCATGCCTCACTTCTTATTTAATAACTATTAATATTTTGCCATGTTTGCTTCTGCTTCCTTTTAAAAATAAAACACGGCAGATAGAGTAAAGCCTCACTCCTCCATCCATTTCCCTCCACCCTCCCCAGAGATAGCCACCTAGAAGTTTGTCCAGCCCCTTTACTTGGATAATTTTAGACTTGTTTTCCCATAAGAATATATAGTACAATTGTGTATGGCTTTAACAATTTCAATAAATGAAATTTTTTTCAATAAATGATATTGTACTTCATATCATATTTTGTGGTTTGAAATTTTTCAGGTAACATAAATTCTTTGAGATTTTTACAGACTGACACCTGTGGATCTAGCTCACTTGTTTAACTGCAATATCCTATTTCATGGTTTGAATATACTGGATTGGCCAAGCTCTTATGGATGAACACTTAGTTTGTCTCCCGATTTTGCCACAATGAGCATGTCTTCCTGTACAGCTCCCACTCCTTGTTGCCATTTTTCTGTAGAGCAGAAATCCTCCCTGAAAATTATAACTATTATCCTAAAGCTACATCCTCTTTTAGTGAGACTAGACCCCTCTGTGGTCACAGCGCATAAGCTGGAGCTTGGGAATCCAAAAAACTCTTTCCTTCTTTCCTAGAACTTCTGTGCTCTGTACATGCATTACACACACCAGTCCTGAGGGCCAGTGTGGTGCCAGGCCCCCATGCCAGGTGCTGGTTTTTCCAGAGCATTCTGGGGCTTCCCTCGATCCAGTTCTCTTCCTGGAAGGCAAATGAAAAATACCAGAGTGCAGGAAGATGAGCACAACCCCAGATAGAAAATTCTCCCTCAAGACCAAATGTCTTTATTTCTTGGTGTCTGTCCCCCACCTTTCTCTTCACACTCCATCCAGTCTCCCTGAATGGCTTACTCAACTTCCCCTTGGCTTCAATGATGACTTCTTGCCCATGACTGCGTAATCTAGATCTCTAGCTTTGATTGCTCCTAAAGTTCAACCCCATATATTCAGTAGCCGCTGGGCTCTACCCATGAGTTCTTTCTGAGATCTTAAAACAGAAGATTGGCACTCCACATCTACCGTAGGGACTTAAAACTTTTTTGGTTGGTTTTTTTGTTTTGTTTTGTTTTTTTACCGTGGCTCAGAGGAAGAAATGCTTTATTTGCAAACAATGATATGTACACACACACACACACACACACACACACACACACACCCAAAAGAAAGAAAAAAAAACCCTAAGACAAAGGTTACATTAAGTAATACTTACCACTTGTGACTAAAAAAAAAAAAAAAACTTGTCATGACCATCTGAATTGATTTTTACGATGTTGTATTGCCATGAGTCACAACCCACAGTCGGCAAAGTATGATTCTAGAATGACTTTCCCTGCTCCAGAAGTTGGAAGGCTTAAAATATACTTTCCTAACTCTCTAGAAGTGTGTTGTCCAAGATGAACAAGATTTTAGCCCATTGTCCAATCTGCTGGCAAGCCCAGCTGTGGGGAGTGTTTGGTTTTTCTGCAGGTGCATCTGCAGAGGCCCCAGCATTCAGATACTAGGTTGGGAGGTGGGGGGAATCTGCTGGAGGAACAGGAGCATTCATTCTGCTGACATGATCTGTTGGAGTTATGCAGTGGTTCTAGGTCTGACAGCAGTAGTGGCTTCCTGATTATGGTGGTTTCCTGTTTGAAACAGCCGTGTTGTGGCTCTAAAGGGGCAGCTTCCTGATTGAAAGACTGTTGAAGAGACAGCAACTACCCCAGCAACCCCATTGTGAGGGGTAGCATTAGAGGTTTTTCCCGAAAGCTCAGCCTGGATTCTCTTTCTTCACCCCTCTTGGCAAGTCTGTAAGCCACCTAATACGACGCTGGGATAAGTGCCTTCCTGCTAACAAGCTGGAGGGACATCTGTTCTCTGTAAATGATCCCTGATGGATATAATCTCAACATGTGAAACTGACTTCCCCAGACTCATCCCAAACTTGTCATTATTCCTATGTTTTAAATCTCAAGGATGATCTGAGTCTCTCATAACCTTTCTTTCCTATTTCCCATCCAATCAACATCTGTCCAGTTCACTTAGTTCTCTTGGGCCCGGGAGCACCATGTTCCCTGTCACCATGTTCCCTGTTTCCTGTTACCCTTGTTACCACCTAACTCAAAACCTGGATCCTCTTTTACCCCTCACAAATCCCACCCTTAGATGGCACCATCATTCTGGGTACTGAGAACAATCATGGCCACTTTGGAAGCTCTTACATGTTCTGCACTTCTCACATACTCACTCACTCATTTGATCTTAAACAGCTTGGGAGGTAGGTATTCCACTCCCCACATTGCCGACAGTGACATTGAGTCTCTGAGACGTTGAGTAGCACGGCCAGCATCCCACAGCCCGTGGGTAGTAGAGCTGGAATTCAAGCCCCGCTGTGTGAACATCCCCGCTCCGACATTCCATTCTCCAACCACTGTGGACCCAGCCTTCCTGAAATCTAAGCTCTCTCCTTCCCCATCAAGATCTTTCCTTCTTCTCTGGCTTCATGCCCCCTCCCACCTTACGCCTAATAGTCAAATAACATTGAATTTCTCCCAGTTCCTGAAACCTTCTGTGCTCAGCCTTGCCACTCAGTGTTTGCAGGTGTTCCTCTTTGTGCCTGGAATGCTCATTTCGCTCTCCTTGCCTGGTTGACTCCTGTCACTGTTCCAATCTCCTTGAAGAAGTCTTCCGGACTCTTCTGGCCTCACCTAATACCCTGCAGTCTTCTTCCCCACTTGTCCCATTCTTTAGTACACGATGCCCTTCCCTCTAGCCCTGTCTATACTTTCTTTCCAGCCTCCAAAGGCCTGGAAAGCAGGAATCCTATCAGTCTTATCGGGCATTGGGTCCTCACAGCACCGCACAGCTCCTGGGACATTACAGCTGTTCAATAACTATTTCTTAAACGAAAAATCAAAGAAAATCTCTTTGAACACAGGCCACATTCTAGAGGAAAGATACCAAATAAGCTACTCAAAAGAGAAAAAAAAAAAAAGGACTATGAATTCTTTAAAAAGTGTGGAAATGTGAATTGAAAGCCACCTTTTTCTCTTAGAAATGTTTTTCAGCACTCAGGAGAGTAAGACAGCTATTAAAGAAAGGGGATGTTTCCAGATGCCAGAACCCATCTGTGCCATCTGAGAATTTGAAAGGGGGAAAAAAACCAAACCTTCATTTGGTTTATTGAACTGTCTCTGTGAGCTAGGTGTAGTATATTTGCCATATAATCTCTCTCCCTCTTGTCCCTATAAGACATTTCTGTGTAGTTCTAATCATTTTGTAGGTGGGTATACTCTCCCTAGAGTTTAAATCCAATTTTGGTGTACCTTAGAATCAACTGAAAGACTTTTTAATTCCTGGTCCCCAGCAAATAGCCCAGACCAATTAAATTAGGATCTCTGAGGTTCGAGCCCAGGTATCAGGATTATTTATAAGCTCTCCAGCTTCAAGAGCCAGTGGTTTAAATCCTCATTATCCATACTGTGTCCTGAACCCAGCAGCCTTGTCATCACCGGAAAGCCTGCTAAAAATGCAGAATCTCACATCTACCCAGATCTACTGAAACAAAATCGGCATTTTGATAAAATCTCCAAGACTGAGATTCATGGACACCCAACAGTTTGAGGGCTGCTGGTTCAGATGATTTTCCCTGAAAATCATCCGATGATTTCTCTGAATCCATTAGGCTTCCCTGTTTCCTCCCAGGTGACTTGGGGAAATGGATTCTCCCTCCTCTTCTACTCTTTCTGTAGATAGAGGGTCTAGACACTACCATAAGTGTCATTAGGTCACCATGATGGTCTTCTTTTGTAATTATCGCTGAATTTTTAAAAATTGCTTTTGGTCCAGCTCTTTCCCTTGGATATCTTGGGCAAGAGCTGGGACAAGACTGTAACCAATATGTTCAAAGCTTAGGATGTAGTCTAGAGCAAGGGATGTACTTTCCCTATGGCCAAGGAAAGAGAGAACCACATCTGGAGGTGGCAGATGGAAAAGGCTGGTGTGGAAACCTGGGTTTGAATCGTAGCTCAGACAGTGATTAACAGGAGGCTCTTGATGAGTCACGGACACTCTAAATTTCCTCAACTGTAAAATAAGGAGCATAATCCTTTCCAAAGCTGTGGGAAGAACATACAGTAAGCTTGAAAAGCATACAAATGTGAGATCTTATATTACATTTAATATCTGCCAAGGAGTTTCACTGCTGGAGAGGAGCAGAAAGAAACTCAAGGGCAAAGACAAGAGGAATGATATTTCCTCAAACTCACCGAAGCTTGCGTCATCTGCATCTGGAAAAATCGGCCATTGGACGAACAAATGTGTTCATGAGGCAAATGCCTAATGAATGCTTTCATACTTCAGGGAAAACTAGCCTGAATAAGCTTACTCAATAGTTGAGCAATGGAGTACTGGGGGTCCCATCTCTACGTCTCCCTCATGGCCACCTTATTCACACAGTGAAATGTTGGCCTTGGCATGTCTCTTTTTCCACTTAAAGTGGCATGCCTAGAAGCAAGAATCCACTCAGAGCCCCAGCAACCAGATTGGAGGCTGGCACAGAGTGAGCCCTCAGGAATGTGTAGACTCACTCACAAGCGAGGTAAGGAATTAACAGCTGAGGGTGTCCGTTAGACTAGTTAAGATCATGCTGAATTAGAGTCTGATCCCCCTTTGTCAACAAAAAGCTCCAAGGGAAAACCAGCTGAGGTATTTCATCATTCCATTCCCACTGCTGGGCGCACAGAGAACATAACTGCCATGACCTTTCTGAGTCCGCCTTCCGCTCTCACAACTAGTTTCATTTTAACAGCTGGCCGGGTGCAGTCAGCATCAGGCGCAGAAGTAGTCAAGGGAAGAAAGGCCACGACCCGTCATGGGATTGACACATCGCAATGAGGAGAAAGCCAGAAAATGCTTAAGGAAGCTTAATTCCTATGGCCAAAATTACTTTCATACACTCAAATACACAGCTCTCGACTGAACGTGACCTTTTCATTATTGCTCCTTCATCAATTCTGGTGTGTTTACTTAAATAGCTTTATATTACATATTTGCCAGCTCTGACTGAGAGCTTCGTTACCAGGTTCCAGGCATCAGACTGAAGCCTTCAATACTGTTGTCTATTTCATCCTCAGCACTGTTTTATGAGATCAAGAGTGCCATTTCCGTGTTAGATGAGGAAACAGAGGCTCAGAGAAATGCATTAGCATGTCTAAGGAGCTGAGAGGCCAGGATTTAATGCCCATGGTCTGACTCCAGATTCACATCCCTAATGACGTTGCACTGTTCCCTCCAAAGCCACTTGACTTTGCATGTTGATCCCTCTGTCTGCCCCGTCCTTGCCCTCCCTTCTCTGCTTGGTTAACCTGACCCCCTTCATGAAATCTCAACTCAGACCTTATGGCTCAAGAATCATTCCCAGGCTAATTTAAGCATCCGATTTCTGCCGTGACATCTCTCTTCTATCTAAACACTTACCACCTGTACCAAAATTGTTTGATTGTAGGAACAATGTTTACACATTGTTTACTTTCTGCCAGTATCTATAAAATAAAGTGATTCTCGCTTCCCAATTATTTTGGTTTGGTCCTGCACCATATACACCCTATCCTGGATACTGGATGGGATATTGCTTTTTGGAGGCCAACAACTCTCCAATCCTGAGCCTTCACACTGGCTACTCCAGAAATTCTGGTTGCTTCTCCCATTGGTCGCAGGCTCCATTAAGTAAAAAATCATGAACTTGATGATACCGATCACTAGAGGCCTAACTCCACATAGCTAAGAAACATCTCATTTCCCAATGAGATTTAATTAAGCCTTTCTGTACTTAGGATCTGGCCCAACTCTTCCCAGGCCCAGAGAGAGAAAGAAGTATGAAACCCCCAACCCAAAGTGCCAACTCATTTCCTGCCCAGAATGAACCACTTCCCAAAATGAGTGACTGTGTGAACATGAATTCCTTCCAGAGGAACCCCCCACTCCCACCAGGCTGTCATCTTACCCTATGACCTCAACCTGACAATCACCCAATAGCCTGATATTGGTACCCTTCCCAAAATTTATGTGGCTCATTCTTACCTACTACCACTTTGTTGTTCTAGGGAAGTTCTGGACACACAGTGGGCATTTGATATATATTTGTTGAATAAATGAATGATTGAGTGAATACCATCTTAGATGCTGGTATAGTATTTTAGATCCTACAAAAATGATGATTTCAAGTGACATGAGAGAATTAAGCTGTTCACTAGGCTGGTAAGGGGCAAAGCTGGGATTCCCTGGCATTATGATTTCTTGTCCAGACTCTACTATATTTTGGGGTCTCCAACCTATAGCCTCTGAGGCGTCTGCATGTTTTTATAAATGAGGTTTTATTGGAACACAACTGTGTCCATTCATGTACTTACAGTCTATGGCTGCTTTTGTGCTATGATGACAACAAGTGAAGCAATTGTGCCAGAATTCAGAACAGTCCCCTAGTCTGCCATGCCTAAAATGTTTACTGTTTAAAATGTTTGTAGACTCTGCTATATATTACTGATGGCTCCATATATGTTCAGATGTACACACTTACATATCATACATCCTAAACTCACCCACAAAGATAACCATTTGGCCACTGCCTTGACCTGAACCTTTCAATGTTGTCTGTGAGAGAGGAATGTGGTGTTTTGGAATCATGTAAAGATCATGTCTATAAGTGCCAAGTAATAGGTTCTATGGACAAATGCATGGGCTTTGGCCATGGTAGTATCTACCCTAAAGTATAAAGAAGTGGCACACACAAAAAAGGTCTTAGATTCAAGTCCACCAAAAGCAATGAGAAGGTATCACTTCCGATAAGACAGGACAGAAAAACCAGGATAAATAGAATAGTTTTAAAATCACAACTTGGACCCCTTAGCTCCAGGAAATTCCTGCACACCATTATAATAACCCAATGCAGTCTAATTGTACATAATAGAGTAGCTGAAATTGAAACAAGGTCTTATATTATTATTATTGTTGTTGTTGTTGTTGTTGTTATTTAATCTTGATGATTAAACCTGCCAAGAGCTTCCTGATATCAGAAGTTTAAGTTAAACTTTGAGGACAAAAGGGGTTTTTTGTTGTTGTTGTTTTTAGAAAAAAAGACAAACCATGACAGACTCCTGACTCTAGGAAACAAACAGACGGTTGCGGAAGGGGAGGTGGGTGGGGAGATGAAGTAACGGAGTGGTGGGCATTAAGGAGGACATGTGATGTGATGAGTACTGGGTGTTATATGCAACCGATGATTCACTGAGCACTACACCAGAAACCAATGATATACTATTATATATTGGCTAGTTGAATACAAATTTTAAAAAAACATTAATTGACCTTTTAGTTACACAGAAACAAAGTAAAGACCATGTTTTAATTAAAAGTGGTTTGAGATGTGAGGAGCTGAGCTTCTTTATAATAATGAAAATATTTTTAATGAAGATGTATCTTTCTAAATTATGGATTCAGAATGTACTGTTCCAGGACAATTGTCTGCCTTTAGATTTGTCTATTTTTCTTCCATCAGCCTGCCGGGGGAGTTTGGAAGCAAAGGCAAGATGATAACTGGAGGGTCTTCCACTTACATTAGTAAAGGGGACTTAAGTGAACTCTCCTTGAATTATGGAACCCTCTTTCTGGCTGTTTTCTAGCCTGAACAATCTATACTTCCATAAATATACTATCAGGCATGGGTTCCTATGCAAATATGCGGTGAAACCCAATACCACGGATGGTAGGACATTGTAAGTTCCCCTGAAAGACAAGGTACCATTATTCTTCTTTGAATCACAAAGTAGGTACTTATGAAAAATTTGTTGATTTGAATAGAAGCTAAAATCACCTTTAAAAAAAAACTTGCTATGTTGAATTTTTCCCTTTTAGTTCAGAATCTTTCCAACTGAAGATGTTCTATCCAAATACTCATTAAATGAGTTATATGTGCATGTATTTTTAAGTTAATTAATGCCAGGCTCCTTTTAAATAAAAGATTAGAAGGAATAGCATTCTGTTTGAGAAGATGTGGTATAGGGAAAAATTGCGAAAAACTGAAATTTAGAGAGACTACGGACTAGTTTATGAATTCAGATTATTTTAAGTTTTCATTGTGTCTGAGATATTTTACCAGCCTGAAATTGGCAAAAATTGATAGTAGTGCAAATAATTCTCATCCATAAAGATGCAAATTGGGTCCCATGCACTGTAACTGATTATCATTCTGTGGTTATTGGCCACTTTTGCAAGTTTTTCTTCTATTTGTAACTCTCTCCCCCACCCAGGAGCATCTATTAGCATCTCCAGAGAAACTTCTTTGATAAACATTGGTCTATACCCTTTTCTGCAATTAATTCAACAATGCCAGATACACACACACACACACACACACACACACACACACACACATGTTTACAGTACAGATTTATAGTACTCTAGTGGCTCAGCCACTTTTAAGTAATATTTTTATTGAAGAAATGTTATTATTTTGGTATTTTAATCTGAATATTGAAATATGGAAGAAAGCTCAGTGTTGCACTAAAAAGGAGGTATCATTAGGCGCATCTTATTGATACAGAGAATTGGGACTCAGAGATGAAAATCACCTAGCTAAGAAATAAATGGAAAAACCAAGACTCCAATCCAGATTTTCAGCAAACAAATTAGTTTTTATTCTATTTCTTGAAAGTATTCTTCATCTCTTTCTCTGAATACTTACTGAAAGTAAAATCTCTGCATATTAGAGACACAACTATGATACCCAAAATATCACCACTTCAACGAAGATCAGGAGAGTGCTATTTCAGAAATACACATAGAAAAAAAAAATCCCAATACTTTGATTTTGCTGTGCTATTGCAGACAGTAAATCTGATTAGCACAAAGGAAATCTGAGAAAAGCACAAGACTCAGATTTGCTTTTATAGAGCTTAAAAACTAATTTGAAAAATAAGTTGTATGTACCCAAAACATCCTGATTAAAGTATAAAATTATATATTGAAAAACCCAACAGATGTAAAAAAAAAAAAAAAAACCCAGCTAAAAATAGTAAAAGCTAACATATAAGAGCTAACTCTGTACCAGGCATTAGTGTTAGTGCTTTTACATTCAAAGAGCTCTTTTAATCTTCACAGGTATCCAGTAAACATGGTTCTATTACTAGCTCCCACTTAAAGATATGGAAGCGAAGCCCTGAGATGTTCATTTACCTTAAGGTCTGTCTGGGAATGCCCAAGTAAAGATGAAACACCTGAAATAACTGTGAGATTTGGCTTTGCAGAGCCTCTTCCCCCATGGCCCATCAGAGGACAAGTTAGTTGCAGATACACGATGGTGCATACTCAGTGGTGAAATAGTAAACATTTGTCCACTGGTTGTTAACAAGGCAAGGAGGTCCATTATTTCCACTTCTATGAAATACTGAACTGGAGACCTAGCCAAAGCAATAAGGGAAGAATAAAATATTTTTAATGTCTTTAAATCTTACTATTAAAATGTTGTGATAGTATATGAAGACAGAACCATAAAAGAATGATAAATTGGCATTCATCTAACTTAAGAACTTTTGTTAATGAAAAGACACCATTATGAAAGTGAATAGACAGAGACCAGTGAAACAGAGTAGAGAGCCCAGATACGGGCCCACAACTCTATGGTCAAATAATCTTCAACAAAGCAGGAAAAAATACACAGTGGAAAAAAAGACAATCTCTTCAATAAATGGTGCTGGGAAAATTGGACAGCTGTATAGAAGAATGAAATTTGACCATTCTCTTACACCATACACAAAGATAAACTCAAAATGGATAAAATGCCTCATTGTGAGGCAGGAATTTATAAAAATCCTAGAGGAGAACATAGGCAGTAACCTCTTCGACATTGGCCACAGCAACTTCTTTCAAACATGTCTCCAAAGGCAAAAGAAACAGAAGCGAAAATGAACTTTTGGGACTTCATCAAAGTCAAAAGCTTCTACATAGCAAAGGAAATAGTCAACAAAACAAAGAGACAGCCCACAGAATGGGAGAAGATTCGAAAATGACACTACAAAGGGCTGATATCCAAGATCTACAAAGAACTTCTCAAACTCAACACACAAAAAACAGATAATCATGTCAAAAAATGGGCAGAAGTCATGAACAGACACCTTTCCAAAGAAGACATACAAATGGCTAATAGACACGTGAAAAAATGTTCATCATCACTAGCCATCAGGGAGTTTCAAATCAAAACCACATTGAGATACCACCATATACCAGTTAGAATGGCCAAAATTAACAAGACAGTAAGCAACCTGTGTTGGAGAGGATGTGGAGAATGGGGAACCCTCTTACACTGTTGGTGGGAATGCAAGTTGGTGCAGCCACTCTGGAAAACAGTGTGGAGATTCCTTAAGAAATTAAAAATAAAGCTACCCTATAACCCTGCAATTGCACTACTGGGTATTTACCCCAAAGATACAGATATAGTGAAAAGAAGGGCCATCTGTACCCCAATGTTCATAGCAGCAATGGCCACAGTCGCCAAACTGTGGAAAGAGCCCAGATGCCCTTCAACGGATGAATGGATAAAGATGATACAGTCCATACATACAATGGAGTATTATGTCTCCATCAGAAAGGATGAATACCCAACTTTTGTATCAACATGGATGGGACTGGAGGAGATTATGCTGAGTGAAATAAGTCAAGCAGAGAGAGTCAAAGTATCATATGGTTTCACTTACTTGTGAAGCATAAGGAATAACACAGAAGACATTGGGAGAAGGAGAGGAGAAGTGAGGTGGGAGAAATCAGCGGGGGAGACAAACCATGAGAGGTTGTGGACTCTGAGAAACACACAGGGTTTTGGAGGGGAAGGGAGTGGGAGATTGGGTGAGCCTGGTGGTGGGTATTAAGGAGGGCATGTATTGCAAGGAGCACTGGGTGTGGTGCATAAACAATGAGTTTGGAACACTGAAAAATAAAACGAAATTTTTAAAAAAGAAAGTGAAAAGAAAAACCACAGATATTTGGGAAGATGTTTGTTATGTATATGTGACGAAGGATTCACATCCACAATATATAAAAACTTCTATAAGTCAACTGAATAAAACAAACCAATCTAATTTTTTTAAATGGGCAAAAGAATGGAACAGAACTTCAGAAAAGAGAATATCCATATGGCCAATAAGGATAGGAAAGGTGTTTGATATCATTAATAGTCAGAGAAATGGAAGCTAAAACCACCATGAGATATCACTATACATGCACCAGAATTGCTAACATTGGGATGGTGGACAAACAACATCAAGTGTTGGTGATGATGTGAAATAACTGGAAATCTGATTACAGTGGGGAAGTGAAAGTGGTAAAATCACTTCGGAAAAATTATTTGGCAATATCTACGAAAGCTAAACATATGTTTGTCCTATGATCCAACCATTCTATTTAGACATAGTCGTTCCTAAGGGAATTAAGGTCATATAGTATGTCCAGAAAAAGGTACATGAATGCATCAGCCTAATTTGTAATAGTCCCAAAAAGCAAAAATAACTCAAATGGCCTTCAACAGAATGATGGATAAATAAATAGCAGTATACTCGTACAATGTAATCCTAGGCATCAACGAAGGAAAGAAAAGCTACTGCCACACAAATAACATGAATGAACCTCAAAGACATTACATTAAGCAAAAAGAAACCAGACACAAAAGAGTATATTTCATTTTATTGCATTTGACGAATGGAATGCACTCAAGTATGATTGCAGTTATCTAATATTCAGAATTGGTGAACTAATCTGTGTGGACAGAAGACAAAATAGAGTTTGAGGAGAGAAGGGGTGAGTATTGATTGCTTGGGTATGAAAGAAACTTCTGGGGAGATGAAGATATTCTAAATCTATTCTGAGTAATGGTTATACAGGTCATATACATCTATGAAAACTCATCAAAATGTTCAATTAAAATTTAGGCATTTTTACCTCAAGTGAAAATTTTTTTTTTAATTTTATTTTTTTTAAACATATAATATCTTTTTATCCCCAGGGGTACAGGTCTGTGAATCGCCAGGTTTACATACTTCACAGCACTCACCATAGCACATACCCTCCCCAATGTCCATAATCCCACCCCCCCAACCCCCTCCCCCCATTAACCCTCAGTTTGTTTTGTGAGATTAAGAGTCACTTATGGTTTGTCTCCCTCCCAATCCCATTCAAGTGAAAATTTTAATTAAATTTAGAAATATTTGTAAAAAGAGGAAAGGAAAAAACCCCACCTACTGTCATTTTAACCCCATCCCTAAAGATAACTCTAGTAATTATCTGATGTGTATTCTTTTTCCTATGCTTATACATTTTTATCTTTCTTTCTCTCTATTCATCTATTTAACCTGCCATATTTCATAACACTCAAATCTCTGTCAATTGTAAAGTGTGCCACCAATTTCTGTACCACCAAGAAAGAAAGAAAGGAATATCACTATCAATTAAATTGTAACATAGCACACATTATAAGATACATCTCGATTTCAGAGACATGAAAAATATGAAAAGTTAAGTCTTAGAATTGGTAATATACATATAAACATATGTATTCACATATATACATAAACACATTTATGTGTATATATATATATATATATATATAGCACATATACATTTTCTTTTACAAAAATGCAATCATGCCATACATACTGGTCTGCAATTTACTTTGTTTGCTTAAGAATACAGCAAAGACATCCTTTCACAGCAGTGCTTGCAAATCTGTCCTTGCTGTCATTGTTCTTTATTCTTGTAAATTGACTGTCTAGCATTTCTTTGTGAAAAGGTAATTTTCAAACCATTTCTCCATTGATGAATACCTTCTTTATGGCTTTTGCTATTTCAACAGACCTGCCATCAACATCCCTGAAAAATATATCACTATCTACCTAAAATACAGTGAGAATTTTTTAAAGAGTTCAGTTAATTAGTTATTTGGGAGAGAGAGAGAGAGAGAGAGAGAGAGCGCGAGTTGGGGGAGGGGCAGAGGGAAAATCAGACTCCCCACTGAATGGGGAGCCAGACAGTTGAGAAAAATATAAATTACCCCAGGATCATTATCTGAACTGAAGGCAGATGCTTAACTGACCAAGCCACCCAGGTGCTCCACATAGATTAGATTCCTGAAAGTGGAATTTAATGTCAATGGATATGGGCATTTAAGATTTTAAGATATCATAAATTATCATTCACAAATTTTAAACCAAACACTCTCCACCCAATAGTATAGAGTGGTGCCCACCTCCCTCACTTACACCAGCTGCGAGTACAACCAATCTGTATTATTTTTGCTAATATAAGAGGGTTTATATGACCTTTCACTGACATTTTATTTGGCATTTAAAAATAGCTTAGTCACATATCTATGCTAATACAAACTAGACTCTAGAAATATTACCATATTAATGAAACATGCTTAAACATAAGCTACTGACCATGCTATAGAGAAGGCTTCTGTTTTGAAAAGCAGTTGGGATTAGATAAGGTTTTCTATGGGAATTCACTGCCCCAAGAGTATCTGTCCTGTCGATAGCCTTTGCTGAGGAACATAGTTCTTGGTAGCTTCTTAAGCACGGGAAGCCATATTCTGTACCCAGTTCATTGCCATTTGGCTTTAGGGGATTTGACTAGGGACAGGTTACCCTTTATTGAGCCAACCACAGAATAGTTGGTTACCTATGGCTTGCATATGGTTTGCATATGGTTACGGAATAGTTGGTTACCTACGGTTTGCAAGTTTGACTGGGTATACATCTCTATGCTGCTTTGTACATCTCTCAATCTCACTCAATCCCTCCCCAACAAACTCTTCCACTACAACCCTATAAAAATCCCACTCTGGGGCCAACAAATATCTGTATATCTCCACTTTTCTCAGTAAGTTCTTTTTGCCTTTTGCCTTAGCTGAAATCAGGCTATTCTCTGAGACACCATTTCTCCTATAGCCTCTTGAATGGAAGGTGCTTTGTTTTCTCATACCCCACACCATCAGAGTCTTAAGGCAGGGTAGGTGTCCTCCTTGCTCCCCATTTCTTCTTCCATATCCTTTCTTCCCCTTACTCTTATAAAACACTCAGGTTCTGGTGAACTCACACCTCCTTATTGTTATTGACTGACCTCCCAGTCACTCCCTTAATCCTTAAAGACCTGAGCCCCAGACTGCTTTCCTCTTCACACCAATTCCTATATCATTTTCACTGGTCTCAACATCCATACACAAACCCACTCAGCACTTTGGTCTCCTATAGTCCTTCACCATTTCCTCCCTTTTATCTAGTCTACCCACAGCCATGGTCACATCCTGGATTTTACCACCAACAGAAACAATATCATATGTAAAATACCAATGTATACACCCCATACCCTGGCCACCCACTTCCCAACATTCCAAATCACATGTTTCACAGCAGCCCCCTCCCCTCACCATAATTCTTTGACCTTATCCTTTAATCCTTACCATTTTCTGACCACCCTGACTTCTCTCTTTGCTCATCCTAGAGTACATCAACATTTGTTTTAATTACTTCCTGGCAAATGTCCTCAACTTCCTTTCCCAAAACCGCCTCCACTGTTCTGGCCTGCACACACCAGCCATCCCTCTCTCTATGGTGTTCCCAAGCAGCTGTATGTTGCTGGAGAAAACAATCACACAACTGAGCTGACAGGGTTCACATTAATGTAACAATCCCAGGTATCAATAGGCTTTCACAAAGGCCCAGAGGGCTGACCATTTTTCTCTCACAGGCTAACTTTCCCACTCACTGAGGTGAATGATTTCTCTCTCCTCATGCTTCCTACACCTCCTCCTCAATCCACAATTTCCTCTGATGACCTTGCCTCATACTTAGTTGAGAAAAATATAAATTACCAGAAGCAAACTCTCTCAACTTCTCACCACCCATGCTCAAGCCTACAGTACTTATGATCATTTTCTCCTTCTTTTAACCTACCATGGTGGAGGAAGTGTTCTCAAGCCTACAAAAGGCCAACCCTCCTCTTGTGTTCTGAATTCCATCCGATGGCTCCTCTCTCACCTTCCATAATACCGCCAATCACCTAGGTTTTTTCTCCCACTTCCCTGGAGCATTTTAGTCAGATACCTGGTTGGATTCGCCTCAACTCCCTGAACTTGTCATTCTTCAGAAGATTTTTTTCATCTATAGTCCTTCCCTCTGTTATGTCTTCTATGACAATGGCTACAAGTGCCATCTATATGCTAAGACTACTAACTTTATATCTCCACTCTAGATAACTCCTCTGAGATCCCCTCTTACAAATTCAACTGACTAGTTAACAGCTTCTCCCTGATATTTCAAATATAAAATGTACCAAATTCCTTCACAACTTCTATTCCCCACCTCAACTCCCATTCTCTAGACTTCTTCAGTTATCCCATCAGCAAAATTGTTCAAACAAAAAAATCACCCTTTCGCTAATATCCAACATCCAAGCAACCAATAAGTGTCTCATGCTACCCACTAATCCCATAGTGAGTCCTTACATTTTTCTTCATCTCTACCATCAGCACTGTAATCCAAGCCATCATTCTTACCTGGATTATTAGAATAGGCTCCTGCCTGTTCTCACCTCTTCCTTGCTGCCTCCTCCCCACCCCTGAGGCATCCTCCACTTAAGAAAAAGGATATTTTTAAGATAAAAATTGGATCTGGGGTGCCTGAGTGTCTCCATCAGTTAAGCATCCAGCTCTTGATTTTGGCTCAGGTCATGATCTCAGAGTTGTGAGAAGGAGCTCCTTAAGTTTCTCTCTCTCTCTCTCTCCTTCTGTCCCTCCCCACCTCCTTCTCTTAAAAAAAAAAAAAACCATAATAATAAAAAATAAAATAAAAATTGGATCATGTGGGTTTATTGGTCTCTCTCTTCCTCTCTCTCTCTCTCTCTCTCTCTCTCTCTCTCACACACACACACACACACTTTAGGACCCACCACTGGCCCACTAAATTTGGAAATTCCAGAACCCAGCTCCGTACTGGCACTTAACAGGAGGGCCATAAATATTGGTTAGACAAAGCAGTAAAGTGAAGCTATCATGGAATTCTATGATCATCTGAAATCCAGGCACAGTGAGCTGAGAAATTTATAACAGAACCAGAAACCAAAACACATATGTAAAGGAAAGTAAAATCACAGCCAAGAACGAGCAAACAAGCTGAAAAAGAGAAATCATCAGAATTAGAAAGTGTTTGGCATAGTGCCTGACCCTTAGCAGACAAGATTATGATTCAAGAAAAATTCGTACATGGTAGCTGAAACAGCAGAGGTGGTCAAGTGCTGTTCTGGGAAGCTCCTGACCTTTCCAGTACTTTCATGATGAGCCAGTCTTTTAGGAGTCAGCTATGTGACTTAGATTCTATTCTTCCTGATTCCTATGCATGTTCCTGTATCAGGCTGAAGGATCTCCTGAGTTTCCTGAATTTGGGTTGTCTATCCAAGGAGTACCCTAATCTTGACTATCTCCTGAGTTGACCTATTTTTACATCTGGAAAAATAACACACTGATAGAGTCTATATGGTCCCTCCCTGAGTGACTGTTCTGTCTCATTCATAACTCTGTCCCTGGGGTTAACACACTCCGGGATCTTGGAAAGCTATGTTGAAATGAATTCGACTGACCAGAAAGTTCCAAGGAATTGATTAGTTCTGGATTTTTGTATGATTTCCCCCTTTTTCTTAAAATAAGAGGGAATAAATTCTGGCAACATTTATTTTGTAGTTAATGAAGATTTAACTGCAAAGTATACAAATGTGAAATCACTAGTAGAGTCTTCCTTGGACATACAACCCAAACTCAAAGAAACTTAATGGGACACATGTGAGGACTGCCTCCTCCATGCAACTGCATGCTGTAACCATGACAAGAGGACTTTTCTAGCAGTAACCAGTGGTAGCCATCACATGCTAGAAAAGCTGACCTGCCCAAAGTGCTTCTCATTGCCACCTTCTGTAAGGGGCCTTAAACAATCACCTATTGTTATTGTCTCCTAAAGCAGAAGACTGAAGTTCCTCAAACTAAACCAAGATATGCCAACCAAGTCAAGGCAAATGTAATGATTTGGGTTCTTCAATTATCTCACCTCCCAATGTCTATCCTATAACCTGTGGACTTTCAATCACGTAGCTGCCCATTTTATGGGACCAGTGTGATGACCTGGAAGCGGCATGGGCATTACAACAAGAATTCCAATCACACATTTACTATTTTGCTTTGAGGCCTTAAAGTCACTTAACCTGGCTGAGTTTGTTTGGTCATCTGAGAAGTGGGTATAATTATGCCAAACTTGTAGTGTGTTTGAAAGGATTATAGGTGATATAGGGGAGGTCCTGCTGCTGGGCCCACAGTGGGTGATCAATACTAAGAGTGATAAGATATTTATTGTACAGTGGTAGGTGTCTTTCTCCAGTTTGACTGTAGACCTTGAGGACAGCATAGTTTTTTTTTATTTTTTTGAATTTCTTTATTTTCTACTTTCTACTTTATTTTCTAATGTAAGTATTCAATAGCCAGATATAAATCATAGCTACTTTATTGGACAGACTGGGTCAATATTCTTTTACTTTGAAGAAATTATTAGGGTCTTTTTAGGTTTAAAATATGGTGAGGTTTTGTTCCATGGATGCTTTCATAAATATTTGTTCTTTGTAGTGTTCAATACACTTGTACTAAAAATAGCTTGTAAATTATGTTCACACTCTTTATCCTACCTTTGTATCTGCTGGATCTGCCCATGTTCCAAAGAGGTGTAACAATTTTCCCACTACAAATTTGATTCTGTCAGGGTCCCTCCTTTCCCTCTCCCTTCCTTCCCCTCTTCCTTTCCTTTCCTTTCCTTCCTCCCTTCCATCCTTCCTTCCTTCCTTCTTCTTCAACTTCTTTTGCCTCTCCCTCTCCATCTCTCTCTTTCTCATTCTCCTTCCCCCTTTCTTCTTTCCCCCTCCTTCTCCTTTCTAACTCCTCCTCCTCCTCCTCTTTCTTCCTCTTCCTCTTCTTCCTTGTATTTTCTGAAGATTTTTCTTCCTACATCTTAGTTTTATGTTCTTTGGTGCATAACTATTCATGACAATATATTCCCTTATGGACCACATACACCATTGCTATAAAGGGTTCCTTTTTTTTTTCCAAAAACATTCTTTTATTTATTTTTTTTTAATTTTATTTTTTATAAACATATAATATATTTTTATCCCCAGGGGTACAGGTCTGTGAATCGCCAGGTTTACACACTTCACAGCACTCACCATAGCACATACCCTACCCAATGTCCATAACCCCACACCCCCTCTCCCAACCCCTCTCCCCCCATTGACCCTCAGTTTGCTTTGTGAGATTAAGAGTCACTTATGGTTTGTCTCCCTCCCAATCCCATCTTGTTTCATTTACTCTTCTCCTACCCCCTTAACCCCCCATGTTGCATCTCCTCTCCCTCATATCAGGGAGATCATATGATAGTTGTCTTTCTCCGATTGACTTATTTCGCTAAGCATGATACCCTCTAATTCCATCCATGTCCTCGCAAATGGCAAGATTTCATTTCTTTTGATGGCTGCATAGTATTCCATTGTGTATATATACCACATCTTCTTTATCCATTCGTCTGTTGATGGACATCTAGGTTCTTTCCATAGTTTGGCTATTGTAGACATTGCTGCTATAAACATTCGGGTGCACGTGCCCCTTCGGATCACGTTTGTATCTTTAGGGTAAATACCCAGTGCAATTGCTGGGTCATAGGGTAGTTCTATTTTCAACATTTTGAGGAACCTCCATGCTGTTTTCCAGAGTGGTTGCACCAGCTTGCATTCCCACCAACAGTGTAGGAGGGTTCCCCTTTCTCCGCATCCTCGCCAGCATCTGTCATTCCCTGACTTGTTAATTTTAGCCATTCTGACTGGTGTGAGGTGGTATCTCATTGTGGTTTTGATTTGTATTTCCCTGATGCCGAGTGATGTGGAGCACTTTTTCATGTGTCTGTTGGCCATCTGGATGTCTTCTTTGCAGAAATGTCTGTTCATGTCCTCTGCCCATTTCTTGATTGGATTATTTGTTCTTTGGGTATTGAGTTTGCTAAGTTCTTTATAGATTTTGGACACTAGCCCTTTATCCGATATGTCATTTGCAAATATCTTCTCCCATTCTGTCAGTTGTCTTTTGGTTTTGTTAACTGTTTCCTTTGCTGTGCAAAAGCTTTTGATCTTGATAAAATCCCAATAGTTCATTTTTGCCCTTGCTTCCCTTGCCTTTGGCGATGTTCCTAGGAAGATGTTGCTGCAGCTGAGGTCGAAGAGGTGGCTGCCTGTGTTCTCCTCAAGGATTTTGATGGATTCCTTTCTCACATTGAGATCCTTCATCCATTTTGAGTCTATTTTCGTGTGTGGTGTAAGGAAATGATCCAATTTCATTTTTCTGCATGTGGCTGTCCAATTTTCCCAACACCATTTATTGAAGAGGCTGTCTTTTTTCCATTGGGCATTCTTTCCCGCTTTGTCGAAGATTAGTTGACCATAGAGTTGAGGGTCTATTTCTGGGCTCTCTGTTCTGTTCCATTGATCTATGTGTCTGTTTTTGTGCCAGTACCATGCTGTCTTGATGATGACAGCTTTGTAATAGAGCTTGAAGTCTGGAATTGTGATGCCACCAACTTTGGCTTTCTTTTTCAATATTGCTTTGGCTATTCGAGGTCTTTTCTGGTTCCATATAAATTTTAGGATTATTTGTTCCATTTCTTTGAAAAAAATGGATGGTACTTTGATAGGAATTGCATTAAATGTGTAGATTGCTTTAGGTAGCATAAACATTTTCACAATATTTATTCTTCCAATCCAGGAGCATGGAACATTTTTCCATTTCTTCGTCTCTTTTCTTTCATGAGTACTTTATAGTTTTCTGTGTATAGATTCTTAGTCTCTTTGGTTAGGTTTATTCCTAGGTATCTTATAGTTTTGGGTGCAATTGTAAATGGGATGGACTCCTTAATTTCTCTTTCTTCTGTCTTGTTGTTGGTGTAGAGAAATGCAACTGATTTCTGTGCATTGATTTTATATCCTGACACTTTACTGAATTCCTGTACAAGTTCTAGCAGTTTTGGAGTGGAGTCTTTTGGGTTTTCCACATATAGTATCATATCATCTGCGAAGAGTGATAGTTTGACTTCTTCTTTGCCGATTTGGATGCCTTTAATTTCCTTTTGTTGTCTGATTGCTGAGGCTAGGACTTCTAGTACTATGTTGAATAGCAGTAGTGATAACGGACATCCCTGTCGTGTTCCTGAACTTAGCGGAAAAACTTTCAGTTTTTCTCCATTGAGAATGATATTTGCGGTGGGTTTTTCATAGATGGCTTTGATACTATTGAGGTATGTGCCCTCTATCCCTACACTTTGAAGAGTTTTGATCAGGAAGGGATGCTGTACTTTGTCAAATGCTTTTTCAGCATCTATGGAGAGTATCACATGGTTCTTGTTCTTTCTTTTATTAATGTGTTGTATCACATTGATTGATTTGCGGATGTTGAACCAACCTTGCAGCCCTGGAATAAATCCCACTTGGTCGTGGTGAATAATCCTTTTAATGTACTGTTGAATCCTATTGGCTAGTATTTTGGTGAGAATTTTTGCATCTGTGTTCATCAAGGATATTGGTCTGTAGTTCTCTTTTTTGATGGGATCCTTGTCTGGTTTTGGGATCAAGGTGATGCTGGCCTCATAAAATGAGTTTGGAAGTTTTCCTTCCATTTCTATTTTTTGGAACAGTTTCAGGACAATAGGAATTAGTTCTTCTTTAAATGTTTGGTAGAATTCCCCCGGGAAGCCATCTGGCCCTGGGCTTTTGTTTGTTTGTAGATTTTTGATGACTGTTTCAATCTCCTTACTGGTTATGGGTCTGTTCAGGCTTTCTATTTCTTCCTGGTTCAGTTGGGGTAGTTTATATATCTCTAGAAATGCATCCATTTCTTCCAGATTGTCAAATTTGTTGGCGTAGAGTTGCTCATAGTATGTTCTTATAATTGTCTGTATTTCTTTGGTGTTCGTTGTGATCTCTCCTCTTTCATTCATGATTTTATTTATTTGGGTCCTTTCTCTTTTCTTTTTGATAAGTCTGGCCAGGGGTTTATCAATCTTATTAATTCTTTCAAAGAACCAGCTCCTAATTTCGTTGATTTGTTCTATTGTTTTTTTGGTTTCTATTTCATTGATTTCTGCTCTGATCTTTATGATTTCTCTTCTCCTGCTGGGTTTAGGGTTTCTTTCTTGTTCTTTCTCCAGCTCCTTTAGGTGTAGGGTTAGGTTGTGTACCTGAGACCTTTCTTGTTTCTTGAGAAAGGCTTGTACCGCTATATATTTTCCTCTCAGGACTGCCTTTGTTGTGTCCCACAGATTCTGAACCGTTGTGTTTTCATTATCATTTGTTTCCATGAATTTTTTCAACTCTTCTTTAATTTCCTGGTTGACCCATTCATTCTTTAGAAGGATGCTGTTTAGTCTCCATGTATTTGGGTTCTTTCCAAATTTCCTCTTGTGATTGAGTTCTAGCTTCAGAGCATTGTGGTCTGAAAATATGCAGGGAATGATTCCAATCTTTTGATAACGGTTGAGACCTGATTTAGGACCAAGAATGTGATCTATTCTGAAGAACGTTCCATGTGCACTAGAGAAGAATGTGTATTCTGTTGCTTTGGGATGAAATGTTCTGAATATATCTGTGATGTCCATCTGGTCCAGTGTGTCATTTAAGGCCTTTATTTCCTTGTTGATCTTTTGCTTGGATGATCTGTCCATTTCAGTGAGGGGAGTGTTAAAGTCCCCTACTATTATTGTATTATTGTTGATGTGTTTCTTTGATTTTGTTATTAATTGGTTTATATAGTTGGCTGCTCCCACGTTAGGGGCATAGATATTTAAAATTGTTAGATCTTCTTGTTGGACAGTTCCTTTGAGTATGATATAGTGTCCTTCCTCATCTCTTATTATAGTCTTTGGCTTAAAATCTAATTGATCTGATATAAGGATTGCCACTCCTGCTTTCTTCTGATGTCCATTAGCATGGTAAATTCTTTTCCACCCCCTCACTTTAAATCTGGAGGTGTCTTCGGGTTTAAGATGAGTTTCTTGTAGGCAACATATAGATGGGTTTTGTTTTTTTATCCATTCTGATACCCTGTGTCTTTTGATTGGGGCATTTAGCCCATTCACATTCAGGGTAAGTATTGACAGATATGAATTTAGTGCCATTGTATTGCCTGTAAGGTGACTGTTATTGTATATTGTCTCTGTTTCTTTCTGATCTACTACTTTTAGGGTCTCTCTTTGCTTAGAGGACCCCTTTCAATATTTCCTGTAGAGCTGGTTTGGTGTTTGCAAATTCTTTCAGTTTTTGTTTGTCCTGGAAGCTTTTAATCTCTCCTTCTATTTTCAATGATAGCCTAGCTGGATATAGTATTCTTGGCTGCATGTTTTTCTCGTTTAGTACTCTGAATATATCATGCCAGCTCTTTCTGGCCTGCCAGGTCTCTGTGGATAAGTCTGCTGCCAATCTAATATTTTTACCATTGTATGTTACAGACTTCTTTTCCCGGGCTGCTTTCAGGATCTTCTCTTTGTCACTAAGACTTGTAAATTTTACTATTAGGTGACGGGGTGTGGACCTATTCTTATTGATTTTGAGGGGGGTTCTCTGAACCTCCTGGATTTTGATGCTTGTTCCCTTTGCCATATTGGGGAAATTCTCTCCAATAATTCTCTCCAATATACCTTCTGCTCCCCTCTCTCTTTCTTCTTCTTCTGGAATCCCAATTATTCTAATGTTGTTTCGTCTTATGGTGTCACTTATCTCTCGAATTCTCCCCTCGTGGTCCAGTAGCTGTTTGTCCCTCTTTTGCTCAGCTTCTTTATTCTCTGTCATTTGGTCTTCTATATCGCTAATTCTTTCTTCTGCCTCATTTATCCTAGCAGTGAGAGCCTCCATTTTTTATTGCACCTCATTAATAGCTTTTTTGATTTCAACTTGGTTAGATTTTAGTTCTTTTATTTCTCCAGAAAGGGCTTTTATATCTCCCGAGAGGGTTTCTCTAATATCTTCCATGCCTTTTTTGAGCCCGGCTAGAACCTTGAGAATCGTCATTCTGAACTCTAGATCTGACATATTACCAATGTCTGTATTGATTAGGTCCCTAGCCTTTGGTACTGCCTCTTGTTCTTTTTTTGGGGGTGAATTTTTCCACCTTGTCATTTTGTCCAGATAAGAGTATATGAAGGAGCAAGTAAAATACTAAAAGGGTGGCAACAACCCCAGGAAAATATGCTTTAGCCAAATCAGAAGAGATCCCAAATCATTAGGGGGGAGAAAGGGGATAAAAAGAGGTTCAGAAAGAAAAAAAAGAAAAGAAACAATTAAAAAAAGAAAACCAATAAAGAAAAAATATAAAAAGGAAAAATATATATATATTAGATAAACTAGTTAAAAAACGTTAAAAAAGAAAAGGGTAAAAGTTAAAAAAAATTAGCAGAAGAAGAGAAAAAAAAGTTGAAAAAGAAAAAAAAATTAAATTAACTGCAAGGCTAAAGAATCATGGGGAGAAAGCCATGAGTTCCGTGCTTTGCTTTCTCCTCCTCTGGAATTCTGCTGCTCTCCTTGGTATTGAAACTGCACTCCTTGGTAGGTGAACTTGGTCCTGGATGGGTTTCTTGTTGATCTTCTGGGGGAGGGGCCTGTTGTAGTGATTCTCAAGAGTCTTTGCCCCAGGTGGAGTTGAACCGCCCTTACCAGGGGCCGGGCTGAGTAATCCGCTTGGGTTTGCTTTCGGGAGCTTTTGTTCCCTGAGCGCTTTCCGTAGAGTTCTGGAGGGCGGGAATGAAGATGGCGGCCTCCTGGTCTCCGGCCCGGAGGAGCCGAGAGCCTGGGGCCCCACTCCTCAGTGCGCCCCCAGAGAACAGCGCCCAATTACTCCCGTCACCCTGGCCTCCGGCCGTGCTTCGAGCTGACCGAGCCTGAGCTCACTCCTCGGCTCTGTCTCTGTAGCCAGCTTCCCCGTTCTAATACCTGTAAGTTCTGCGACACTCAGACACCCCCGATCCTTCTGTGACCCTGCGGGACCTGAGGCCACACTGACCCTGCGTGGGCTTCACCCCGGTTAAGCCTCTGGAGCGATGTCCCTCAGCAGAACAGACTTTTAAAAGTCCTGATTTTGTGCTCCGTTGCTCCGCCGCTTGCCGGGAGCCGGCCCCTCCCCCCGCGGTCTATCTTCCCGTCGCTTTGGATTCACTTCTCCGCCAGTCCTACCTTTCAGAAAGTGGTTGATTTTCTGTTTCTAGAGTTGCTGTTCTTCTTCTCTTTGATCTCCCGTTGGATTTGTAGGTGTTTGCAATCCTTAGATAAGCTATCTAGCTGATCTCCCGCTACCTGAAGTAGTCTCAGCCTGCTACTTCTCCGCCATCTTGACTCCTCCCTCTAAAGGGTTCCTTTTTGACCTATTCAGTATCTTTTGTCTTGAATTACACTCTCCTGATATTAACACTGAGATCTTTCTGTATTCTTTTGGATTGCCTTGGCTTGTATACCTCCACTTAGTCTTATAATTTCAATTCTTCATGTTCCCTTATTTTAAATCTGTTCTCTTTAAATCAGTTTAAAGTGAGCTCAGTGGTGAATCTGTGGGCCTAGACACTCTGATGAAAGAATCTTCTCTTCTATAGCCATATTATCTATTGAGCTTTGAAGAACGATGAAGTTACTTAGCATATTCCTCTTAATAACATTAATTCCCTATATATTCATAGCACTGCAACCTGAAAATCACTTTTTAATATATTATTCACTTATACTTCACAACCACCTTTGAAATAGTAAAAGAAGATACTGTCACCCATGGTGAATCTATGTATAAGGTAGTGCAAGCTGCTCAAGTATTATAGTAATGGGTATAAATTAGCCCAGCTATTTCTGGGACAAACAGACTAATTCAGCAGACAAAGGTAGGTCAGGCAGACATGCAGATCAGGGGACCAGGGTGTCTTCTGTAGAGTTGTGCCTTTGCTCTTTTTTTGGTTAAGTATAAAGGTTTGGCCTTTTATCCATTCAAAAAACATTTATTGACTACACTGTATACTAGGAACTATGTCAAACAGTAGGAATATGAAGTTGAATAATACATAATCTCTGCTCCATGGTATTCATGGTATAGTTTACTTCTCAAATTTGGCTGATTATCACAACTGACTAGAAAGAATTTTATTACAGATTCCCTTGGTCCTCTTCCAGACACACCCAACAATCATTGTCTAAGACCCAGAAATCTAATGTTCTAAAGCTCCATAGTCCCAAATGGAGTTGAGAACACTGGACATTCAAGTAAAACAATAAACTATTGGCATATTTAGCAATTCCTACAACATTTTTGCTTATACCACGCCATATAATTCTCATAACAACACAGTGAGTCAGGACTTGGTTATATTCACATCATAAATGTGAAAAATGAAAAGAAAAGTGGTTTTCCAAATGTACAACCAGTGAATGACAAAACTCAGCCTGGAACCAAAATTCATTTCTCTAAGTTCTGCCATCTTTGCTCTCCACCCACACATCATGAAACCAAAGAAGGAATGGTAGTACCAAATAAACTCACCTGACTTTGCCTTGGACTTTGCTTTCAGGAAGAGCCCAAACTCGAATACTAGTTTCTTGGAAAGTAGCCCTGGATCATATATAAAGATATCAGCCTGTGGATATAAAGATATCAACCTGTGGAAATGTACATCTTCATTAACTTCCTTACCATAAAGAAAGGACTCACATTTGTTTCTCTCTGAGGCCTTCACACAGATCCTCATGGCTCACTGGAGACCTATAGACCACATCCAGAGCCACAGCCTGGGTGACAATCCTGTGAAAAAGAAAATTTACTTGAGTTCTCTCATATTCCAATAGGTGGGTGAGTCAAGTCACACATACCAAAAATGGAAGACATCTAGGATTTTATGTGCAGGTGCTTTGGGCCAGAAGTCGTGATTCATATCACTTCTCAGTCTTTTGGCTAAGATCAAGTGTAGCAGTAGTGATTCATAAGAACAACTCACCTTTGGCTTTTCTGAACCGTAACCTCTGAGAGTGAGGTCTGGACCTGTGTATTTTTAACAAAATGCCTTCAGGTACTTCTGAGCATCCAGTCTAACCTGCCCATTCATAGGTGCAGATCCTGGGTGAGGCTGATGTGGCAAGAGACCCCTTCAAGGACCCATGGTGAATAAGCAGCAGAAGAACTAGAACAAGATCCCAAATCTGGACTTCCAGACCTGGCAGCTGTGTCCAGCTGTGTTCCAGCTGTGGACTCATCACCAGCACTGTTCTTCTCCAAAGGACTGTGCTGGGCAGGTGAGAGGTGGAAGGAAAAGACCAGAAAGCTTTGATTGCTGCCTTTCTCTAAGAAGCTGCTTTGGAGAGAATCTGAATGTCCTTTAACTCATGCCAATGGTTTAAACAGGAAGTTCTTACTCAGGAAATGATGGTCATAAATTACAGTGCTAGGGAGGGTAGGCCTTCATCCAGAAATCTGCTCCCCCACACATATCTTGGACTTTACCTCTGTCTTTGTTTGACAGAATAAAATACTGATGGTTTGTGACCTGCTTTGACTCTTACTTAGTTATTTTTTTTAACAATTGACCCCTTAAAAAACATTTCCCTTCCCTTGAACCAAGCCTAAATAATAACAGAATAGAAAGGCAGTAAAGATACTTTAACACAATGAAGCTAGAACAGTACTAAGAGATATACCAAGGAAAGGAGAAAACACCCATGGGGACCAAAATTATAAGGGGAAAATAATGACATCAAATTTTATTGAAATCTTAAGTATATTATTTTATCTACTTATCAGAACAGCCTCATGAGACAGATATTATTATCTTTATTCCCATTTCATGAATGAAGAAGATGGATTTCATGAGAATAATTCCCAAGCCCAAGACAATACAACCCAACAGAGTGTTGAATCAAGAAGGCCAAGCTTCAGACCCTTTCTTTCTTCAGAGTATCAGACAAAGTTTCCTGAATACTAAGAGTGTTTTCTAGGTCCCTGAGCAAATCCTGTTCAATTTGGCCCACATAACAAATATAGCTCTTTCTAGATGCGGTAGATCCTCTATAAACTAGGTGTCCTTTGCCTGGGAAGGTGCCAAAACAATCCATGACAGAGTCTTATATTTCTGCAAGGTTCCAGCTAGAAGAGCTCAACAAACTGAAGCACATCTTTCTTCAAACAGATGGGGAAGCTGAGGCCCAAAGAGGGCAAGAGGCTTGCCCAAAATCCTACAGCAAGCCAGTGCTAGACTCAACTCAAAGTTCGCGTCTCCTCGTACCCAGTCCAGCCTACAAGAGGAAAGACAGAGAGTATGTCAGCAGTAGAGCCAAGTGGCCTCTAAAATGTCTTCTGGCTCTGCAACTTCCCAAAACTTGGGACTCCATGATTTCATAAATGGAAAAACACAAACACTTTCCCAGTAAAAACAGAATTGATTTTCCTGTGGGATGAAACAGCACATGCTTTGCATTTACTCAGAAAGTCCTCAGTAACAATGAGAATTCTAGTGTGATTTTTGTTTCTCTGCTTCCTCCTATAGGTTCTTCCTATAGTGGAAACAAGAGGATGATTTCCCATGTGGTCCCAGTGGGCTGCTCTTAACATCTGCTCTGACCTGAACAGGTAGTGAGAGCCCAGAATAACCATAAATGTTCTTTTCTTTTTCTCCAAAGCAAGCTATGTCACTCCCCACCTACATCAGCACCAGCAATTACACCCTTAGTTTGCAATGCCATAGTCTTTAACATCTTAGAACAAGAAAAACACTGTTAATGGAGCTAGATGTTATTTTCTTAGCTAATTCTGGGGCCATGGAGAATATAGTACAATTGAAGGAACAACTGTGGACCAAAATTGTTCATAATTGCATTCTGATTATTCTTGGTTATCTTCATTTTTATCATTTTTTAAATTAAATTAGGTCATTGTGAATAAGCCTGAGCAGTGGGCTTTTGTTGTTGTTGTTTTGTTTGTTTGTTTGTTTGTTTGAGTTTCCCATTATGCAGCTTTAGGATTGAAACCATCAGTAATGGGTTGAGTTGTATTTCCCAAACTTACCTATAATAAAAAAAGAAAAGAAAATCACCTGACATGACTTAAAGGTACAGAACCTCTGGCCCCTCCCCAGATCAGTATACCTTGGATGGAACCCTGAAATCTGTGTCCTTAACAAGTATTTCCAGATAATTCTGGCTATTTGGGGAAATCTAGGATCTGGCAAGTTTGGGAAACACGGAATGATGGCATGGACTTTTAATCACACCCAAGAGAGACACTCACTTACCAATAGTTTAGAAGACATGGGAGCTCTTTGTCAGTACAGAATAAAACTCAGTCTTAGACCAGGAGATTCTAGCCATAAGCATCTTTATCCATGGAGCCAGGCCCTTGCCCTTCCCTACACCCTATGCAGTGAGCAATGAATGACCTAACTCCACAAGCCTGCTCATCTCTTCCCCACCCAACCTGCCCCCTTCCACTCTGCTTGGCTGTCCTAAGCGCCTGTGTTTCTGGATTAAAGTCAAGTCCCAGAATCCTTTATCTTACCATCTCACACGATTGATCCCTTCTCTGAGCTCCTGCTCAGAGTTAAGATGGTGACATCTTAACTCCATTCACTCTGATTTGCTTAAAGATTCCATACAAGTCTCTTGCCTCCCTGAATTATAAGCTCTTTGGGGGCTGTGCAAGGACTAAAGTGGACCCTGAGTGTAACTGCTAAAGGGAAATCTACAGGAATGAATGCCAAGGTTAGGCTCTGGGAAGGCAGGCTGTCTTGCTCCCCAATGCTTCATACAGCATCTGGCACACAACAGCTCTTCAATTAATACCCTTTGAATGCATGAATAAATAAATGAATATATTTCAAGCTATAAATACTTCAGCACATACAAACAACAGAGTTGAAATTGAGATCTTAGAAGCTAACCTGAGTATAACTTATGATTTGGGTTTATTCTAGACTCTCTACACTAGCGATCCTTACCCTCTGGTCTCAGAACCTCTTTTTAAGGGTTTCAATTTTAAGAATGAAAATTATGGAGGATCTTAAAGAACTTTTGCTTATGTGGATTATACCTGTTGTTATGGGCTGTATTAAAAATTAAAACCGATCATTTAGGAATATTTATTTCTTTTAAAATAACAGTAATAAACCCATTACGTGTTAATGGATTAACACAAATAACATATTTCTATGAAAAGAGAGCTATTTTTCAAAATCAAAAATAATTTAATGGGATGAGTGGCACTGTTTTACATTTTGCAGATCTCTTTAATGTTCCATGTAATGGAAGTTAACTGGATTTTCAGGTCTGTTTCTGCATTCAACCTGTTGCCTCTGGAAAACTCCACTAGTGACTTGTAAGAAAATGAGTGACAAAGGAAAATGAAAATGACATCTTAATGCCATTATGGAAATAGCCTTGGCCTCTTGGACTCTCCAATAGCATCTTAGGGACCCCCAGGGATCCCCAGACCATACTTGGAGAACCATTGCCCCACACATTTCATAATATAAGTTCTACACACAGGAGGGAAAATTAATCAAAGGATCTGTTTATCCTACTAGGATAAATCCTTATATATGAGCATGTCATAGCAGAGAGATTCAAATGAACATTCTCATTAAATGACAAAAATACCATAGATAATAAAATTCACAAAAAGCTTATCTTTATGAAACAGAGTATTTATAGCAGCAGCACAAAACCACAGATTCTGTAATGCCCTTCTAATTTATACTTTATCATCTTTCTGCATCTTTTCCTGGGGCTCCCAAATCAGCAGGTGTTCTAGCAAGGAAAACAAGTATGGCCTAAAATGGTAAATGAATATGATTTTTCATTCCCATAGCTATAGATTAAGCCCAAAGCTTTCACCATCTAGCTCCTCTCCTTTTTGTCATCCTGTCCCTTGCAGCCTAAGGTTGTTGAAAAGATAATTTATATTGAATGGCCTCGAACTGACTACTTGTCTCCTTGGTAGTCAGTAAAAATACAGCTTGGAGCTCACCACGGAATGCAAGTTCAGAAATCTAACTGCCTGAATATAAATCCTGGTTTCTCCACTTACTAACTGCTTGAATTAAAGCAAATTATTTAAGCTCTCTTGTCTCAGTTTTCCCCATCTAAGATGAAAATTGTCTTGATGGCTATTTCCTATAAGTGTTAGGAGGATTAAATAAATTAATACGTGTAGAGTGCTCAGAACAGAGCATGACAAATAGCAAATTGTCAATAACTATTGGCTATTAGATGTCTTTTAAATTTTCTTAAAAAGAACAAGAAAAGTAAATTTCTGTGGTTAACTTCCTTCTCCATAATTCAGCATAACTTTTCCTTTTTAGATTATTTATTTATTTATTTATTTGACAGACATTGATCACAAGTAGGCAGAGAGGCAGGCAGAGAGAGAGGAAGGGAAGCAGGCTCCCCGCTGAGCAGAGAGCCTGACGTGGGACTCGATCCCAGGACCCTGAGATCAGGACCTGAGCTGAAGGCAGAGGCTTTAACCCGCTGAGCCACCCAGCGCCCCAATTCAGTGTAACTTTTAAAAAGATTTGTTTGTAGTAGTAATTTTAAGGCTGAATTCACACTTGAAATAACCTTACCCTAAAAAGATCAATTAATTGAGGCACCATTATGGAGTCATATGCTAACAAATAAAAAAAGGGGGCTAGAAAATCCATACTACTATAAACAAACTATGGAAAAATACTGCCTTTCCCCAAAGCATCTGTGTTTACATTAGCGATCAGCCTTGCTCTAGCAAATGCTAAATGGCAATTAAATTTAAGTTAACCCTTGGGTTAATTATACACCAAGAAAAATTGTTAATGCCAAGCATTTACTGAGTGCTAACAGATTCAACAAGCACACATTGAACATCACTCCACATAAACCCCAGAAGGTGATGAGGACACCTTAGAGCAGCAGACAAGAGTCCTGTGCTTAGGAACTGGTGGAGAGCTCCATGTGTATCGAACAGTGATACGAACAAGATGTCCTAAATACTCAAGCACAGACAATAAAAATTCTTATGAAAGAGGAAAGAGAAGGTCATTCTGACTTGAGAAATCTGGGAAGACTTTGCCAAGGTGGTAGCTTTTGAGGTGGGTGTTGAAAGATGGATGTGATTTCACCAAAAACGTGTGAAAGAAAGGGAAACCATGCTAGCAGAAAGCAAGAGTGGGCATGGCAGATGGATTTAAGAAGAGCATAAGGCCAGAGTGAAACTGAATGGAGCAGGTGTTACATGCTAGGCTATGAAGTCTAGACTTCACTCAACAGGCAAAAAGGCAGCCTGGGCAACAATAGGTATAAAACTATGTCATCTACACCTTGGTGTTTTATCAGTAATTACTGCAGGATGGGTGAAAAGGAAGGCACTAGGGGAAAGGAAACCAATTATGAAGCCATGACAACAGTCCAAAGGGAGAAGTGGTTGGAGCCATTTGTGATGGGAAGGGGAAAGGGGGATATGACATTTATTTTAAAAGAAGAATCCAGAAGACTGAGGACTAAGTAGATGTGGGTGGGAAGCTACTCTATGCTGGACCAGGCTGTTATAAAAGAATTTTTGAGATATCTCCAAAAAGGTAAATTTGGAAAGTACTTTGGACTGAGGAAAAGCAAGAACTCAGGATTACCTGACTCGGAGTAAAGAAATAGGGAAGGAAATAATTCCACTAGAAAAATAATAAACAGGGGCACCTGGGTGGCTCAGTGGGTTAAAGACTCTGCCTTCGGCTCAGGTCATGATCTCAGGGTCCTGGGATCGAGCCGCACATTGGGCTCTCTGCTCAGCAGGGAGCCTGCTTCCCTTCCTCTCTCTCTGCCTGCTTGTCTGCCTACCTGTGAGCTCTGTCTGTGGAAAAAAAAAATTAAAAAATAATAATAATAATAATAATAATAAACAAATTTACTGATCAATAAGAAAAAAGAATGTATCAATAGAAAAATGTGCCATGAATAGGAACAGGAATTCATTAAAGAAAAAATAAAAAATGGTCAAGAAATATGGAAGAAAATGTCTAGCTGGATTGAGAAGCAAACAAAAATATGAGCTATCACTTTTTACCTCTAATATTCGGTAAGGTAGACTACACAACAGCATCCGTCCTTGCCAACAAAACTCTAGATTTTTTTTTTCATTTATCCAGGCTCTTCCAGTTAGCTCTATTTTTCTAGGTCCTAATTCAGTCCCCCTCCCCCAATAAGGAAGAACTTTGATTAGTCTGAGCCAAAATTGATGAATCCATTCTCTATTGGTGACTAGCTTGAGAGGGGATATATATTTTAATTCTAGGTAATGGTGTGTGACAGAAACATATTGAGGTGGATGAGAAAGGTCTTAAAAATGGTCTCTTAGATCTTAAAAAGAGAGCTGAAGGCATTTCAATCCCCACTCTATTTGCCCCTACCTGCCTGAGGATCCAACAATGGCTGGAGTTGCTGCAGCTGTGCTGAGAAAATGAGGAGACCAAAGTAACATGCTGAGAAGGACATGGAGGAACCTGGTATTTGCTGTCGTTCAGCATCAGAATTAACCTATCTCAGAAATTTCTTATCTTGGGATATCTTGTAAGATTTTTTTTTTTTTTGGTCTTAATATTTAAGTCACTTTTATTTGGGAGTCTTAGTTTCTTGAAAAGAAACTCAGTTCTCAATGGTTCTCAATACCATTTGAGTTACTTGTAACAACAAATTTCTACCTACTCAGTAGCTGCTTAATTAGTATTTGGTGAGTGAATGAATGAATGCCTGAAGCCTATGAGAATGACAATAGGAAGTGCCCAGAAGGATCATAAACTTTAAATTGGGAAGTTCTTGGAGATCCCGCAGATTTTTTAGTATGTTCAAATTCACCCAAGGAATCAGTGAGAAAATGGAAACTCGAACAGTTTTGGGACTTCCAGACCAGTCTCCAACTAACTCATCACTCTCTTCCAAGAGTATTGCTCTCCCAAGTCCTGGCTCTCATTTGGTATGGGCTGAACCACATAAGGTTACAAAGTCAAGGTCTCCCCTAATGACTCTCAGGATTGGCTCTTTGCCAAAGGATGCAATGACATTAATCCTGAGAGGGGATGGATCTCCACCCAGGAGAACTGAGAAATTCCCCAAATTTGGTATGCACAGGAGAATCCCTTCTTTCATTCTTCCCTGGATGTTGCAGTAGAACATGGTGGCAGAAGTCCAAGTGGGCGAGTTTGCTGGGAGTGGCCCTGTGGATTCCTCTTTCAACACATAAGTTTGTTCAAACTAGTCCTGCTAAAAGTTGTGGATTCCACTGGTGAGATCATGAGGACATTCACTTTCTCTCACAGAAGCAGCTCCTTCTCATTCCCTCCAGATGAAGCATCTGCTCTTTTTGTTGCTGCATCATTAATTCCCTTGGGTTCTGCAATCAGATATGAAATATGCTCGGTCTTCTCTCCAAATTTAAAATTCAAATGTTGGTTAACTACTCAGAAAAAAAAAAAAAAAAAAACAGGACTTTATTTCATGCCATAAGTAAAAATAAATTCCCTAAGATTGAAAATTTAGATCTTAGAAAACTATAAAAGCTGTGAGAAAAATAAATGAATATTCATAACATCTTAGAGTAATGAGATATTTTCTAAATATGGAACTTTTTAAAGTAGTAGCCACAAAAGAAAAGACAAATGGATTTGCTGAAAAAAAAATTTAACTTCTGGAGTAGAAAACTGAACTCTGGAGGCCAGGAGTAAGAATGCGAATAACCTGTAATTGTGCTTTTTAATGTCTGTAGGCTAGCTTTGGAAATAAGAAAATAATAGTTCAAAAATTTAAACTTTTAAACTCAAAAGAATAAGATATAAATAATATACCAAAAGGAAAATATATTTAGCAACATCTACCACACACAGAAGCTATTGTATTTAGTTTATGAAAAGCTAATGAATATTAATAATTCCACATAGACTTTGGCTCAAAAATGGACTTTACAGACAGAAAGGTCAAGTCAGCTCCAAGGCTGCCTCTTGCCAAATGTATGACTTGCCCCATATTCTCTCTTTGCCTCAGTTTCTTTCTCTGAAAAATGAGGATGATGCTCTTCTGTGGTATAATAAGAAAAATATTTGGTCTTTGTCCCCAACTCTTGGTACAGAGCTCCTTAAAACCCTGAGTAATGAGGGTGATAGGAGCCTCTTTTGTCTTAATGAGGCAACTCTTGGTGGGCTCCTCGATAGCTTCAGGATGGGAGCTGGTCCCTAAAAAGACCAAGTCTTGATTCAAAGCTTGGAGCTATCAGCCCCAGCCTCCAGTCTCCAGGGAGGGGAGGGAACTGGAGACAGAGTTAATTACCAATGCAGAGTTAATTACCAATGCGCAATAAGTTAATCAATCACATGTAGTAATGAAAACTCCTAAATGATAAAGTTCTGAGAGCTTCACAGTTGGTGGACACATCAAGGTGCTGGGAGCCTAAAACACCCACAGGAGCACCCACTTTAAAAACTCCGCAGGAACAGGGGCCCCTGCATTCCAGACCCCGCTGAACCTCACCCTATGCACCTCTATATCTGGCTGCTCACTTATATCCTTTATAATAAACCAGTAACTATAAGTAAAGGGCTTCCCTGTTTTGTGAGCCATTCTAGCAAATCGTCAAACCTGAGGAGGTAGCAGTGGGAGCCCCCAATTATAGCAGGTCTACCAGTTGACTCGATACTTGTGACTAGTGCCAGAAGTGAAGGTGCTCATCTGGAACTAAGCTTTTAATCCTACTAAGTCTGATGCTAACTCTGATGCTTAGTGTCAAAACTGAATTGAATTTTATGACACCTGGTTGGTGTGGAAAGTTAGAGAAATGGTGTTGGAAAAGACACTATCTGGTGCCAGGAGGAAAATGCCTCTTATTCTAAGAGAACTGCTGTAAGACATTTAGCAAATAGTGGACCTCAATCAAATATTAGTATCATGATCGATAACTAGGGGGGAAAAAAGATAATGAACCCAGCAGTTGGAAAGAAGAAAAGGATCATTTAACAGGTAAAACAGGAAAGAAGAAAAGCAAATGATCAACCAGCAAAAATAGGCTGTTGAATCTCATCAATCGCCGAAGAAATGCATCTTAAAATAAGATACCATTTCTACTCCTGTAACTGCCAAATATCAAAAGTAATAGCAATGCCCAGTGTTGACAAGAGGTTGCTTCAAAGATAGTATAAACAGTATGAACTTCCTCAATAGCAAAGAGACAAGATGTGCCAAAAATCTTAAAAATTATATGCATACTCTTTGACCCCACTATTTTATTTCTGAGAATGTATCCTAAAGAAAGAAAGAAAAACATAAACATACACAACTATTTTTCTTTATAAATGCTCATTATGGCAGTAGTCAAAATAGAAAAAAAAAAAACAGAAAGAAAAAAATAGAAGCCATCTAAAAGATCAACATCCAGGGGAAGCATTAAATAAATTGTAATTCATCTTTAGTATAGTGCAGCTATTACAACAAAAATATTTGATGGCAGGAAACATTGTCATGAACTAGCAAGGGGGATTAAAAGATTTTTCATTTGGTAGTATATACAGTTACACAGACCCCAGCATAATACAGAATACTGTAGCATAGGATCCTCTGTGTGCAGACTTAACCATGTCTTCCCATGAGGGAAAGAGGGCCAGAGCTCTCTGAGATTCCTTCTATAAGAGCACTGATCCCAATCACAAGACTCCACCCTCAGGACCCAATCACCTCCTAACCCTCCCCCCCCAATCATTACATTATGGGTTAGGATTTAGGATTCCAACATGAAATTTGGAGGGACCCAAACATTCCATTCAGTCCACTGGAGATAAGTTCCCTCCAGAGGTTCCTTCGCTCTTGTAAAGATTAAAAGGCACGAAGTTTTCTGTTTCATTAAACATGCTGCACAGCCAGAGTCAGCCACTTGATCGAAAAGAGGAAAACCACAATTAGAATCTTTGGCAGAGGAGTACTGTGCCAAATGAAAAAGTGGTGCGTAACACTGCTTCCTACCTCCATCACCCTTAACATGCACATTTTTATCTCAAGGGGTAAAAACTCAGGGAGAGGGGATTAAACTGTATACAGGAACCCAGAGCGGCATTCAAGGAGTCACATCTGCTTGAAATCTCTCAGTCAAGAATGAGGAACTTTGCAGTGAGAAAGAACAAAAACCCTATGGAGGAGCCTTCCCGTGTATTTAACTCAAGCCTGGGTAGGGCTGCAGTTTTTTCCTGTGGTTGAAACCCAACTCTATGCCTTGCCCTTCACTGCCAACAATGTGCCAGGCACTGTGCCCAGCCCAGCGAAGGCTCTCTCCAAGGAGGACCCTGGGGAAGTGCAGAGAATTTCAGAAAACTCCAACTGCAAGCAGTGGTCACTAATCAGTGTATTAGCAATTCAAAGGCAATGAATGACAATCCAGTCTGCCCTTTCTCAGCTCTAGGGGCCAGTACCTTGCTAGGTGGTCTGCACCTTGCTAGGTGGTCTGCAGGCTTATCTCATTTCATCCTCACAACTACGCTGGGCAGCAGGTCCACTTCAAGATGAAAAACCCAAGCCTCAGTGATGTCATTCAAGACCTCAAGGCTAATGAGTGGCAGACCTGGAATCCTTGCCACCTCCCCAGTCTCTCTTTTGGGACATTCCTCCCTACCCCCAATCTATTTTCTAGTCTGGCTGAGCTATTTGCAGTTTTTGCTGAAGACACCAGGCATTTCTTTTCTCTGCGTCTTTGTTGAAGCCGTGGTCCCTGCTCAGAGAGCCCTGCCCTCCCACCCCCTTGTTGGGATCCCTGCATTCCTGCCCATCATTTAAGGCCAGCTCAGCAGTTACTGCCTCCAGGAAAACCTCCTAAACCTCAGGCTCTTTGGGTAAAATTAAACACAGAGATATGGTTGCCCTTCTCTGAATGTGCCACAACCATACTTATTTCTCGGTTTTATGAATACGGTTATCCGTCCACTGAAAATATCCTTTATTCACAGGCACACACTCGGGCACAAACATGCATATACATAGACACTCACACATGTGCACACCAATGCCTCTTTCCCCTAATCTTATTCATCCTTCAGGTATCTTAGAGGTGAAGGGTTCTAAGAAAGCTTCCTTATTAGGTGCGTAGAGCCCCCTCCCCAGAGGGTGGCCTCTCTGCTTCGTAGCCCCAACACAAGGGCTTCCTTCCTATCACACTTCATACTGGTTTGTCTTTGCTTCCACATCCTGATCAAACTTTGTCAGGGTGGTGACTGTGTCATTGTCCCCTGAGTCAGAGCCAGTCACATAAGAGATGTTCAATAAATACTTGTTAAAATCAGTGAATGTTCACCCTGCCTGTATCCTTCTTGGCCTGTGCCCCTAGACTAAGGGACTTGAGAATTATGCGTTCTAATGTCTTGTTTCAGCTTTGGTTGGTATTGTCTTAAAACAGGAGGTCCCATGCTTTTATGGCAGGAAATGAAGAATCCTGGAAGAATATAAAGAACTCCTTGCCAGAGGTGCTTTTGAGAATGAAACATGCTGGCTAGACGATACTGTGTTTCTAACAATTAGAAGTAACTTGGAGTGGAGGGAAGCATTAGTCGAGAGAAGGAAAGAAAGATCTTCCTGAAAATTGAAGCCCTGCTACTATACAAAGTCATCATGAGAAGTTTACAAAGTCATCATGAGAAGTTGTCTATTTACAGGAAACTTCCGCATGAGCTACTCCCTCCACTACAATGGTTCAACAATCACCTTGACGCTGAAACACTTTGTTCGCTTTGGGGAATTGTCTTGACTCACCTTATACTTGTTAAGAGAAATTAAACTGATTTATCACGCATATAATAGTTAAACTCACTGACTTGAGATCTCACATTCCTGGTCGTATTTAGTCTGAGTATTTGAAATGGTTGAGAGTCTCCTTGTTCTTCCTTGACATCACAGGGTGAAAATGATGCTTTCCCTCTGTGGCCTTCCTCCCCCAAACCCATAACTCTAAGCTAATCATGAGGAAAATGTCCAACAAACTCTGATTGGGGGGTATTCCACAGAACATCTGACCAATCCACCTCAAAACTATCAAGGTCATCAAAAACAAGAAAGCCCAAAAAACTGTCATAGCCAAGAGGAGCCTAACACAAAATGACTAAATGTAATGGGACCCCCTGGGTAGGACCCTGGAAGAGAAAGAGCACGTTAGAGAAAAACTGAGGAAATCCATGTAGAATTCGATAATATTTTAACAATACTGGTTCACTTAATTATGATTAATATAACATACTAATGTCAGATGTTAATAATGGGGGGAAATTGGTTATAGGTATATGGGAACTCTCTATTCTAGCTTTGTAATTTTCCTATAAATCTAAAACCATTCTAAAATCTCTAAAATAAAAGGTTTATTTAAAAAAAAACCCATGTAGAATCATAACTTCTTTCCATAATATGTCCTTTCTTTCCCTCTTCTCTCAAAATGAATGCTACCCTGTTTTTTCCCTCCACTCTTTTTTCCTTTCTTTGTTTTAATAAGCACAGTCTTCAAGCAACTCCTGCAAGTGATCATGCAAATGTCTTGTAGCAGAAGGATGACAAGAGAATATATATGGTAGACCGGTTGGATTCATGATCCAATTCTTCCTGCATTCATATACTGAGCCCTTGGTCATGTGCTTCTTGGTTTATTTCCCCACCCCTTGAATTTGGGCTGGCCTAGTTACATGCTTTGGCTAAGGAGATGTTAGCAAACAGGATGCCATCAGAGGCTTGAGAAAGGGCTTGAGCATTTCAACTTGTTTCTGTAACATCTGCTGTTGCCATGTGACCTGGTCTGAGCTAGCTTGCTGGAGGATGAAAATCATGTGGAGTGGAAGCAAGCAGAGGCACCCACCCTTGATCAACTAACTCTCACTCCCAGACATGTGAGCAAACTTATCCAAGATCAGCAGAGCTACTACCTGACTCACAGCTGACCACAAATGTATGCGCAAGCCCAGGCAAGATCAAGTCTAACCCAGATCATCTGAATCCCATTGGCTCCTGAGCTAAAGTAGTATTCAATGGTTGGTGGTTACACTGCACTTTTGTGGCAATAGAAGACTGATACAACACCCGACTAATACACAAATATTAGTCCATCTTGACTGGATAGAGATTTCTTGGTAGAGATGGAAAGAAAAGTCCTGGGAACCCCTACCCCCAAAAGAAAAAGCCATAGGACATCATGACCTGGACTTTAATTACCAACTCCAGCTTCATCTCTGACCACTTCCAGCATATATCCTTACTCTCAGTGATACCAAACTCCCTAAATGTCCCTATCAGTATAGGCAGTTACTCTTCTATAGTGATTAAGCCTGTCAGGCTCTCATGTCAGACTGTGCGGGTTCAACTCACCACCCCTGACTCGGCAAATCACCTAATTAGCTCCTTCATATGTAAAACGGTGACAAGGGTAGTACCTATCTCATAAGGTCGAGAGGTTCCAATGAGGTATAAATTGCTTTAAACAGGAGCGGGTACATATAGTATACCCTCAGTAAATGTTAACTAGTAGTTTGGGTAGTAGTAGAAATAGCAGTAGTAGTAGTAATTGTAGTCATACTAGTGGTGGTGATGGTGGTATTCTCAGACTAACCTGTCCACCCAGAATGCTAAAAGAACTCTTCTTAAAATAAATAAATAAATAAATAAATAAAAGAACTCTTCTTCACCTGGATAATTTTTAATTCTTCCTTAAGACTCCTGTTATCTCCTCCAAGGAGACTTTCTTGGCCCTAGGACAACCAATCTTTGTGTCCTTCCTTCGCACTATTAGGACCCAGTACTTTTCCATTCCCCTCAGCCTTGGGACATGACTTTGAGATGATCTCTCTATGTAATTGCCTTTCCTTCTAGACCATAAGTTTCTTGAGGACAGAATACCTACCTCACTGTCCTCTGAGTAACTCAAATTGCAGCTTCAGAGCTACAGGCACTATGCCTCTTAAGATCTAGATGAGATTGTCTTGACCTTCCATCACTCATCTTGAGGAAAGTGTGGGGACAATTCCCAGGAAAGTGGGAAATTGAAACCTGAGTCCCAGCTTCTACCAACTGAGTCAATTCCTTTTATACTTCATCCTCTCATCTAATACATGCTTTCTCTCTTCCTTAAAATTTGGTTCAGATCTGGAATTTGACTAATCTTATTTGCAATGCATGAACTCACTTGGTACAGAAAGCCGACTTTATGAGAGGTTTATGGAAATTATGGGAGCGAAGATGGTATTATAGTACAGCGGCCTAAGCATGCTAGAATTCTATAGTGGGCAACCCTGATTTTCAAAAAATTCCTCAGCTGCTGCTTCTCTCCCAGCATCAGCCTTTATCCCTCTTTCCTCTTCTCACCCCTCCATGCTCAAATTTCTGCTGATTTCTTACACATAAACTTTTTGCTAACTTATTCCTTATCTTTAACTAGACCCTTTGGGGAGGGCTAACTCACAACCCCAAGTGATACTTCTTAAAGAGAGTGCCTTCCTTAGGGGAAATTTCAGGACTGGTTTTTATGGCTTTTATACTACTAGCCAGCACAACACCCAGCTCATGAACGGTACTGTAGGTATCAATTTAAGTCAAATTTTCAGGAGACATGTAGATTGATTTGGGTAAGAAGGAGCTCAGATAAGAGATAAGAGACAGACAATGAAAACCAAGCAATGGACTGAGAGTTTGCTTATGATTCTTATAAGCTTTAGTCTTCTTAAACTCTTCATTATCAAAAAGAAGAAATGTTATATGTACCAAGTTTCAGACAATATAGAGCCATAGTTAAAAACTCTCTTTGGAGTCTAGATAACCCTGAACCAAAATCTGGCTCTGTAACTAACCATTACCATCATCAAATTATTTAACTTCTTTGAGCCCAGTCTCTTTAGCCACAAAATGCAATTTATAGTACATAAGTCATAGTCTCATTGGAAAGATTAAATGAGATGTATGTGAAATGTCTCCATAACCCTAGACCACAATAAGAGCTGCATGAGTAGTATCTCTCATCTAATGAGGATTTGGGGTCTTCATACATCCTAGGAAAGAAGGAAATCCCAAGAGATACAATAGAGAGGCTCTAAGGTATCCATTATACATTATCCATTAACTTCTCTCCTCTGCATCCAGATGGTGCTTGTAATGAAGCACCCTTGGAAGAAATGAGAAAATAGTTACTCAAATCATTTTCTGTGTTCCTTGGCTCAGATGAGGCTCCCAGTTGAGAAAGCCTGGAATAGAGAGAGGCAGAACAGAAGAGCTTGATTCCTAGATACATGGTATAAGAAGGAGGGTTTCTTGGATATTTGAGGCCTGGAAGGAAAAGAATGATCTAGAACTTTAAATAGTAGAAGATCTTTGTGATCTCCTCACCTGACTCTCTTATATGGTTTCTCTTCTTTTAGAAAATAACATCAAGTCCCCAGTTTCACAAAGGATGCCCCCATGTAGACTCTTTGACCTTAATTCCAATTACAGTTATACATCACAGCCTAGTGCAGTAGGGATTGAAAGAAGGTGTTCATTATACAACTTTTCACTTGTGCTAGTAACCAAACCACACTTTTTAGAGAGTTTGGGGAATGCTATGTAAGTCGAAATAAAAGGCAACCGTATGTGCAGGGAGAGGCCCCATTTTTCCTAACAAAATACCAATAAAAATATAATTTTAGTCAAAATGAATATATAACATTTTAGGGGTACACAAGAAAGACTCATAGTTCTGTTCTCAATATTTATTATGACAATTAAGTTATACCAATACATCTAAAATAGTCTCATATATAAAATTCTATGAATGTGGAAAGACTGTATTCTCCCACATGCATCTTCAACATCAATGTCTTTGTCATGACTAGAGCCATTTTTGGGAGTTACCTCAATCAGTTTTCCAGAGCATATCATCTACACTTCTGCTTAAGGGCTATGAGTTAATCCACAAATCATAGTCACATAGAAAATGTAACCACAGCAACAGTACCCATGTTCCAAACATTCAAAAATTTTGTTTCTGTCGGTCTTCTGGTATGTATCTGTGTTACTCAAAGCATAACCTCTTAGTTCTATTATTTTATGAGGCCTCTGTTTAAAGCTCATTTGTACTTTCCCCTATCATTTACATTGGACAAACAGAATCCAAGAAAACTTTTTGAATCTAGGTTGGATTCTAACTAACTACATTAAAAGAACTCAGTAAGAACCTTAAATTTGCATTGTTTGAGGTCATTTCAGACTAATTCTCTTCCTCCACTATTATATTGGTGACGGAATAAAATACATTGTGAAAGCATGCCATAATTTGTGACACTCCATGAGGAGAGGAGTTGAGGATGAAGAAACCCCCTTTTCTTAGGGGTCATCAGGGAGTGAGCGGGTAAAGACCTTGCCTTATTATCGGGACATACACAGTAACACTTTCTATAAAATCTATTTCATCCTATGAATAGCACAAACATATTGTAATGTATTTGTGGTGTTATAAATTCTAAGTTGTTAAATCTTTACATTTATCTTTACATTTAAAATAACACAAATTCTGTATTTTTGTTTTTTAATATTTAGTTGAATAGTAAATTCCCCAACTTGTAAATAAAGCCTACCACATCAGCCCCTCTTCCCCATACACATCTCCATCTTTCTTGTCTTGACTTTTTGCTTTCTCATTCTCTCAAGCAACACTGAAATTTATTTGTTCATTCAAGCAATACGTCATAAGCCCCTGTACTCCTTAGTATCTTATTAGCTCACAAACCTCAAAAGACAAACCAGCCTCATGTGGCCACAAGTCAATGGCATGTGATGCCAATTCATTATGATCATCTTCATTAAACTTAGTTATTTCTTATTCTAATTTAAATAGAGTTGGGTTGTTTCTCTTGCTTTCCAAATGGTGCTTAAATCAGTTTCCTTTATCAATCTCTTGACTTTTCAGACAGCTCTCAGCATGACCAAAAATGGAAAGGCTGGAATGAACCAGACATTGAAGGGAAATTCAGGCCTGCCCTAGCAGAAAACTCATGCCAGAAAATGGCGCAAGAGAATGTACAAAAAGAGAACCTGACCAGATATTTGGACATTAATTTCAGGCAATGGGAAGCCTCTGAATATTTTTTAGCTGATAACAGACATAAAAAAAAAAAAAAATCTACAGGCCACTTAACATGAACATTAAGAACACAGTCTTTGGAATCAGAGAAAACATTACATTAAATCTGTTTGCTTAATAACTACAGGATCTTAGGTATCTCACTTCCCATAAACTTCTGTTATTTAGGTGAACATAATAATATACACTTCAGAGATTAGAACGAAATTTAAAAGACAATGAGTATATAATGGTTAGCATAGAACTTGGCATATAATAGGTACTCAATAAATGGTAGCTGTCAAGTCATATTACAAAGTCATGTTTGGGTAAAAGTAATCTGTTAGAAGTGGGTACACATGATAGATTAGAGGCAAAGAGATGATTGCAATATACAGGAAGTTTGGGTTAATGGCTTGGAATCCTACAAGATTTGGTGATTAAGAGAACACTTGGGACAAGACAGAGGACAGACTAAACATGACCAAGACAGTTAGCCAACTAGTCATCTAAACCAAGGAATGCTAGTGCCTTCCAGAAGGAATGTTGGGACAGACAGAGAAAAAAAGGATAAAAGCACTAAAGATAACCCAAAGAGGCCAGCTAATGAGCTGAACAGGGGAACATCAGTGCTATTCTGAAGGAATGTCAGGACAGGGGAAAGAAAAGGATAAACTTGCTTGTGTTCCCTCTCTCACTGTTTCTCTCTCTGTCGAATAAATAAATAAAATCTATAAAAAAAAAAAAACCAACAACCTTGCCTTTAAACACATTGAGATTAAAATGATGGTAGCACAGCTAAGGAAAATGTTGGCACATGTTTACTAGGAAGTTGAAAGCATGAAACTCTCAGTAGATAAGTCACAGTAAGAAAAAGAGACTTTGGAAAGCCTTCCATTGTCCACAAGGATAGGGGGTGGGGGATGGGACACATGAACCACATCACATTGAGTCCATGGGGAAGGCACTCTTACACACTGATTTTATTTCCTTCCCTGCTCGACTCAAAGCTCCAAGAGTGCAGAGAACCTGTGAACAGGAATGCTTAGCACTGAATCTTCAAAGCCAAGCTCAGGGTTAGGCTCAGAGTAGGCTCTCCCATAATATTGTTCTACTCATCCATCATGCTTGAGATAATCAGAGACCACAGCAATTTTGGGTTTGATACTAAACATTTTACAGTCATTGTCTTTAAAATCCACTCAACAACTCTTTGAGCTGTATATCATTATGTTGTTATTATGTTCACCTAAATAACAGAAGCTTAAATTGGAAAGAGATGCCCAAGATTTTGCAGTTATTAAGTAATGAACTTACTATGGTCAATCTGATTATCTCATGCACTTCGGAAGCTCTAATCATCCCTTCCTATGTCTTTGTTTCTTGTAAACTAGGCAAATTAATTACTAGTAGGAAATATCTTTCAAAACTGTTTTGTCAGGCAGCAGAATTGAAGAATGGTAAGACCACCTGTGATGGGGAAGAGATGAAGCTGCTATGGGCAGGGCTTTCCAAGGAGAGGGGATAGAGGCAGTCAAAAACAATATAAAGGTCAAGAATTCTGGAGAACAAAAAGGTGTATGATTCAGCAACATTTGCCTGAATGACCAAAACAGGACCCTCTTTGGGGGTTGGGGCTTGCGGGGGCCAGTGTTCTATAGAAGAGGATCTAACCATGTCCCTGATGGAAGGGAGAGGAAAGCAGTCCCAGTTGGAAGACCAGTTTGGCTTAGACCACCCCTGTTTGTGCAGTCCCTCCCTGTCAGGTTGGGACTCTGCTTGCTCACACCTCACCAGCTCTGCTGGGTACTTTCCTCTGTTTCATTCTAGACTCACAGCCTGCCATATTCCAGTGCCTGTGTCACTCTCATCACCCAACTGGAATGAATGTCATCCTCCAGGCACACTTTTCAAGTGGAATCAGTACTCACCTCTCTTTACAAACAGCAAGAGGGAGAGAGAAGGTAGCCATGGAAAGCCCAAAATTCAGATAACTGAAAACCAACCACATTTGAATGAGGCTATGATCAGACAGGCTTTTCAAGACATTTCTACCACCATCGTGATGGAGGGAATAACTCTAGATGGCCTAAGGAAATCAACCCTACAAAGATCAAAACCACTGCACCTCTTCAGTCTCCCGAAGAGTTCTATTGTGTGTTGCCAAGTCAAAAGAGGGGTTTCAGGAAATATCCCCCTTAGGCAACCTGAGTGTGTTATAGTATTTAACATATATACTATAGTATATATAGTATAGTAAGCATTCAGAATCGACTAACCTTGCCCTTGGAGAAACAAAACCAAAACAAAACAAAAATCCCTAATTACTAGCTTTGCTTTCCCTCCCCCCAAAAGGAGGATGGAATAATAATGAATCAGATATTTCCCCTCTAACATCAAAATCTAGGGTGTGGAACTGACCCACCCTTGTGACTGGCTGGTCTATAGCAGAGGTGACTGCCAAAAATAGGGATTTGAACCACAAACCCAAATACAAAACCACAATTTGAGGAAACCATGTGCATACCTTTTCCCTAGTCCTCTTGCCCCTTGAAGGGGAAACCATCTATGGACAGAGTCCAAGGCTATTTTTCCTTCTCTGAAGTGGTTGGTGACCAATCTTGTTTTACAAGAATGAAGAGGGACTTCTGCTAACTCCAGAAGCAGAGATTGCCAAGCCTGGGCAAGGCCTGCTGATGCAGGAGAGCATATGATTATCACCCAGTTCTCTGAGCATATTAACTTCAGAATATGCTCTGGGATGCACTGGAAAGGTGTCTTATTGGTGTCACACCAGGCCTAAAATTGACCCCTTGCTAGTCCCAAAGCTCCTTAAAAGCACAGATTTTATCTGTCTTGTCCCCCGATGCATAGTACCTAGCACACGATATGCACTCAAAAAAAAAAAAAAAAAAAATCAGTTGAATGAATGAATAGATGCCTCAAGTTTGGTTTCTATTTAGAATTAGTGATTACTTTAAACAAAAGACCCCTGGCATATCACTGGTCCATACCAACAAAAGAGCTTCTGAAGGTGAGAACAGATGTGTAGGATGGCCCACAGGGTTCCAGAGACTTTCCTTTCCACTAACATTTCAGAAAAAGCACTGATTTGGGATCAGATAGAACTGGACTCAAAACCTGGCCCTACCACTTTTTCTCTGGGTAAAGTTGGGCAAGTCACTCTACTTCTTTGAGTTTTGGGTGTCCCTCTGTCAAATGGGAACAGTAATACTTATTTTGTATGGCTTTTGTGAGAATGAAACAAATAGGGCATGTCAAATGTCTAATACAGTACCAAGCCCATAATCTGTATTAAATGTTATATAGCATTGCTGGTGTGATCATCACTACCAAGGACAAATAGTGAGTGACTTCCCAATGTCTGTTATCTCCATCCCTTTCCAGACACCTTTTTCCCTCTGCCCAAGTTCATGACAGCAAGAAGGAAGACCACGCAATTCAGTATTCTAGAGGTCCATTCATCACAAACCTTTTCTATCTTAGCCAGTATTAGGCTGCTCAATGGTAAAGGGAGGGAAAAAAGAGACTTTATTTGTAGCTTTTGCCAATTTCCATGGTGTAATCTCCCAGGGGCCAATTTCAAGCCAGTATGATGTCATGAACACAGAGGGAGTAGGAGACAAGTACTAACACATCCTCACATGTATTTTTACCATTCTGATACAATAGCTGTAAATAATCTCAGTACAATAGATGTAAATAGTAAGGAAATGATTGTAATAGTAAAATGCAGTGAAATAATTAAAAAGGATATCTTGAATATTCCTTACCTTTGCTTTCATCACAGTTTGTTTGACTCTAAGTTTATATAAAGTCCGATAATGGCTATGTTACACAACCAGCTTGCAAAATTCTTGAAAATTTGACAAACAAACTGGTATGACCTGGTTCCAGCACATTGCTCATTCTAGCTACGTCTGCCCGATTATCAGTGTCATCAGAGTGGAGTCAGGCATAGGCAGTAAGCGTGGACACTAAAAGACTCCAATGACTTAGAACAAGACTTCTCTAGAATTCAAGAAAAGTTTCAGGGCAATAAATTCTCCTTGGGCCTCCTCTAAAAACACCTCCAGGAGAAAGAATCCTTCCTTCAATGAAGAATCTCCTTCAATGATCATTCAGTTCTCCTAGTTCAGTGCAAGTCAGGACACGGGAATACCGGACATTTAACCTGTCAAGTTGGAGTGACAGAACAATATTTGGAGAAAAGGGCACAGGCCATCACCTGCCTCTGCTGCCAAGTGACTGTGTAGCTTTGGGCAAGTGACTTCATCTCCCATGGCCTCATTTTCATCTCTGCAGAATGGGGACAGCACCTACCTATACATGTGGCTGATGAGATCATGTATTCCAATTATCCTTGTGAACTGTGAAGCATCATAAAAATGTAAGGCATTGCTCCTATGTGGGGAATGATACAGAAACCTAGAGTCAGAACAAGATGGGTGGGGAAGACAAGAGGCAGGAGGTATCCAATTTCAAGAAGACAATGGAAGAAACCAGGAAGAAGAGTTTTGGAGTAGGAGGAGGATAAGGGAAGTGGGCGAGAGACGGCAGTGAGTAGCCCATTGCATCTGTAGGCATTGCCTCAGTGTTTGTCCAGCCCTCTGGTCACACTCACTACAGTTGGTTCTTCCTTATTTCTTAACAGTTCCTGTATCATACTAGGACAAGATTTTTACACCATCCCTACCACCAAGAATAGATTCTCATGCCTCATGCCTCCTCAGACTATATACCATGTGCCCTTGCTGCCCATAGGGACTCCTCATCACGATGGAGCCATCTCAATGGCATTGTTGGCCTTGGAATTCTCTGGCTTCCAGCACTCGATTTTGACCAAAAAAAAAAAAAAAAAAAAGGTCCTTTATGAACTCAACCATCTTTCTGTCTCTGTCTGGCATGGGGCTTGAAATACTGCTGAGCCTCAAATGAGAAAAAATGAAAATCAATTTTAATCAAGGCAATGGCTTGCTTCTATAATGCCTGCATTAATCAGGCTTGTGTGTGTGTGTGTGTGTGTGTGTGTGTGTGTGTGTGTGTGTGTCCAAGGATTCCTGATGGTCTCTTTCAAAGACTATCTTCTCTGGTCAAAGAGGGACAGAAATGAGACAGATGGGATGAAGTTCAGTGCTGAGACTTTTCAGATGAGACAGGCTATATAGGTAGTGGATGGCTTCTCATTACAGGAGGGATGCAGAAGAGACTGGACAATCTTTTAGTGTGCATGTTGCAGAGGTGTTGGAAGCACCCAATACAGTGGCTTCTCAAGGTTCTTCCAATCCTGAGACTGTCTTGCTACTATTCACATACACCCTTCCTCAGGTCCCATTCCTCAAGTTTCATAGCAGGGTTTTTCCACCCTTTGGCAGGGCTGTTGTTAACCCTTCCCCACTCAACACACTCAGCCAATTAAATTACAGGGAGTCTACAAAACAGTATTCTTCATGAGGCTACATCTTTCCCACAGTGTCCCTAAATCCCAGCCATAGTTACACTCCTTAGTAGTATTTGAGACCATCATAAAAACTTGGGTTCAGAAATATTTAACTTTATAGATAGGGAATCTGAGGCCTTGAGGATCACCTCTTAATTTTATTTGTATCTGTCCCTCTATCCTATTTTGCTGGCCCCTGCCTTAATCATCTCTTAGTTGGACAAGGGCACTAGGCTTCCACTGGAGACCCTATACCAGCCTCTCTCCCCTCCAACTCATCCCCTTCACAGCTCTGGAATGACTATTCTGAAATGCAAAAGTGACCATGTTCTTCTTCTGCCTACAATTTTTCCATGGCTTATCACTGTCCACTGGCATGAAAGTCTTAGTGAGCTTGACTTATTAGGTCTTTATGAACTGTGCCCTCCCTTTCTTCACCATACAGCCTATGCTTTGGTGGTGCAGATCACAATTCATTAACTGAAGACACTATGCAGCCTCATGCCTCCATGTTTTGTGCAAGTTCTTTCTCCTCTGAGAACAGTGCCACTTGATCCATCATCACTCCTACTCCACCAAGGAAAGACCTCTTCTCCTCTTAATGCCCATCTCAAATACCACCTCCCCTTGAATACCTTCCCAGAGACACTCCAACAGATTCAAACCCCTCTCCCTTACGCATTCCCATAGAATCTGGTACATCCCTCATCTCAGCACTCATAACTCTCCTCTTTCATTCATCAGTGTTACCTATATGTCTCTCCCAGAGCTGTGCAGACTGAGTTATATTCATCTCTATCCCCCAGGGGCATAAAACAACACATAGGTCTTTTAGAAATGACTTGCCCAAGGCCACCACACTGAAAGAGGTCGTGCGTGAACTAGTTCCTAATAAACTCATTTCCTCTCTTGCTTTCCCTCAATCCCTCAGATCTGATTGTTTTGTTTACCTTTCCTCATTTTCCTTTCCATCCTTTTGTAACACAGAGAACTGACCCAAAAAACCCTAATTTTCACCTTTAAGCTTCCCTGATTGAGTCATCCAAAGTAACACCACTAACATCTGGCTGCTCTCTCTGCCTCTCCATCTGGTTATGAACTATGATCCAAAACAAACACATCTGGAGATTCTCCCAGAGAGAAATTTCGAAGAAAGGAAAAAGATGGAAGCCAATTTTTTCCCAAAATACTTTCATATTCATTATTGAATTCAACCCTCTTCACATCCACTCATCCCACTTAATCTTCCAGACAAGTCAGTAATTCAGAGAGAATGGAGGACTTACCCAAAGTTGCATAGCTGGTCATAACTAAGACTACAGATGGCTTCAGGGTCTCCTTAGGAGCCCCCAAGTTTCTAAGAAAAGCCAACTCATTCAACCATTCATTCATTCACTCATTCAGTTCTTACCATAAGCAGGGCAATATTCTAGGTCCTGAGGATACGGCAGTAAAAAATGAAGTCTCTGTCCTCATGAAGCTCACACTGTAGTCCCTAGTCTTATTTTTTATGAATTCATCTGAAACACAGGAAAGACTTATTTTTCAAAGAAGCCTTGAGCAAAAAGAAACACAGTGAATATAGAGTCAGGAAACCAAAGAGAATTTGATTCCAACAATTGTTCTAGGCCACACAACACATGCTGGTCCTTTATAAAGCAAGACTTTGCTTCCCAAGGAGAATTCCTCCCAGGAAGACATAACTAGCTGGCTTGGCACAACTTTGGAAAAAGAGAGGCAGAATCTGGCTGTAAAACTCCACATGGTAAAAGTCAAGGTGTGCAATGTAAAAATAACCAAAACTCATTTTCCTCCCAAACCACATAACTTGATTTAGGAATGTGTTGAATTTCAGCCCAAAAGAACACAAACATGAATGGATTACTGTACAGGTGCTTATTCCCCTTGATGGCTTTAGTTCCTTTCATTCTCTCATTGTTTGGGCTCCTGCCAGTCACTAAGGGCAAAAGAATAGGGCTAGATTCAGCTGTGACTAACCACATCAAGTCAGTCTTTGTCAACCAAAGGTTATGGTTATACCAGGTTATTAAAAAATCTTACACTAGATAATATAGAATACCTGCTGCTGAGTCCCTGTGTCAAAATAGGCAGTCCTTCCCTTTCCCTGGGCCTCAGTTTCTCTTGCTGAGACTAGTTAGACATCAGCCCAAGGAGGCTTTATGGACTCTGATAAGTTAAATATTCCTGGACCCCACATTCGCTTATTCAATAGGGATTCATTTGACACTGGTTATCAGCTGGCCAAGTGATCAGGAGACTGAGGCAGACCCAGTCCCTACCTACACGGGCTGATTCTTACACATTTCTCTTTGAAGCATGCATTTCTCTCTTGTGCATTTCTCACATGGGTTGTTCATTCTGTTCCTTAATGTGACAACTATTTATTAATTCATTCTGTATGAAGCATGGCCCTAATGTACTGGGAATCCAAAATTGAGTCTGTTATGAGACCTCTTTCCAAGATGCTCAGATTAGTAGGAGAACTATGTACATACATATATACACATCAAATTCATCACAACCAGGGTAGAAAGGGATAAATGGATTGAAGAGACATGATGAAAATGTCATGAGAGATCAGATCAGAGGAAAGCAACTTACGGGTCCACTATGATTTAGCAAACATCTACTAAGCCCAAACTCGGTAGTGCTAAGTGCTTTTAAAGATATGTCCTCTTTGAATCTTCACAACAACCACATTGCTATCCCCAGGTTGCCAATAAGGAAACTGAGTCTCAGAGAGCTTCAGGATAACTTGGTCAAGACCAGAAACCACTAAAGTACTGGGACTCACATTCAAGTCTGTATGCTTCCATCACCCCTGCTTTTATACCTGTGAAGTTTCCTGTTTTATCACCAGGCACCCTATTAGGGCCTACAGTTTAGGCACCCTGTTGAGCTCTTGAGATAGAGAATGAAGAGGAATTTGGTTTCCAATCTCATCAGTTTGGTCTGGAAAAAAAATGTGACTCTGACCCAGACAAATTTTTCACACTTGCAGGCATGGCTTTGGAATGAAGAAATCCCAATCAGATGAAGACAGGGTTGTGCTAGGCAGAGGAATAGAGACATGAAAGATTAAAGGAAGCAAAGGGTCCAGAAAACTGTAATTCAAAGGGGGGGTGCCCAAGGAAGAGAGGTTTGCTGGATGCTTTGGTAGCAAGCCATGTGCAGCTTTAATTAGATCTTACCACATTTTGTCTGAAGACTATTCTGAAGTCCCTAAGGCTGTATTGGGTAACAAGGAAGAGAGGTGAATATGAGTCTGAAGAAATTCACGAAGGATAAGCAAGAATTGACTCCAGTATCCTCATGGCTGACTCGAACTCAGATTGTCCTCCAGGCACCAACCTCCAGGACAGGAAAAGATCTACTGATTAAGATGAAAAATTAGTTTATTTTAGTCTCAAAAGATGAGAAGCATGCCAAAGACATGGCTTGGGGCCTCTGAGAGTTTCTGAAGTTCATATGTGGCTTGGAGTAGCAGAGAGGTGAACATAGCCAAAGGGCCAAGAGCTCTGCCACAGCATGAATGCAAATCTTGACTCTGCCTTTCTCACTGTTGAGCTCCACAGTGTCCTTCATCTCTCTGGGCCTTGATTTCTTTGGTGGAAATAGGGGGAAAATATTATTGACCTCCCTCATGTAGCTTTTGCAAAAGTAAGTGAAATTGCAGGTGCCTGGGTGGCTCAGTGGGTTAAGCGTCTGCCTTCAGCTCAGGTCATGATCTTGGGGTCCGGGGATCAAGTCCCACATCGGACTCCCTGCTCAGCAGGGAGTCTTCATCTCCCTCTGCCCCTCTTCCCTGTTTGTGCTCCCTCCCTCTCTCTATCTCTTTCACGCGCGGGTGCACACGTGCACACACACACACACACACGCTCTCTCTCAAATAAATAATAAAATCTTAAAAAAAAAAAAAAAACAAGTGAAATTGTGCATGTGAACTGATTCAGCAGTTTGCCCACACCCGGTTAACACTTAATAAATGGTAGCTGACATTCAACTAAAATGAGCAATTTGTGTGAAGAGGAAGATTGAGCAAGTGTTAGACACTCAGTGAGTACCAGGTGCTGAGCAGGAATTATTTTGTTTAGTCCTCACGATGATTCTTCCAAGGAGTTACTAGCATCCTAATTCAGCATCCTAAGAAACTGAAATTGAGGTTTTGTAATTATACCTAATCTTTTCTTCCCCCCAATGTCATTTCACTCATTCATAATCTGGAAACTGATTGCCTTGGATTCAACTCTTAATTCCACTACTTCAACCTTTGTTATGTAATGTAGCTTTCATGTCTTCAGCTGAAACTCAGTGTTCCCATATAAACTGTAGACCTACTGCCCCTAGTTGTGTAAAGAATTGATGAGATGTCATAATGTAACGTGACGGCAGCCCCCACTGACCATTCAGAAATGACGTTGGCCTGGTGGTGAATGTGCAGGGCTATGAAGTGGTGGAGCTGGAGTTTGGACCTATGTCCAAAGCTCAGGTTCTTTCCTCTAAATCACATGATGGGGAAGCAACCCCAGTGTGCAACTCTGTACCCAATGGTAGGCTACATGACCTCTAAAGATGGGGAATTTCCCAAAGGGATCTAGCTGCTCCAAAAAGTCTTTCTAAACCTATCTCAGTGCTTCAAATTCCTACTGTTAGTTTCATTTCATTGGGGCAGAGTTCAATGAAAAGTCAAATGTTTCCCTTGAGAGGTAAGGTAACCATATTAGTTCTTGATAATGTGTTATGGACCTCCTTTTGCATTTGAAGGCCATCACCAGCTAAAAGTGGGATACAGGAAGTAGAAAACCAAAGGCATACACTTCAACAAAATAAACAGAAACATCAGGAAAAGACTACCATAAAGACTTCCACCACTGGTTGAACAGACATGGAGGTAGGCTCCCAGAGTGAGACAGCACAGAGCAGGAGAGAGAAAATGAGACTCCTAGTCAAGAGACATGTGTCATAACTGATAAATAAGTTCTAGAGAAAAGCTATACAGCATAGTGCCCATAGCTAACAACACTGTGCGTTTACTTTAAATTTGCTAAGAGGGTAGATCTTATGCTAAGTGTTCTTAACATTATTATTACTATGATGATTATAATTATAATAATAAAGGGGATGGAAGGAAACTTTGGGACATTTTCGTGGCCTTAGTGGTGGTGATGACTTCTCAATCCCAAACTCGTTGAGTTATATACATGAACTATGTACCGTTTTTCACATGTCAGTCACACCTCAATAAAGATTTTATTTTACTTATTTTAGAGAGAGAGATCGGAGCAAGGGGCAGAGGTGAATAGGGAGAGGGGAAGAGGGAAAGGATGAAGGTAAGCAGACTCCCCACTGTGCACAGAGCAGGATACGGGACTCAATTCCATGAGACTGAGATCATGTCCTGAGCTGAGACCAAGAGCCAGATGCTTAACCAACTAAGCCACTCAGGCGTCCCCCAGTTTTTAAAAAGAAAGAAAGAAACTTGGGTCAGTAAGTGCTCTTACCGTAACTCACTGGGTCATCTCGGCTAAGTCTATTCCCTCTTCCAGGCCTCAGTTTCCCTCTCTGTAACAAAGGGCTCAGGTCAAATATTTCTAAGCACTTTCCAGCACTGACAGTCTAAGTCACTGGAGAGCAGCCAAGAGGAGACTGAATGGGGTAGGTGCTCCCTGGGGTATCTTGAGAAGATAAGGAGAAGTTAAGGAGAGAGCTGGGGTGGCCTCTGGAGACAGGCTTTCCTGAGCAAACAGGGACCTGACTCTCATTGTCTGACTATAGATACGGGGCCATCAATCCCCATCCCATTTCCTGGATCACTCCTAAGATCGACACTCAACTCAGAAGTATCCAAAACATCTTGGGCTTGCATTATTCTATTAGTTTGGCTGAGAAGAGAGGTCAAGCTGATTTCCCCAAGTCAAACATCCTGAAATTGAATTTATAGAGAACTTACCCCAAAAAATGTCTTTTGTCAGTCGCCAAGTTGGAGATGAACTTCAAACCCACCCACATCCAGTGCTCCTTCAGCTTTACCAGAGAGACTCCAATTCTGATTCCTCTGAAGCAGTGGTTCTCCACCTGGCCAACTGTGTCCTAACAGGGAACATCTGGCAATGTCTGGAGACATTTCTGTTGTCCCAGTTTAGGTGAGAGGAGTACTGCTCATAGTTGAGGTGAGTAGAAGCCAGGGGTGCTGCAAAATGCCCAAACATGCACAGAGTAATGCCCACAACAAAGATGTCCCTGGCCCAAAACACCAGTAATGCCATGGTGGAGAAATCCTGCTCTAGTGCCCACCAAAGGCTCAGCTGGCTTTTCAAGTTATATCATCAGGAAACCTCCTTAATAAATTACCTAATGGCTAAGATAAAAGAGACGTGCAGGTCATACAGCTCCTGATTCTTTGACTCTCTTCATTGGACATTTACATCACAAACAATATAGGCTCCTTGTTAGGTGCAGAGATGGTCTCTTCTCTACCTTAATGTCAAAGATAAAGTCACCTTGAGCCACATTTCTACTGAATCAGATCATCTTCCTGTTGAATTCCTAGAGATGGAAGATGGAAAGATGAGCCCGAGCCAGTTTCAGGACTGGCCATGGACTGTTCATACATCAGTTTCTCTAAGTCACTGCCTTGGTTTCTTCACACTTTCTCACACCTACTCTCTGATTGAGGCAACACAGCATATCATTCATTGGTGCTACAAACACCTAGTGTAACAAGGTCCATGCTGGGCACTGACTGGGGGTTGCAGAAAAAGACACATTTGCTGCCCTAAAAAAAAAAAAAAAAAATCATATTCTAGTGGAAGAGGCAGACCTGTCCACAGATGCTCACAGCACAGCAGAATAACTGCCTTAGTGGGAAGCTCCAGAAGATGCTTGGTCAGGGTTAGGGATGAGAGAAGTTTCCCAGGGGGGAGAGTGAACTCTAAGCTGAGGCTGGCTAGAGTTACCAAGGCCAGAGTCAAAGTGGCAGTGTTCGAAACCAGGCGAAAACATATTCAGATGGTTAAGAGAAGGGAGAGCATGGGGATTGCCTTCCAGAAATTCTGAGTGGTTCAGTATGGCCAAAACCAAGAAAAAGAAGGAAAGAGAAGCCCAAGGTGAGGACGAAGAGAAGCTGGAGCCCAGATGAGAAATGCTCCAGGGCCAGTTAAGGAACAGGGCTTTCTCCAGGGAAGGAGGACGTAGAGACCTGGTCAGAGGCACAGCTGAGAAGGATCATTCTGTCCTCCCTGTCTGGATGGACTGTGAAGGTCAAGAGTGGAAGCAGAGAGCATCTTTTGGCACCCAGGGAAGAGGTATGGTGACTGGCCCAGGGCAAGGCAGAGAGAGGAAGAGAAACAAACAAATGCATGGTGAGTGTAATGGTGGGCTCCTGGCTACCTCTTGGCTGTGGGAAGTGAGGAGGGAGAAGTCAAGAATGACTCCCAGACACCCAGCTTGGGTGACTGGGGTCACTAAGAAAGGGGACAGAGTGTGGAGCCAATTAGGGGCAACATGTTTCAGTTCTGGTTGTACTGACTGTGGATTTTCCCACCAACCACTTTCTCTGCTGGTCTGAAGCTTTAAAGAAATCCCCAGACATCCGGACAGTATGGGACATGGATGAGGTGATACACTGTGGTATGAGGTTTCCATCCACCCCGGGAGCACTATGCCACACCCAGGGCTGAGGGGAAGGAATGAAAGGCATGTCAGCAGTGTTCTTCGTGTTGTCCAATGCATTATTTAGCCAGAGAAGGACCTGGTGTGCCAAGCATCTCTCTACCTCATTTTGACCTCCAGCAACTTACAACATTGGTATTACCTTCAATTTAACAATGCAGAAATGATGCTCAGGAGGACACAGTGACCAGTTCATCATTGTGGAGTTGACATTCCAAACAGGTCTGCTTGTTTTGGAGTCATGTATTCTCATTAAATCAACTGTATTGTTCGCTGTTCAAAAGACCCCCTTGTATTTAGAAACCTTTAAAGCAGTGAGGCATTACAGGCTCTGATGTTGGGAAAACATGGGTTCAAATCCCAGCTTCATCATTTTTTAGTATCTCAACATCCCCATTTGCAAAGCAGAAGACATGCACATCCTTTGGATACTTATATGGGAATCTCTTAGCGCTGTGGCTAACATAAAAAAGTATTCAATAAATGTGATTATCATTATTATGCTTAAGTACTCTTAGGTCAATGGTTCTCACCCACGGCGATTTTGCTCTCCCCACCCCCAGGACGGCAATGTCTGGAAGCGTTTTGGTTGTCACAACTTGGAGGAGAGCTGCTCCTGGCCTCTACTGGTTAGAGCCCAGGGCTGCTGCTAAATATTCTATAATGCACAGGACGACAAAGACTTACCCGCCTATAACATCAATAATGCTAAGGTTGAGGAATCATTCAATTATGAATGATCTAATCTCACTTGTGCATTTCACCAAAGAAAAAATTCCCCTTCACCAAAGAAGGGGAAAGGGACTCATGTCCTAGAAAGGGATTGAAGGAAGATGCAGAAGGCACTGTCGACAGAGTTGGATGTCTAGAATTTTCACTGTGAGAATGTCCCCATACCTTTCCTGCCATCCTGTTTTGGGACAGTGTTGGGACAATTCCTTTCTAGCCTCTTCAAAAGGAGAAAGGATGGTCCAGTGAGGGGTGCCTTGGTTGAGGGCATCCTGGCTCATCCCCCTGGTGGCCACAACCCAATCCAGCCGTGTGTGTCCCAGTTAAAGGGAGGGATCAGGGATATCTGTCACACAACATAGCCAGTGCTTTAGGAGCCTTGTGTCATTGACTCTGCATAACACGTGGTCCTATTGCTGTCATCCCACTGGGGATGATGAGGACACCAACGCCTAAGGAGACAACATGGTTCACCCACAGTTACACAACCAAGGGATGTTGTGGGGACTGGCAGTTGCGCAGTGGGGCTGCTGGGTCCACACTGACCCATTTCTCAAGACTGCCACCAACAAGACCCTGGCCTGGGCCTCCAAACCCACTGTCTCCTGCATGTTTATAGGAAGCTGAGCAAGCTTCTTCCAAATACATAATTTCAGTGTCACTAAAATCCCACTCAGCCCGAATCACCAGAAAGCACCTTTCACTGGAATAGTCCCTTCTTTTTTTTTTTTTTAAGATTTTTATTTATTTATTTGACAGAGAGAGACCACAAGCAGACGGAGAGGCAAGCAGAGAGAGAGAGAGGGAAGCAGGCTCCCGGCTGAGCAGAGAGCCCGATGCGGGACTCGATCCCAGGACCCTGAGATCATGACCTGAGCCGAAGGCAGCGGCTTAACCCACTGAGCCACCCAGGCGCCCCGAACAGTCCCTTCTTTTGCTCCACAGATAAGAACCATGGATCTGGGTGGGTTCTCAGCCAAAGAACCAAGAGGGGCTGTCTTTCCAGAGATCCAAGAGGGGTTGTGGGGCCTGAGATCACATAGCAAGGTCGTGGCTGGTCTCCTGACTCCTGTCTGTTTCGTATTTGGAAACAGGAAAGCAAAAGGAAAAACACCAACTCGGAAAGTAGCCTTCTCCAGGGCGGGCAGAGGCCTAACCTCTGGGCAGTTTCCTTCTGAGCCAAAGATATTTGCATGAAGTGATTCCCCAAAAGACCTTGGAGAACAGATTTTCTTGTCTCCTTCCTCTGCCAGCTAGAGCAAATGAGACTCTGGATTGTTAAAATAGCAACTTAAAAGGGGTAAGTAAAACTGCAGAATGAAAAAGAAAATCTATTTGCAGATTCCAAGCCCAAACATCAGTTTCAATTCTGCAAATTTTCAAGCCAGGACCTAAAGATCCACTTTCCTTTTTAAAGAAGAAAAGGGACACTTAACTGGTTCCCCAATGTCCCTTTCATAGCATCCACCTTTCAGCGAGAATGACATTGATTCATTCATTATTCCATAGATCCCTTCCTCCCCAAAGGTATTTTGAGGCAACGGTCAAAAGTACAATATTGGGGTGGGGTGGGGAAGGAGGGGATCAGAGTCATGGGGAAACAAGAGTCAGATAGGAAGATGAGCCAGGGAAAGTCAGCAAACAGCAATGAACAATTCTTACAATAAGCTTCCTTGTAGCCAAGCCAATGACAAAAATCAATCCCACAATGCCCATAAGGGAAAAATAAGATTAGTTGTTCAGGAGAAAAAGAGCTTTTTTTGTTTGAGACTCTGAGATATGGGGAGGTTGTCTGTTGCAGCAATAGCATGACTTACTGACAAATCCCCATCCCTCCACCAGCACCCCAGCCAACCCCTTCCCTTTAAAGGCACTCACCTAATGTTGAACAAAGGAATGAGCACCAGCTCGGTGTCAGGCTCTCTGATTTCCAGGTGATGTCCTGTAATCTTACCACTAGATTAGGATGTTAACACCTTTTATCCTTAGAACAGAGTTTCTCAGTCTTGGTCATATGGACATTTGAAAATGGGCAATCCTTTGTTGCTGAGAGCTGTCCTGTGCCTTGTGAAATGTTTAGCAGTACCCCCTGGGACCCACAAGTTACCAGTAACACCACTTCCCCCAGTTGTGACAACCAAAACTGCCTCTATCTTTGGCCAGATGTCCCCCAGTTGAAAATCACTATCCTAGACCTCTGATTGAAAAGGCAAATTATATAGCCTTCTCTCCCAGCAATCCTTACCCCCTAACACAGACACCACACATCAAAGACAGGACAGCCACAGTCAACACACCTGCTTAGAAAGAATGGGGAACACACAAATCCTGCCAGGCAGACTTCAGGAAGGCTCCTGCTCTGGGTGAGGGACTGTGAATCTCTTCTCAGGGTAGCTCGTGTTTGTCCATGATTCTTATGAGCACTGGGTCCATCCTTTGGGAGCCATGACCTTCCCTGGACTCATATGAAGTGGGTATCTGATATTACACCCCTCCTTGGGCATGGTTTCCTTAGTCTAGTTTCTATTCCTGGAAGTGGGCATCCCAAGAGTGCTCCGAGACTCAAAGATTTCCTAGACAGACTCATGATGTCTTTTGCATTGTTTCACTCAATAGCATAACAGATTTCTAATCTATTTGCAGTAACTGCCAGCAAAGTTCCCTTTAAGATTCACTTCTCAACTCTCTTTTTCCTTGATTTTTCACTTCCTTGCTTCTTGTTCTCTTAAGCTAATGGCAGCTACCAGCAGGCTATATGGGAAAAAATCAAAGAAGAATCTGTTCTTTTCATCTGCTCTGTGCTCTGAGTCACCGTTTTTCCAACTGAGAGGTTCTACTAGGCTGTTGTCACTTAAATCCTTTGTGAATCCCATCCCTTATTGTGTAGTATCTAAAGCAGTATGCTATTTCAAATTCAAGGCACTCCACCTCTTGTCCCAATCTCTGCATCAAAATAATGAACAATAACTCTCAAAACAGACAAATTCTAAAATTTTGGTAGATCACACCCTAAAGGTTTATTTCTCACTTATTCAAAGTCCAATGAAGATAGGCTTCCCCTTTCTGTTTTGGAGCTGCAGATGAGCCAATTGCTTCTAGATCCCAAGCAATGAAAGACAAGATTTTTAAAAGGCATCAGGGGATAAACACCCAGTAAAACCCCGGTAGAAAGATCACAGTGCAAGTGTGTTTCCTCTCCCTCTCTCTCTTTTGTGGCCTTGGCAAACTGTAGCTATAATACAGAGGAGAACCATTCGTGGGGACAGTCACCTGGTGCCCCCAGGAGCATCACCTTCCTCAACTTTCTTGTCTAGTACTGGCTCTCAGACACTGGAAGGAATATCAATAAATCACAGATAAAGGACTAGCTTAGTGAGAGAGCTAGAGACAATAGTAGGAGAAGCCAGTTCTTATGGGTTGTGTCATTGTTCACAAATATTTGCTGCCCCTTTTTGGGTGCAGAGTTCCCATGCCCACCTCTTGGACATAAGACTCTGGTCAATGCAACATGATTGAAGGTGACGTGTGTCACTTCTGGTAGAAGCTTCCAAGACCAGTGCATGGAAACCCACATCCTCTTTCTTCGACTACCACAGGTCAGCCATGTTTTAGGTAAAGGCTGCTTGCTCAGCCTGGGTCTTGGGGTAAATGGGAATCAGAGCAGTGGTCCCAGCCTACAGCAAATATACAGAGTAAGCAAGTGGCAAGTAAACAAGGGTCTCTCTTTTTGGCCAAAATCTACTCAGGGTTCTGTGAACTCTTCTCAACTAGGCTCTGTCTTTGGAGCTCTGGTGTTTGTCTCTGCACTACCCCATCTTAGCAAAAACCTGCCAAGTCATTCTAGCCAGAATCCTCCTTCCCCTGTATCTGATCACTCTAGATATCCAGTCAGGCTCTTCATCCTCCATCCTCTCCCAGGTCATGTCTGCTCACCCTGGCCTGCCTTCAGTAAGAATCCTGTTGGGTCAGTCTAGCCAAAATCCCCCTTATTCCCGATATTTCTTCTCGGTAATATTCCATCTGATGATCCGCACCCTACTCCTTAGCTACAGATTTTCCACTTGCCCAGCTGACCTCAGAGCCAAGTGCAATGTCTACCAGGCCCCATCGAAGTGGTCCCTACACCCACCGTGATAGCTCCCTTTCAATAAAGTCTGCCTTACCATTCTTTAGCAAGGGTCCTGAATAATTCTCTCTCTCTTTTTTTAAGATTTTATGTATTTATTTGACAGACAGAGATCACAAGTAGGCAGAGGCAGGCAGATAGAGAGGGGGAAGTAGACTCCCCTCTGCTGAGCAGAGAGCCCGATGCGGGGCTCGATCCCAGGACTGTGAGATCGTGACCTGAGCCGAAGGCAGAGGCTTAACCCACTGAGCCACCCAGGTACCCCTTGAATAATTCTCTCTTTAATGTTAGAATACTATTTTTTCTTTAACACAAGAACTCAACCTTTGGTCCTGAGAGCCCCTGAGATCCTGGGATTGTCTGTTACTACAGCATAACTTAGCCCGTGCTGCCGCTAATACGAGTGAAGGAACTGCAAGTGATCCTGAAGAAGAGAGAATGCAGAGGGAACACGGTCATTGTCATCAACCACCTGAAGAGCTAAGCAGAAAAATAGCACTGGATTTGCTAGTGCGTTTCTCCCAAACTGGAAGACACAGGGAAGTAGCCCAGCTCAAGGAAGAATGTTCTGAGGGTCAGTACTGAGCAGTTGGTCATTGGCTGTAACTACAGAGGAGCAAGCAGGTGTCTGGGAGGGGAGGATAGGAGGAGGGCTGTGATGCTGTGAGTATAAGGAAAATCTATACCGTAGGTGACTTTTTACCCTGGAGTTTCCACCTGCCAATCAGGAAAACACAGAAACTTAGCACAGGCCAGTACCTCAGCTAAGCCAAAGAACACATGCTCCCAGGGAGGCCAAAAGGGCCCAGATGCAGTCCTTCTCAGGGAACTCATATGTATTTTCTCCACCAGACACAGCTACCCATTGGGTGTTTATGTCACTGTCTCCCTTCCTCTCTTTGTCCCTATCTCTCTATCTCCCTCTTTCTCTCACCACCCTGGCTTCCATGGATCTCCAGGGTGTTATCCCTCTGTGTCTCTGTCTTTGTGTTTTTCCTTTATCTTTGTGTATTTCTGCCTCCATCTCTGTCTCCCTGTGTCTATACATCTCAACCTCTTTCCCAGCCTCCCCTCTTTCCCTCTGCAGCATGCGTTGCCTCCATCAGTGGACCACTCAGATGTTTGGGATGAAAAATGGCCCCAATGAAACCAGTCCTCACCACAGCTGGTACTAAAAGCACTGACTTGCTCAGCCATGTTGTTAGTCTCTGATTCTTTATTACCACTTCCTTTTCACCTCTAGAGTGGAGCTCCTCCCCAAGTAAGGCATTATTCATCTCCAGCCTCCAGGTTTCCAGCTGAAATCTTGTTCTCAACTTCTCCCTTCTAAATTCGAAAATCCGGTTCCAAAATCTGGCCCTGGTTCCAGGAGAGTGCCTTGCCCTCCTTCCCCGCCTGAGCCCTCTATCTAGCTCCAGAAACATTCCCCAGAAAGGCCATGACAAGGGTGTGGCCACTGTGAACTTTATTGGGTACAAAGGGTGGAGGTTTAAAGACTCCAAATAGAATGTTCCCGGCCAGGGACTCCCACCCTGGCCTGGGGAGCTGCCCAGCCCTCTGCCTCACCCTCATTCCTCCTCTTCTCCCATGAAGTCCCCTGGGTGCCTTCCTCAGCTCCCGCCTCCCGCCTAGGCTCTTGCCCTGACCTCCACTGGCCACACCCTTTTTGGCTGGCAGTCTGACAGGAGGGCAGAGAAAACAGAGCACAGACCCAGGAATGTGGAGGTCTGGGTTCAACTTAGCTTTCGCTCTTCTGCTCCCTTTTTGGGTAGTTCTGAGCACATTGTATCACTCCTCTGTTGTCTGTTTCTTACTCTTAGACGTTGGAATTATAAGCCTACCTGCCACAGGTGTGTGAGAATCAAGTAAGACCACGTACAGAAAGCTCCTGATGCAGAGTTAGAGTAAAGACGGTGACCACGCAACATTTATTCCCATCCTATCTCTTCACCCAAACCCCAGGTCCCTCCTCATCTTCCAGGCTGACCTAACTAGGGACAGCAATACGGACTTCTTGCCACTAGTCGACTCTGATGAGTCAGGGGACATGCAGTCGGTTGTTACTTACTTTGAATAGAACCCCGCCACTACCACCATCCCTCCCCACCTCCATCCTCCCTTCTCTATCCATGACACCCACTCAAACCCCAAACATCAGCACTCCCTCCTCTCTGAGATCTCCTGGACCCCTCTGAACCATGATCATCTGTCTCCACTTTGAGTCTCACTCACTGGGCACCAAAAACAAGGTGTGATGAGTCGCGCGGTGTTCCCCCAAACCTTCATTTAGCATCCACTCCATGCCCTGAATTTGGGAGACTTGGCAGTGGAAAAGATAGAGTCTCTACCCTTGCATTGTTTCCTGGCTACTGGGCGGGAGAGCTGTATAAATAAATCATGACAATGCAATGTGATAAGACTTCACTAATTGAGATGTGGGCTGGACACGCAGAGAGGAGGGAGCTCTACCTTGACCTGGGACTGTTGCTAGGAATGCCCCTTCAAAGCTTAGCCCTCTGCCCCTCTAGTTTAAGAACCGCTTGACTCAACCAAGCGCTGAGAGCCAATACTGTCTATGTTGAGAGGTAGGGCTACAACCATGGACAAAATAATCAGGGTCTTCTGACTCAGATCTGGGTCACGTCTATATCTTCAGTTTCTGCCTCAGCTGAGGCCACCAAGTACCTAGGGAGTGAGGGAAGGCCTACGTTCACAACCAGGCTTCACAACCTAGCAGCAGTCTCGGTTGAAACTCAGTAATAACGTGAAGGCCAGAGGAAGAGCGCAAGAGACAGGGTGGTGGTTTGGCCTGGCCAAGACTTCTCTGGCTCCATTTTGCTCGCTCCAAACCTGCAGGCAGGGTGTCACTATCTGGTATGTCTTTCTGCCTCTGAAGTCCCTTGCTTCACTCTTGGACCTTTGCCAACCCTCTGTCCACCTGAGCACTCTGCTCCCAGCTGGAGTGTGCCATCTCTCTAGAGACAGGGCTACCTCTAACTTCTTCCCACAACCAAATGATCAAAAAGTGCACAACCCTAACTTCAGGCCCTTTTAAGGGAATGCATATGAGCTCTAACAGCGGGATCTGATTCAAGACCTAATTTATCTGGCAATACAGGCTGCCTGGACCAGAATCAGGAACATTTAAAAATAAATAAATAAATAAAAACTTTCCTCTGTGAAACAGACAAAACAGACACCCTGAAATCTATTTAACTAACACTCGTCCACATGGTTTGTCAGAAGTTCTTATCAGGACCACACACAGCACCCACTGACTCTTGTTTCTTGTCTGGTTTTGGGTCTCAGAAGGACAGATCTGGGACTGTCATCATCCTTGGATCACACCATTGTCATGGCCTGTGCTTGGCCGGCTTTTTATATCACTAGTTAATTGGAACATTATAAATACCTATGAACCCACAACATAAAATGAAAGACAGGATATTGGGGCACCTGGGTGGCTCAGTCGTTTGAGCATCTGCCTTTAGCTCAGGTCATGATCTCGGGGTCCTGGGATCCAGCCCCAAATTCCCTGCTCAGTAGAGAGCCTGTTTCTCCTCACCCCTCATCACCACTTGGACTCATGCTCTCTCTCTCTCGCTCTCTTGCTCTGTCACTTTGGAAATAATCCAAACACACTTTAAGTGGGAGTTGTTAAAATGAACTGTCATACTTCTGTTTGAGAGAAGGTCTACACAGCACTGAACAACTTTATTCCTGGAATGCTGCCATTCGGTGAGATACACGGAAATTAAAATGGGATATACAAGGTGAGCCCTTGTTTAAAAACAAGAAAGAAAGGCATAGAAAACTAAATTGGAGGGAAATACTCCAAAAGGTCACTACCAGTTTCTAGACAGTATAGCCCAGAGGTCAGAAAACTACTGCCCACAGGTGAAAACCAGCCAGTCCTGCTTCTGTACAGTCTTCACACTAAGAACGGTTTCTACCTGCAAATGGTTCTATAAACATGTATATGATACCTTCAATTTTGCCCCTCAGTTCACAAATTCTAAAATACTGACCATCTGACCCTTTGGCAAGGGGGACCGTGGGTAATTGTTTTCCTCCCACACCCCAACCTTTTTATTTTTGGTTCCTAAAGTCAAAATATGTTACTTTTATAATCAGGAAGAAAAGTTGTGTTAAAGTTGTGAATTATATTTTAGAAAGGTTTCCATTCAAAATAGTTGCCTTATTTAAGTTGAAGTAGAAGGCGTGGGTCAGTCATTGGAAAGTCTTTCATCAAATAGCTCATCTGCCGAAAGAACCAGAAAGGGAAGGCCCTGCCACCATCTACACCATTCCAGGAAGGTGGAATTGTGGCCTAGATTAGCCCTCTTGCCGGAAGCATGCGGATATTGCACAAGTCCAAACACGCTTGGATGTCCAGAAGTCATTACCAAAAAAAATAACCGTTTTTCCCAATTTGGGAAGCAACAAGGAAAACGTCTGCCTCCCCACCCAGCTGCCATACTAGCTATTCATTGCACGTCCTGGGAAAACTGTCACATGGCACAGTCTGGAAAGGGGGTTACTAAGCAAACAAGGATATATAGAGATAGGTGGGAAGAACAATGAGTGGATTGAGAAGCATAGAGACCCTGAAAACATCAATGGCAGCAGTATCTTCAGCAATCAAAATTCGGCTCCTTGGTCCCATTTTATAGATGGGGAGAATGAGGCCAGAAATGATTTAGAGTCATTTCTGTCTCAGTGAGATCAAGAGCTGAAAAAGACCTTAATTTTAACAATCTCTCCAGTAATTGAGTTTCCTCTAAAATATCCCCAGTACAGGGTTGTTCAGGTCCCACCTCTGGAAACAGCATGAGGAGTCATTGAATAACATTGACAGAGTCTTAAAATTGAGCAAAAGCATGCTTCTCAGTACCTTCCACTCATTGGCCTATTTCAGCTCTCTGGATGCCACAAATCCAAAATCCAAAAAGCCCTAAGAACCTGAAAGCTGTTATAATGCACTTGGCAGAAAAGCTAAGTTGAAAGGGTGCACACGTGTGTGGGGAGGGGGGGTTCTTACCTGTCTGACTTAGCATGAACGTGTTGGGCGGCAGAAATATTTCTGTGTTTGGGTATAGGACACTGTTTCAAACCCCACTAAGAGTATTATGTAATATAAGGCAAATGGAGGGGATTATTAAAGTGAACCATATGAAATTATTATTATTATTTTAGGTCAAAACTGGTCAGATAATGGTGATATCATAAAGCTCAACTTAATGCTTTTCCAAAACCTGACACCAAAGATTTTGAGTGAAGAAACGAAGGATCTGTGATAGAGAGGAACATTCACTTTGGAGCTCTGTGTGATAGGTGCTGTGCCATGTGAGATTCTCAAATTAATTTTGCACCCACACCTCTGCCTGGGACCCCAGACTCATCGTTCACTGCCTTCTTGTAACGTCACTTATGCTTGGTTGTCTAAAAGTCACCTTCAGTGGTGCACATCTTGATCTGAGCTCTCAAGCTTCCTTCTTTCCTTCCTTCCTTCCTTCCTTCCCTAATGGCATCTCCATCCTTCTAAGGCTCCAACCAAGAACCTTGGACCCAGACTCTTCTCTTCTCTTTCTCTCTCACCTGACATCCAACTGGATAAGAAATTACGTCTGCTCCGGGCACCTGGGTGGCTCAGTCGATTAAGCCTCTGTCTTTGGCTCAGGTCATGATCCCAGGGTCCTGGGATTGGATCCCCCTCAGTGGAGTGTCTGCTTCTCCCTCTGCCTTTTGCTCCCCCTGCTTAAGCTCTCTGTGTGTCAAATAAATAAAATCTTTAAAAAAAAAAAGAGAGAGAGAGAGAGATTATGTCTGCGCTACTTCAAAATATTTCTGAAGCCCACCATTTCTTGTCACCCTCACTGTCACCAACTCGTCCAGTCTACCATATTGCCTCACTTGGAGGATTGTGGCAGTTTCCAAACTGGTCTTCTTGATTCCACCCTCCATTTGGGCTACTCTCAGCACAGCAGCCTGGATGATCCTTATGAAGCAGAATTAGAACCTGCAACTCCTCTACCCTACATGCACCAGAACCTCCCCACGACACGGAATGAGAAGCCAAGTCCTACCCATGCCCAGAAGCCCTCCCTGCATGGCCAGCCTCCTCCAATACTCCTCTGACCTCATTGCTTCTGGTCTCCTTCTCCTCATTGCTCCAGCCTTCCTAGCCATCCCAATGCTCCTGCAACACAGCTGCTTCAAAGCCAGGAGCAGTCTGATCCCAGACACCCACGGCTTCCCTCACCTGAGGTCTTCATTCAAGCACCTCCTCTTAGCAAAGGTGGGCTTTTCTGACCATCCTGTGTTAAGATGTAACTAAACTAACTGCCTATCTCCCTACACACTTAATTTATCCTATTTGCTGGCCATCTCAATCCACTAGAATATAAGCTTCATGATGATACCGATTATTGTCTGCTCTTGTCACTGCTATAAAGTACTCAGAACCCAGTATCTAGAATGCTACCTTGCACATAGTTGGCCCTCAAATGCAATAACTCATCATTTATCTGTAGCCTCTTTACCTTCTGCTTTGGAATCCACTGAGAATCTAGAAGAAAGTGAGAAGTAACTTTTAGCAGCCAAAATGGATGTCTGCATCACCAAACAGTTTACAGATGGCAAAAAAAGTGAATGAAAAGCTGTTCAACATTGTTAGCCATTAGGGAAATGCAAAGTAAAACCACAGTGAGATGTCACTATATGCCTGCCAGAAGGGCTAAAATGAGAAATAGTGATAACACCACATGCTGGAGGGAAGATGCAGAGAGGATGTTGGCTTTTTCACACATTACTGGTGGGAAGTAAAATGATACTACCACTCTAGAAAAGAGAGTATGGCAGTTCCCCACAAAACTAACAGGTGCGTACTGTTATGACCCAGCAATTTCGCTCTGGGCATTTACACCAAAAATGAAATGAAGGCACGTTCACACAAAAACCTATGCACTGATAGTCACAGCTGCTTTATTCATAATAAGTCAATCTTGGAAATAATCCAGGAGTCCTTCAATGGGTGACCGGTTACACCAGCCATGCTACATTCACACCATGGCATACCAGTCAACAATCAAAAGAAATGAACTATTGATCATGCAATAATTTGGTTGGACCTAAAGGAAATTATGCTAAGTGGGGGGAAAAAGTCAATTTCAAAAAGATACAGACTACTTCCTGTATTCCACTTATATAGACTGTATATATACAGTCTGTATATATACAGACTGATTCCACTTATATAACATTTGTGAAGTAACATGATTATTGAGTTGGAAGGCAGACTGGTGGATGCCAAAGGTTAAGGGAGAAGGTGAAGGAGGGTGTTAGAGGTGGCTGTGAACTATAGCTGTGGGATCCTTGAGATGGAGCTTTTTTGTGGCTTGACTGGGATGATGGTCACATACGTCTACACAGGTGACAAATTGCATAGAACTAAATATGTATACACAAATGAGGGCATATAAAACCTGTAGGATCTGAATATCAATGTCAATGTCAGTTTCCTGGTTGTGATGTTATGTTCTTGTTATACAAGATGTTGCCTTTGGGGAAAACTGAGTAAAGGGTATACAGGATCTCTCTGTTTTGTTTACAAGTACATGTGAATCTACCTCTACAACTATTTCAAATAGATGCTCATAGCTTCATGCCCTAAAACTCTTATTCTCTTCCCATAGGACATTCCCCAGACACAAACTCAGAATCCATTGACCCTTCCTTTAAAAAGAAGTATAACAAGCTTAGTTACCAGGTTTTGTAAATAGCCAGTTACATTAAAATGAGGAGGGTCTGCTAGAGTTCTCAAGGTCACACAATTGAGGGACTAAATCCCAGATCTTCAGATGCCTAATCTGGTGTCTTTAGTGTTCTCCATCTTTTGAGGCCTTCTTATATTATGGCTGATAATACATACTTCTTCATGTGAACCCATACAGCTAACACTTTTAAGACCCGGGTTTGATTAAGCATACCAACTTCCTAAAGAAGAAATACAAGAGTGAGAACACTTTGTAAGCTCCTTCAAGATGATCAGATATTAAGTGTGATTGTGTGTTTAAAGTTACAATGGCAAAGATTTATATTAATCTTGAAGAAAAGTTTCATAGTAGGTTTGTTAAACCGAGAATGGGTAACCAAGGGACATAAAAAATCATCCTTTGCTGGATTCTTTGGAAATATTTAGATGCTTATTTCAACAGATGTCTGTTAAGATCATCATTACATGAGGAGCTACAACCATAAGGAAAGGATGGGACTTAGCACCTACCCTCCTACATCTGATGATTTAATGGGGTGATAGGAAAGTAGTCAGTCACAGTCTAGTATAAAATATTTGATGATAGGGGAAGGATAGGAATCTATAAAAATAAAGAAGATAAGCATCTCACTCAATCTTGGAGCCAGGAGATGAAAGGATGAAAGGAAGGTTTTGATACAAAGTTTTAAAATAGGGTAGCATGGTGATATGAAGGGAAAAGTCTAGAAGCTGTCACAATGGGGGGAACAGCATGTGCAACAGTGTAACTAATCCATATTGCATTTGGGAGAACTGCCGCTTGGGAAAGTCATAAGAGATAAGGCTGGACACTGGGGAGGGGTGATGTGGGTAGGGACCAGGTCATGAAACACTTTTCTGAGTAGACTACAAGGCTTAGGCCATGAAATAAGCAGAAGAAACAACTGAATGGAGGTGTGAATTGGACTGGTTTCTACCACATGCTACAGGACATCCTTAAGCTTTCCCATTTCTGTTACCCATCTTTTTTCAGGGTCCTCTGCTCTTCTCCAACATTACCCTCCATAAGCTTCAAGGCCTAGTTCCAACACCACTTCTTTCTCCAGGAAGCTTTCCTAACCCTTAATTGGAAAGGATGGCCTCTTCCTGGGCACGCTGGGTGTGGGTATCTGTGTATATGCATAGTAGAGTGGTGTGTGCAGTGTAGTGCAATGGTTATGACACTTCAGAGTCAGCCGACCTGAGTCGCAATCCTATGGTTCCATATCCTTATCTGTCAAGTGGGAATAAAAACATTACTATGTCAAAACATTATCTCAGGACTGAATTACTTCACTGATACATTTAACTCACTTGAGAATAGTGACCTGCACCAAGGAAATGTTTAATAAATGTGGCCCTCATACATGCCCAACTGTGCGTAAGACCTATCACTTGAGGGATGCCTAGGTGGCTCTGTGGGTTAAGCCTCTGCCTTCAGCTCAGGTCACGATCTCAGCGTCCTGGGATCAAGCCCCGCATCGGGCTCTCTGCTCAATGGGGAGCCTGCTTCCCTCTCTCTCTGCCTGCCTCTCTGCCTACTTGTGATCTCTCTGTCAAATAAATAAATAAAATCTTTAAAAATAAAAAAAAAAGACCTATCACTTGTGCTCAATCAACTTGGAACTAATCAGAGAGGAAAAGTCAATGTCCTCTTCTCATGAACAGTCACCTCTATGACCTCATGCTCTTTGCTTAGACAACTGGTCCACTCAGGCTAGGTCCTCTCCTTTCACAGGTAGATGTGTAGTAGAAGCAAGAACCCTGAATAGTGATTTAAAGGAACAAGACCATCTTCCTGGCTCCTCTGTCTTAACCCCTGGACCACTGAAGGCAAGTGCCTTCACTTTTTCCAGAACTTTGACATTTCCAGCTGCACAAGGAGAATGAGCTCCTATGAAGCTCAAAAAGACAGAGGGCCTGGCAACATTTTGCAAAGTGGTGATGCAAACGTGATTTCTATTTCCAAGCCACACCACACACCTCCCCATCCTTCACTTTCACTTCCAGAAGCAGCACACTCCCCAGACCGGCTTGGCTGGCAGGCCTCCAGGGCAGGGACAGCTATATTTTAATTCGCCCTGCCCACTGACTTGATGGATTCTTTTTCTCCTCCTCCAGGGACTTTCCTAACTTCCTTCTGTAAACGAAGGAAGGAGCACATGAGCACACTGTATATAAATACGCTTGGGAAAGCTTTCTTCTTCTTCTTCTTCTTTTTTTTTTCCTAAACCAAACTTGGTTTCTGTTGTAGGCGGTGCATTCCCTAGTGGGGTGGAGCCCAGTGTGTAGTGGAGGGGGAGGGGAGAGGCCAGGGGGAGGAGTAGGCAGTGATTAAGGCACCCACTGTGAGCGCTTGTCTTCTATTTAATGGAGGGTCTCTCTGCCCAGGGGGAGTCAGAGCCGTCTCTGGACCAGCAGAAGGATGGCAGAGAATCTGGGGCTGGGCTTCGGGGAAACGGCCAGTGTGGAAATGCTGCCCGAGGAAGGCAGCTGCACGCCCAAAGCCAGAGCCAGGCTGGCAGCCAGGAGCAGCGCACACTGGGCCCTCACCTGCTGCCTGGTGTCGCTCCCCATCCTGGCAGGACTTACCACCTACCTACTCGTGGGCCAGCTCCGGGCCCAAGGAGATGCCTGTGTGTTCCAGGTAAGCACTGACCCAGGGTTCCGTGGACCCACTACAGACACCTAGCAGGCACAACAGCTCTAGACAGACGCCCGTGACCCACCTCACTCCCTGCTTCCCCATGCAAAGGAAGCAGACTGTGAGGGCTGGAGAGGTCCCGTTTGGTGTTTATCCTCAGTAATTCCAGGGGATGAATTGTGCCCCCTTTATATTTATATGGGAACAATCTCCAATAATATATTTTTAGATAATTATAATCATCTTGAACTGATAATGTGGGAACATTCTTTTTCTTAAAAAAAAAATAATAAACCTCCTTAAATTGCATAACTAACATGTGTCATCAAAGAAAGTTAGAAAACACAGAAAAGGAAAAGAAGATAATTATTACCCACAACTGCAGAGAGGTGACCACGACTGACACTTTGGGGTATATGAGTCTATATTTTTTAATAAGATGAAATTATTTTGAAACTCCAAACATGTTATCATTTTATTTGTGGTTAGTAAATTCAAAGCAGCTTGATAATATAGATGGTTATGTTACAGTCCTATATATGTATGTGCTATAATTTATTTAATAAATACCCTTTCTTGGATTTAGAAATATTCTCTTTCAATGTTCAAGAAAGAACCTCTTGCCTGGTTATCTACCTTCAGATCTTGCTGGGGGCTCGGGGTAGAGGAGTTTAGTCAAAAATGAATATAAGGACAAGTCATAAGAGACTCTTAATCTCAGGAAACAAACTGAGGATTGCTGGAGGGGAGTAGGGTGGGAGGGATGATATGGCTGGGTGATGGACATTGGGGAGGGTATGTGCTATGGTGAGTGCTGTGAACTGTGTAAACCTGGAGATTCACAGACCTGTACCACTGAAACAAATAATACATTATATGTTAATTTAAAAATGAATATAATCTATAGGGAGAATAATGGTGCCAAGTGGGGGCTATAGGTATCAAGGGAAACTTACTCTGGACTAGGAACTTCAAAAATCTTAAAAACTGAAGACAGTGCCATTCAAATAACACACACACACACACACACACACACACACACCTGCATGGTCTGTGATAACAGATTTCATCAGAGTCCAAAGTATTAAATTCCAGAGGAGAAAACAGACTTTCCAATTGGTTTACCAGGAAACCTGTCTTCTAAGCAATGCTGGCTGACTTCAGAGCAGAAACACCAGGAGAAAGCAAGCAAGCCGCAAGCCGTGGCTGATGTGTAACTCTCCACACCCCCTCAGGGTCAGCAAACAGATCTTGATTCTGGCGGCAGTGTCCACGGCCACATGCCATCATTCAGAAAACATAGAAATAGTCAGACAGCCCAGAAATGCCATTCATGTTAGAGAAGAAATTCAAGGCATGGCAAGTCAGGCTGTGACCTCTAGGCCACCATGGAGCTGATTTCTACCAAGTCAAACCACAGCGTCTAGTTGGTGTTCTGGGACTCTGCGTTTTAGCCAGAAAGAGACCGTTGTTCTTGAACGAGGCATTGAGTGGTCTCCACCAACCTGAACTTCCCTGGGTTCTAGAGGGTAACAGTGCCTCTGCCTAAAATGTGGGGTTGAGATCCCCCATTTTGGCCGAAGCCATAAAAAAAAACTCCTTTCTTGATCTAGAAGACCATCAGGCTCTGGAAGCACCTGGAAACCAGTCACCACCACTTGGTAGGGGGATGCCATGGTCCAAAGGAGCCAGTGATTTGCCCTGTCAGAAAGAGAGTTGGAGACAAAGGCTGTCACCAGACAGGAAGCCCCCACAAGGAAAGGCATAAGTGCTTGTTCTCTCGTAGCTACTCAAGAAATGAAAAGGCTAATAGTGCATTCTGTGACCCCTCAATTGATCTCTCTGGAGAGCGGAAACACAGAGGTTAGTGGGGTGGCTCGCCAGACTGTAGAAATTCTCAGTCATCAGAAAAGGAGAAAGGGAAATAGGGGTGAGGCAGGGTCTCGTGGAGCAATCAAGAGTCCTGAAAAGAAACACCTGCCCAATCAAACAAGAGCGTTTAAACAAGAATGTGTAAAGAGTTTGAAAAAAGTTAAAGAAGAGTCTGCTTGCTGAGATGTAGGCAGATAAAAGGGAAACCGAAGAGCTGGAAGCATCCTGGCGTTAGCAATGGTGGGAAGCCAGTCATCGCCTCTTAGCCTGAAGGGCCAGATGGAGGGAGCAGTTTTAGGGGAACCCAAGGAGAAGGAAAACATAGGAGAGGGCTAGCCTGCCTGCCAAACAGCAGGGAGGAAGCAGGAAGAAGGATGGGAGAACTGGCCATGCTCTGTTCCCTGCCTCTCATCCCACTGGCCACACTGGAAGTCAAACTCAAAAACCAGGAGGCAAGCTGTGCCCAGAAATCAGACTCAGGGGACATAGGGCAGGGCCGAGAAGGGCGAAGAAAGGTTCCCGTGGGCAAATGGAGAATAACCAGCTCAGAAAAGATGGAAGATAGGATTCAGGAGGGGAAGCTAAGTCACCAAGGACAGCGTGAGTGGGCGTAACTAAGGTATCATGGCTCGTAGACATTGAGTTCAAATCCCAGCTCAGCCACCTCGGGCTGGGTAAAAATAGCCATGTGGTTTCATTTCTTTGGACCTGTTTCCTTTTCTGCTGAAAGAGGATGCTAACGTTAACTCCCTGGCAGCGCTAAGACAAGTGCAGGAGCAGCTTGTCAGACAGGAACGTGGGGAGAGTTACACAGCCGGCTCCTGGGGCATACTCTTCATGGTTACACCGGACGTCAGGCAACTACTACCAAAAAGCAACAGTGACTGGTGTGGGAATGTTCCAGGTTTTTATCAGCACCAACCAAAACAGTTAAAAGAACTGTCCAAAATATATCAGTTTTAACCTGTACCCTTCCTCCAGGGGTTGTGTAAGGAAATACTCGATGCGACAAAATCCTTACCCAGGTAAGCTTGCAGAGCAGAAATCAAAATCAGATTTGAAAAGGTTTGGGATAACTACCTTTACGGGAAGTGTCCATAAATACGGCATCAATTAAATACAGCCAATTAAATATCTCCATGCAGTGAAAAACCTATGGCCGATATTGTTTCTAAAAAAAATGATGTATCTCTGTAGGTAAGGATGGAGAATTTCTCAAAGATATGTTATTAAGTGGGGAAGGGAAAGGTACATAACAGTATATAGAATTGGAGACATTCCTTTTATATATATGTGTATATATATATATATATATATATATATATATATATATACTTATAAATATTCACATTTATGAATATGTTTTTAAATGCATAGACTATCTCAGGAAAAGACAAGAGATTGGTTGCTTTGCCAGCATCTAGTTTGGGGGCCTGGGTGACAGATGAAAGAGAGAGACATTTTTAAACTTAGCCTCCTTCGTACAAAATGTGTATGTTACATCTACAAAAAAAACAGAGAGAGAGAAAGAGATAGTAAAATGTTTTAGGATCATTGGACTCCTGGAGAATGTCGGGTAAAGTCACGTGTTGGAAAAATCAGTTTGAAACCTGGCCTAGCCACTTCTTAGTCATGTTACGTAACCTCCCTGCACCTCAGGTTCCTTATGTATGAAAAGGAATACTTAGAAATAAAGTATTTAAAGTGTCTGGCAGAAGGTAGGAAATTAGTAAATGGTAGCAATTATCATTATTATGATTGAGGAACTTCCCTGCTCGTGGACATGACATCGTATTCCATAATTTCTCCACCTGCTCTGGAATCTGCCATCACCGGGCCAGCGAGCAGGTTTGAGCACTGGAGGGCCTTTCTTGGTCTCTGATATTTGCAAACTATCTCCCTCCCTCCTTCTCCACCTTGGTTTTGCATCAACAACCTACACTCCAATCCATTCTTTACCCAGCTGCGCTGGACCATGGCCTGGGCCTTCTTTGGGCCCTTAGTGGCTTCCCTTGCTCTCAGGCTGGGTGTGTGGGCCCCATGCTGGCTTACAGGTGCCTGGAGACCAGGCTGCATCTTCCCCAGGCACTGCCCTGGCTCACACAGGGTCTGTAGTCCAGGCATGACATAATGCACAGAGCAGGCCCCCAGTACTGTGCAGCACATTGGTGGGGGTGTCATGATACACAACTTCCTTGGACTGTACCCCCGTCTCTGTCCTTCCCTTCCAGTGCTGCTTCTGGAATCCCCACACGCTCACCCCAGATTCTCCTTGCTTCCCTGCGATCTCCCTTCCACCTCTTCCTGAAAATCCCTGCAAGGCTCCTAGTCCTTGATCCCTGCTCGCCTCTCCCCTGCACACCTGCCCCTGAGACCCCTACCCCCACCCCAGTCTCCATCCAGAACAACAGGACCCCATAGGGATGCCAGCTGAGGCTACAGAGGGATGAAGGCTGACCTTATAATAATAACCTATTAGACACCAGACACCTGTCTAAGCATCTTCATACCTAAGGTTTTTGGAAGACTAAATGAGATCGTGCCCATAAGCCCTTAGCCTGGTATCTGGCATATATGCCTGTGTGAAACATTTGCTGTTATCACAGGGTTAGTCCTTGAAATCACACAATGAGGGAAGTGCCACTATTAACTCCATTTTAGAGGTAATGAGCTGCAGCTTTGAAAGCCCAAGCCATGGGCCTAAAGTCACACTGAGTGTGACATTGGGATTCAAATATTCCTCCAAAGCCCACTGTGCTGGTCTGCCTGTGGTGTCAACCCAGCAAATCCTTCACTTCTTGGGGTGGTCAGGATCATCTAAGAAGGATTTCCTAAAAAGTGCCTGTCACATAGTAAGTGCTCAAGAAATGCGAGTCTCTTTCCTCCCCTGGGGTCACCTTGCTGTCCCTGGCACACAGAAGGCACTCACTAAGTGTTATTTGGGTGGCAAAAGAGAGAGAGGAAGGGATACACAAGGTACCTGACCTCCTTAAGCCATCTGCTCCCCATTGGTCGAAGGGAGAGGTGAACCCACTTTCTTCATAGCCCCATCCTAAGCATTCTGCAAGACGATGTCAGCAAGCTCTTGCCATGAAGTAGATGTTCAACAGACAAGATTTCCCTGCTTACTCCATCTTGGGTGTGAGCCTTTTTGTCTCACTCAGGCTACTTCCTCTTTGGAAATGGGGACAGTTCTGACAATCCCTTTCCAGGATTGTCTAGAGAAAACAAACAGATGGCTGAGATAAAAGTGCTTTGGAAATTGCAACACACGGAGCCCCCTCGGTGGCTTTGCCCTGGCTCTAGCCTCTACAGGTCCTGACACACCAGGCAGAGGAGCCCGCTCGCTCTGAAGGTCAGGCTGGAGGTAAAGGGCAGGAAGACCAGAACTGGTGAAGGGGTGTGAGGGCAGGGTGAGCCCACCATGGGCATGAATCCCAACATCTGTTACATCTCTGATCTGATGACTCTGGGATCCATTCATTCACCTGTTAAAATAAACACACACATGGGACTCCCAGGTGACTCAGGCAGTTAAGCATCTAACTCTTGATTTCAACTCAGGTCATGATCTTGGGGCCGTGAGATCAAGCCCTGCCTCAGGCTCCATGCTCAATGCGGAACCTGCTTAAGATTCTCTCTCTCCCCCTCTCCCTCTGCCCCTCTTCTCCTCTCTTCCTCTCTAAGAAACATATAAATAAATAAACACACACGTTACTCCATGCCCAGCACTGGGGGCTCCTAGGTCCTCACCAGACAGACCACATGCTGTCCACCTGTAAGAGGTCATCTCCCAGCCTAGTCTCCTTAATGAGGCCCAGCCACTGACCGCATTAACAAGGGTGGGATTTGAAATGGATGGAGGGCACATTCCATTCCCTCAAGCCCTTTGCACTGGAAGGAGCAGAAGTCCAGAAGCCAGCCATAGATGGAGGAAGCCTCTTCTGTTGGGAGAAGGACGAGGCCATCCAGAGCTCCTAAAGGATCCAAACCTGCTGCCGGTCATAGAGAGACCCAAGGATGGCTTCTGTATACCACCGAAGTGGTGAAACCAAAGGGAACTTATGCAGAACCAACAACATGCAACACAATGTTGACTGAACCCAAAGAAAGATGGAAGGTGAATTGGATATCCACTGTCTGTGTGGGCTTCCTCAGGCATCAGGATGCTCCTGGGGGGCGAAGAATGATGCCTGCCTTCAGTGATGAGGAGACTGAGTCTCACCGAGGCTAGGTGACAAAGTCAGATTGCTAGGAAACCCTAATGCTGAGATTCCCACAATTGCTCACCTGCCAACACCACCCAGAGGGGTTCTTAGCTCCACACCCCTCTGAATGTTGGGTGTGAAGCCCTGTCCAGTGCACTGGGGAGGGTAATGAATCGAAAAGGCCTTGGAATAAAACATTTCCAGGTTGGATTTATCCTTGCACAAGGACAAACAGAGAAAAGTGAAAGGCAAAACCGAGGAGGCAATGAATGGTCTGTGTATTTCTCCTAGAAGTGCTGGGAGGGTGTTACGGGTCATAAAACATTGATGTTTTTGCAATTGCGGCATTTATGACACCAAGAAATGGATCTCTCTTCCTGTTTACGAATATACTAGATGGTGGGTATGGGGCATGGGTGAAAGGCCAAATGGGCTGTTAGTTAAAATACACTCAAAGGATTTGTTTCTGGGGAAATGTCAATAAGAGGATCTCAAAGATCATCTTGCTTCAGGCTCCATGGTCCATGGTGTGTACTCAGCTGAAGTTTATGGGGCTCCTGATAAAACACCTTGGTCTGAAGGTTCAGATCTGAGACCCTCCATTTACTCTTTGACCTTTGGCTTACAAAGCCTCTTAAAAGGTGATGCCCTCCTTTGAGAGTAATTGGAGTGGTAGACAGAAACCGCAGTATAAGACCTGGCATTCGGGGAGCATGAGACTGGATAGCAGTGTCCCTCCCTCCATCCTTTTCCTTCTCCAGTTGAATTATTAGAGTAATTCCAAAAATGTGTCAGGGATTGCCAATCAGCATACCCCCCCCCCAAAAAAAGTGAGAAGAAAAAAAAAGAAAGAAACTCAAACAAGAGTGAAAAATCCCCTGACCTATAGAAACTAAGGGGTAGAAAGCACCGGCTTGCTCCGCTTGGGCTCGTCAATGCTGGCAGCCACAGGCACCCCACTGTTCTACTAATATGAATCCCCACGGGCAAACACGTTTGCCTTTTCTGACTCTGACTCCTGGCCAAAGCTCGCAACCTTCCAGAAACATCTCTGGAGCCATGACCAACCAAAGCCTGATGAAAAACTTGGAGGCACCAGTAACTAAAAGATTATGGCCATATTAAGTTTTAATTTTTTTAAATTTAAACAAGAACTCAACACTTGGCATGTGTTCTAATATAAAAAGGTCTCTCTTTTTTTTTTTTCTTATTTTTTTTCGATTGCCAAACTCAGGCAAAAGTCACTGAGGTCAAACCCACTTCCATCTTCTGGCTCTCTCTTCTACCTGTCTTTCTGCACCTGAACATCAGCATATTCTGCTGGTAGGATAATCCAGCAGAAGTGCCAGGCACTGTCTGAGGCACCAGAAATCTGTTGGTAAGCAAGAGACAGACCAGGTCATTGCCCACAGGCAGCTTGGATTGTACTAGAAAGTGAAAAGCTTTGTTGCCAACGAGAGAGGGCATTGACTCAGCTCAAATGTATAAGCCTTCCCCTAAATAAGCTACTATTTCTTCGTCTCAGATCTCCTCTTCATTCATTCTTGCTTCCCATCACAAAAATCTTCCTCCCATGAGAGGTATTATTAAGAGAAGCAGCAGGGGGGGCACCTGGGTGGCTCAGTGGGTTAAAGCCTCTGCCTTTCAGCTCAGGTCATGGTCCTAGTGTCCTGGGATCGAGCCCCACATCGGTCTCTGTGCTCTGCAGGGAGCCTGCTTCCACCTCTCTCTCTATCTGTCTGCTTCTCTGCCTACTTGTGATCTCTGTCTGTCAAATAAATAAATAAAATCTTTAAAAAAAAAAAAAGAGAGAAGCAGCAGGGGAAGGCTGTCGATATTCTTGGAAAGAGTCCCAGCTGCTGTTCTTGGGGACTCTTGGACTGTTGAGGTTTTCAGTACCTGCTGATTGGGACTATCACAGGCTCCAGAGGAAAAGCAGACTCTAGGCCCCCAAAATGTGTACACGTCCAACCACACATGAAGATAACTGTGTGCCCAAATTACAGAAATCCAGCAAAGAGGGAAATGTGTTCACATCACAGATACATGCTAATGACAAGGAGACTCTGAGCCGAAGGGAATGCTCCCGTCTCTTAGCTGAGTGTCTGCTTAGACAAAAATAAGCAGATGTTCAAGAAGATTTCTCAACAGAGTACGAAAGGAAGCCGAAGGCCAGCTGGGATAGTACCATTTCAGACACAAGAGGATTCAACCATGCTCTCGCCAATTCTTCCCCTTCAGTTTTCAGCCTCGCCAAAGACCAGATTTTTTTTGTTTTGTTTTGTTTTGTTTTGTTTTGTTTTGTTTTGTTTTGTTTTATCAGCTCCGGTAACAGCAAATAAGGAAACAGGCTACAGAATAAGCTCATTTCTAGGCTGCTTCTGCACCCCACCCCACCCCCAAAGCCCATTGAAGTTATTGATGTGGGACAAGTAGTCACATCAAGTGGGTTTAGGTTTTCCGATGCAACTGTATTCACAACACTATGCTGAATGTATATATGGTTCACATGGCAGTGGAAATCCTTGTAGTTTCCCAGCTGCTTCCATGCTTTGTTGGGCCTTCATACTCTTGCACAAGTTATTAGCCTTGTCTGGAAGGGTCATTACATTTTATCACCTGGCTAATACCTGTGGGACCTGTAAGACTCACTTCAGAGGTAATTTCCCCTGATTCCCCCACTTCTGGGCCGGGTTCCTGTTTTCTGAGCTCTGTGTTTCCCCTACTGTCACGGTGCATGGAGCTGCTGGTACTCGTCCATCCACCTCACTGGAGGGGGAGCTGATCCGGAAGTGAGAGGACGCAGTGGCTTAGGGCCATGGAGTCTAGAGTGGACTGGCCTGGTTCAAATCCTACTTCTCCACTTTCCAGCTGTGGGACACTGGGCAAGTTACTTAACCTGACTGAGCCCCCTTTCCAATATAAGGGTATGAATAGCAGCTACCTTAAGAGTCCACAAAGCCGAAGGAGATGATGCGTGCGTCAAGCGTAGCAGAGCATGGCGCCCCTCCTGGTTCAACAGATAGTAGCTACACTTCTGCATCTTCCAAGTCCTTCAGATCATTCTGGGGTTGCCTCTCATGGCTGCAGCACAGAGTACCCAGAGAGGAAGAGATAGTGGGTAACAAGAATGGGGTGATCAGCTGGGACCTTGAATGCCAAAATAAGTATTTGGGCCTGTGTCTAGAAGGCCATGGTGAGCCATTGAAGGTTTATGGACAGAATTGTATCCCCATAGAGTGATGCTTTAGAAAAAGCACTCTGAGAGCAGGCGAAGAGATTTCAAGACAAAGAGAACCAGATGCTAAAGGACCAGTTAAGAGGCTGATGGGAAAAATCCAGGAGAACAGTGTGCTGAGGCCTATGAGAGCGGGAGAGGGGGAGGGAGGCACGAATGAGAAAAACTGTAAAATAGAAATGACAGTTTGGGTTTGTGGGAGAAGAAAGCAGCAAGTTTCAAGCCTGGAAACTGAAGGCAAGCAGTTGCCCAGCCATTCACAGAATTAGGATGTAGACGATGGAAAGACAATGGGGTTTGTTGTTCAAAGACAAGACCTCTGCCCTCAAGAAGCCTTTCAGTGGAGGTTAGGTAGCATGGTTTGGGACTACAAAGAGCCTGGCGGTCTGGGCTTTAATGAGATCACTACAACCGCAGACCTGCTCATGGTCCTGCTGAGCAATGACACAGCTACACCCACATGACCACACGGACATGTGTAGAGAAGGCCACGCACACAACACCACCCCAGAAGACACATGTAGACATACAAAACACATCGGCTTCTCCCTCCCCCACTGCTGGAGCTGTCTGCTGTCACACCCACATGGACACACAACTCCTTATTCACAAGTATGATCTCACACACACACACACAGGCTCTAAGATATAGAAATGCTCACACGAGGATCCCTGTCCGTGGGAACTATGTAGTTACAAGGACCCAATCAGAACCTTCTGAGTTGAATCAATATCATATCAGAGAAGGTTTTCTTGGAAACGGTAAAATGTAAGGTGGTGATTTTATCCCTAAGCCAAGAACTTAGCTTTGCTTAGCTTTTCTCCTGAGCTTTTGTGTTCAAACACAGTGATTCCTTCATTTCCTATGTGTTCTTTGCCCTGACTCGTACATCTGATTGGATCCTTATCTCAAACCCAGGGGTTATCTGAGGCTAGGGATGTTATTTTTCCCATTTTTCAAATGAGGGCACCAGAGCTCAGAGAGGAAACGTGTCTTGCTCAAGATCATATTGTTGATAAATGGTGATGGCAGGACTCAAATTCCGGTCTGTCTCCAAAGCAATTACTCTTCCACTCCTGTGTGGTATCTGAAATGGTTCACAAGCTAAGATTGCAAAAATGGACATGTCTCCATGTAATGCACAGAGACAAGGGGCTGGTGGGAAGGAGAACAAAGCCCTTATTTCTTTTTCTGTATCATTTTTTAAAAAATAGTTCTAATTTTAAATCATGGTGGAAAAAAAAAATAAAGCAAGTGCCGTCATTTGTTCGAATAATAGAAGCAGTGACAGATGTCAGAGCCTCCTAGAAGAGAACAGAGAAGGCTCTCAGGACAGAAATTCACAGTTGAGCTTCCAAGACAAGTGTAGGAGAGAGAAGGTCATTGGGGTGCTGAAGGAGGAAAGTGGAGTGCTTGGGTGCAAGATTCCCCTCCAATGAGTATTCTTATTGCCATGTCTGTCATCTCAGAGTGCCCAGGTTGGGTAGCAGCAGCATCTTAATCATGCCCTTGTTATGGGCAGCTGTGGGGTTGAATGACAAAAGGACCACAGGTAGGCTGAATCATATCTTTCTTTTCCAACAGACTTCAAAAGGACTAGAGTTTGGATCTTCACATCAGCGAGCTTGTAAGTGTGTTCATATTTGTTGCCTTTTCTTGTGGGGAACAGAACATTTAGTAGTTTGGGTATGTGGGAGGTTCAGAGGGATGAAAATCCAGAAGATAAGTAAGTTTGCTTCCCAGTCACTGAAAAGACAAAATGGCACTGTAGCCAAGTGCTTTGTCTATGGAGGTGATGGCCTTTGGGCAAATAATGTCACCTGTCTCTATCTCAGGTTATCCACCTATAAATTGATTATATTGGTACCTACCTTCTCAGGATTGAATCAGTTAATTCCTGTAAAAGTATTAGAACAATGCCTAATCCTACCTGCTCCCTACCCATTTCTTAAATCATCCAGATGCTTCAGTGGATATGGCTAAAGGGACCCTGAATAAGGCCAAAGGCCAGTTTGCCCCCTCCCCTGAAGCAGCAGCAGGGAGGAAAGGGCAATGTGAGTTCATTGAGCATAGACCATGGGATGAGAGCACTCTCCATTCATGATAGCAATGGCTGTGCCCATCTTTGAGATGAGAAAACAGAGTCTTGGGCAGGTTGGAAACTTGCCCTAAGTTATGGGCCAAGATTCATTTGTGTCCAAGACTCTTCCTCCTGAGGCTTCTCTGTCCAAAAAAAAAAAAAAAAAAATGACAACAATCCACAATGGACCAAGCTGAAGGAGAAGAATGTTTCTCTCCAGTTGCAGGCACCACACAACTCCAAAAATACCATCTTTGCTCCAGCCACCCTGACTCACACAAAGCCTGTCTCTCCTTCCCTTACAGATGCATCTACCAGAGCTGGTGGAGATAAGCCAAGGGCACATCTGACAGGTATTTCTCCCTGGTGTGTTTTCCAGGAGATCATGTATGGGCCATGGGCCCAAGATTTCTTTCAACGGGTTTGCCAAAACTCATTCTAGTAGCTTCAAACTGGAAACTACACACCTTGGTAACAGATTTCTTCTCTCAGTTGAGGGTTTTTGTATGTCTTCCTCCCTTAAGGGGTCCAATGGCCCATGCCTCTTGGGCATTCTCTTTCAGATTCTCTCAGTCCTCTCCCTTTCTCTCTTGTCTCTCTCTCTTTCACACACACGCCCTCAGTCATTCAGAAACGGCTTCCCTCAGACGTGGTGATTTGCATAATTCCGAATCTGGTCAAAGATGAAAGACCCCTTGAGTTGTTAAATGTATTGAGTCCCTCTGTACCCCATTCAAGATGAAGTGATTAGATATTTGCATTCAGAGAGACATTTGCGAAGAATTTTTGTTGATGTGAGAGATTAAAAGCAGCCTCAGAATATCACCAGCTGGCCAGTTTCTCAAGCCTAGTGTGGACATTTCTGACATCTGATTCCTGAAATTGCATATACAGCTAAGACTCCAGAGAAAAGAGCGAGACTGTGCACATATATGTGTTAAATACCCGTTAAAAAACCATGGAGTTAAAAGCGAGCATACTCTCCTGACCTATAGGAAAATTTGTGGCCCACAGGGGAATATCCTTGAGACCCTAGGCATGTGACTTACATATGACCAAGAGGAAAATGTTTGTGGTGAGTACTGAGTGAGAACTAGGACCAGACAGACACCAAGTCACCAGTCACTTATCACTTGCCTTTAAGAATGGGAAAGATTGAACAAGCCGGGCAGAAAAATCCTAATAACAGAGTGTGAGGTATCACCCCTCTTCTTAAAAAAAATTAAAAATTAAAAAAAAAAGAGGAAAGATATGGCATATGAAAAACAAATCCTGACTTAGTAAGGAGAGAGTTTTTGCAACTGGATCATTGCACAGTGGGAGAAAGGAGAAGGATAATCAGCAGTAATAGGGAGAACGCGCTGGCCAGGTCGTCTGCGAGTGTCTAAAGGTCAAGCTAAAAGGGGTTTTCTTTTACAGAAAAGAGTGAACAAAGCTAGAAAGAACAAGGAAAGAAGTGGGATCATCAGAAAATGCTTTACCCAAAGGCCAGCCTACTCTCAGGAGAGGGTAGGCCAACCCTCGGGGGGCCTGGAGGCAGGAGAGAAGCTGAACCAAAGTTTGGTTGACAAGCATTATGTTCCTGTGGATCATTGAGGACAGTACAGTTCAGCTAATCATTTACGAGGCAGAGAATGGCGATTTGGAGATTCTGGTGTCTGGTCTTGCCAGAGGTAGCCGGGGAGAGGGAAGGGGATCCATCAGTTTCATTTAAGTCATTTGGAGAAGAGGTTTATCACAGTGGGCTGTTTTCCGAAACACCAAAGAGTAAGATTTCTTAACCTCCAGTATTTCCCAGGATCCCAGAGCTCAGGTAAAATTATAAATTATCAGCAAAGAAAACTCGGGCTCAGAGAAGCAAAGTCATTTGTCCCTAAGATGCTACTCTCTGAACAAAATTACGTGTCTGCTTACATCTCTTCCACTCATTGATCCTCAAGAAGCTCGTTAGCTGTTGGTTTCATTCAATCACTTTACTCTGAACACAATACGAGACTCTTTTTGGCAAAGTCCACAGGTTCTGACACGAGCAAATTTAACCTTTCTCTTGTCTTTGCAGTTGTCAGACAAAGTCCCACGCAGTCCTTGAAAAATCAGTTTCCGGCTCTGCACTGGGAACATGAACTCGGCTTGGCCTTTACCAAGAACCGGATGAACTATACAAATAAATTCCTGGTGATCCCAGAGTCGGGAGACTACTTTGTTTACTCCCAGGTCACGTTCCGGGGAACCACATCTGAGTGTGGCGAAATCCGCCAAGGGAGCCGACCGAACAAGCCAGACTCCATCATCGTAGTCATTACCAAGGTAACAGACAGCTACCCCGAGCCGACCCAGCTCCTAATGGGGACCAAGTCAGTGTGTGAAGTAGGCAGCAACTGGTTCCAACCCATCTACCTAGGGGCCATGTTCTCCTTGCAGAAAGGGGATAAGCTGATGGTGAACGTCAGTGACATCTCTTTGGTGGATTACACAAAAGAAGATAAAACTTTCTTTGGAGCCTTCTTGCTGTAGGGGTGAGGCGAGCATACTTGTGTGAAGGTCCTCTGCCTCCTAGTTCTTAATTCTCCTTCACTCTTATGCAATTATAACAAGGTTTTTCTTTTTGTTTTTGTTTTGAAGCATTCCACAGAAACAGTGGCTTAGCTATGAAATTTGAAGCCCGAAATTTCATACTGTATATGCCTTACTGATGAGAATCTTAACCAGAAAACAATAGAACAGAGCTGACATATGACTGTGGTTGCTTGGAAAAGGGTTGAATTTCTAAACACTGAGACATGACCACCAAATGAATGGAGGTCTACTCGGAACATTTCCACCCCATTCATACCACACACTGGTCACCAGTCGGCCCAGTTATTATGGGATTTGATCATGAAACATTTGCTTCAGTTCAGGAACCTTTGATGAACATCCAAAGCCCTAGAAAACTGTGTAAACCCTAGGGCCAAATCCTTCAACAGTTTCTCCAAACACATACTTTAAATCCTTGTCTTAAAAAAAAAAAAATGAGAAGAGAGCTGGTATTTCTCATGAACATTCAAAAGGAAGGAAGGAAGGAAGGAAAAAATTGATTTTCATGCCATCTATGGCAAATGAGAAAAGCAACCCCTCCTTTTATTATGTACACAGGCATGAAAATAAACAAGTGTGAGTTCCACGTGCATATCAAATATACAACAATAGCATTTACTCAACACAGCTTTCTTGAGCACTACCTTAACCCAGAAGATACTATGAGGAATAAGACAGACTATTCAAAACTTAAATGAATTCCACTCCGTGGTTCCTGATTAAATATCATTCAACATCCTCCAAGTCCTAAAACAATATCTCATCTGACACTAGTATGTAAGATTTCTGAAGCTCTCCGGACTGTGTAAGATATCCAGCTGATTAGGTCATTCAAGAAACTCTAGCCAACTAGACCGGCTCTTCAACAAACCAGATTGATGCCCAGAGACAGCAGACTCATTCTCTGGTAGGTGGGTGCGAGGGGACAGTCAATCACCAGATCTAGAGAAATTAACTTAGATCGGCTTCGAAGTGTGACTCACAATTTTATCAGGGTATTTTTCTCTTAAAATCTTCAAGGGATTTCAATATGGGCTGAGCTAATCAGCCCAGCCAAAGCTTCTCCCCTGGAGGAAAGGCAGGACATTAAGAAGGTCCCTCCTGCCTGTCAGTGACTTCGTACTCTCTGATCTGTATGATTTTCCTGCACTGATATGCCAAGGGTAGGAGGGGCATCTCTGCTCTTCACCTCAGTTGACTCGTCTATAAAGTAGGAATCCACCAATTTGTTCCCAGGATCAAATGAGCTCATGGGGGCGGAAACACGTCCACTCCAAGCATTCCGTGCAGTCAAAGAGCATGTCAGTATGACATGGGCCATGACCTCCAGCATGCTGGCCCCTATTGTCAACACTACCCATTGCAGGAGACCTTCACGAACGGGTCTAAAAACCAACTGGGCACCCAGATCACTCTAACGCTTGTTGCCAGGAGACTACAGAGGCATGAAGGTGTGTGATGGGGCTTCTGAGCAGGATGATTGGTGTTGCGGTACTTGATCGATATTTGTTGAGTTATATAAAATAAAAATTGATTTTTGGCTTCTCAGTGAGATTAGGGCTCTCGAGCCTTCTCAGCACAGTGAGCCCAGGGCTCTGCAGGAGCAGAGAGAAGGGTGTGGTGACCTCCACCTGATTCAGAAGAGTCTCCATAAAGGAAGTGAAGCCTGAACCCATCCTGAAAGAGGGTGGGCGGACAACAGATGGCCTCGGGGAAAGGGCATCTGAGACGGAGGAATTACCCTTTACTTAAAGCAGAAAGGAAGGGTTTCTCAGTAACTATAAAACCAGCTTGATAAGACAATGCTCCTTCGACCTACTCCTAGAACAATGTTTGCTGGCAGATCGGGATAATTTTTATCAACGACTCCAGGGTGCCTCCAGGATCACAACTCCCATCCCGTGGAGAACATAAAATGGTCTGGCTGTGTTTGCCTGCGTCCCAAATGTGGGGTGCAGGACAGGATGTGCATGGAAGAGTCCAGAGTGACCCCGCTCACCTTCTTCTCCACTACAAGGAACTCTGGTAACCAAGGGTCTTCAGACCCACCCACTGCACCTATGGAGATCTGGCGGATTTGGAAGTTCATCCAAGAAACAGAAGTTTCCTGCTATCCTAAAAGACTCGACCACTTGCGGAAACTCTGTCACTTCTTTATTTTGGTCCCGTCATAAGCTGGTTTATTGAAAGGTGTGTTGTGCTGAAGTGATCCCAGCTAAATTTGTTAAATCCTTATATCTTGTACCATTCAGAAAGGGCCAGCCAAGCATTTCCAGTAGGACTCGAGTCAAAACTTCTGTTTGCTAGGCATTCTCTCTGTGGCCAAAGTTAGTGCAGTAGTTTTTAAAAATGAGGCGAGAGAATGCTTGAGAACATGCTGGTCTCCTAAGAGGAGTAAATGAGATGCAGTCAAAGACAAGGCAAGGGAAGAAGGAGCAGCCTATGTGCTTCAGAACATAGTTAATTTGGGGGGAAAATGCTCTACTGGTCCAGTGTGTCTCAAAAGGCTGAATTCCAATCAATTCCACATTTACTGAATGCCTACTCGCTCTGGGGACACAGAGAGAAATTATTTTAGTCTCAGACGGGTTCATTCTAACTGCTCAGCCCCTCCATGGTCTGCAGACCCTTTCATTTATATGGGTAGTATTAGCTAAATAATTAGCCAACTTTAGGCATGTGGGTATTTTCTCATTCAGAAAATGAGTGCCATCTGATAAAGGGTGATCATTAACAAAATGATTTGTGTCAATGCTAAGTGGTTTTTCAAATAGCTGCTCATAGAGTTTTCCATTAATAAAAGGGGATACGATAAAGAGAGTGTTTCCTAGAGTAGAATCCATCATTTAAGCCATATGTGCAGATAGGTTATCATCTCCTGGACTTGAGTCTGGCCCTCGACACCCTTGAAAATATGAGAACCTGCGGATGAGCCAAGAAAAGATGAGAATCTGAGAAATGTTTTGAAAAGCCCATGTGCCTTCAGAAAATGCAGGAACCGTGATCAAAATGCAGGGGGTACTCGCATTTTGACCCTAGCCCAGTTTAGATCTATTTGGCAGAACTTCATGGCTTGCTTTGGCTACGAAAAGTCCTAAATGTTTTGACTTGGGTACAGTAGGACTTTCACATCCTGAAAATGTCTGGTTCTGTTCAACAACAGGGCAGACCGGGTCCCTTGGCTCCAGTTCAGCCTAAGCTACGTCACCCCAGAGGAAGTTCCACCTCCGCGCTCGTCAGTAACCCCTCTGGATTATAAAAGTTTGGCTAGCTTACTGTGCACGAGGCACGGTCCTTGCCAACATTCTCTTGCAAGGTATTTTCCCCAGTCCTTCCCCAGTCAGGTTCCCATGATTGCGACACTGGGGCTTAATTCTTCAGGAGAGGATTGTGCATTGTACTCTGCACCTTTGCAAAACACAGGCAGCAGTTTCTTGTCTCAAGCTGTCTTGCTGTCCTAGGGCTCAGAGTCCTGAAAGTGTTTTGCCATGTGCAGCGGAAATTTTTTTTCTGTGTGCACCCCTCTCCTGGATACTCAATGTGATTGCATCATCGTGGCAGTTGGGCCTGAAGAGAAGTCAGTGGACGGCTAACCCCTGAATCCTTCTGCTCTGAGGGTGAAGGAGAGGGTGATCAGAGCCGTCACACCTGTGCCCTGCCCCGCACTGACCACCATATTCAGAGCTTCCCAAGCTCTGAGACAAATTTGGCCCCCATCCCTTCCATCACCCCATTTTGAGAAGAGAACGCCAGCCCAGGTGGAAGTTAGTTGTTCCAGGCCACATAGTGAGTTCATGGCAGATCTGGGGCTAAGATACCGTCTTCAAGAATCATAATCCTGGGCTCATCCAGTTATCCTCTGCTCTTAGCAAATAGTGTTTATTTTAATAACTAGAGGAGAAAAAAAATAACTGGAGGAGAGATTGGAGGAAGATGTGAGAAGTATTATCAAATACCTATGGGGGATATGGAAAGGGGGAGGGGACTGCTTCCATGTCCCTTAGAGAAAGCACTGGGGCTAAGGAGTGGCAGTTTACAAGGTCATCATTTCTGGCCCGATACCCAGAGAAGCTTTTTACCCCCAAAATAGAATGTCCCCAAATCGTGATTTCTCAGTCCCTGGATATATTCAAGCAAAGAGCTTATCTCAAAGGTTCTGGAGAAACCATTCCTTCATTGAGGTGGCAGGAAGAGATAGCACAAAAGGAGTTCTGAGGTCTTTTCCAAATCTATGATTATGTGGCCTTTTGTATTTTCTTTTTTTACAATGAGCATTTTTAAATTGACTTCTGTGTGTTCTATTGGATCATGAAAGCTGGCCTTGTCAAAAATCCGGCGGCTCTCAGCCTGCAAGTGGCTGCCATTTCCTACTTGTTCCAAGAGTATCCAACACAGAATGACTGATCTTGACCAATAGAGAATGTCATGGAAATCTACAACCAATATGATATGCAGAGTTTATCTACTCCAAGTTACATCATTTTAATGATGAAGAAACCCGGGCTTGGGAAGATGAGATAAACAGTCCAATGTCAGCCAGTAGTTAGTAGCAGTGCTGAGACTAGAACTCATAGCTCCCAACACCCAGCCCAGCAGTCTTTTCATTTCATCCATGAATCCATTTTGTTTTGTGTTTTGAACATTTGTCACATGACAACACTTATCTAGATCCTGGGGAGCAAGACAAGAAGGAACATGACAGGCAAGACCCACTCTCCTATTGTGAACATTCAGGAGGAGGGAGAAACACGATGTTGAACAAATAAGGTAGCTGAACTTACTCAGATGACTTTGTTCATAAAGTCGGTAAAATATGTAACTGCCCCCGCTTTTGTTCCAGGGGTATACAGATTGAACAAATGTAGGTATTTATGTGGTTTTACTGATAAACCCCAAGCGCTTTCATTGATTCTATGTTTTATGTTAAAACGTCACGATCCCAAGGTAAAGTGCATATTGTATGAGTTGGATACTGGTAACTGGTAATCATCTTATGTCTTCGGGCACTACTGTGTGAATTCTAATCACTGTGAAAGAAATGTATGTGTTAATGTATTTAACAGATATAACTTAATAAATCGGCACAGAAAGCTGCAGAAACTTAATAATTAAGTCGATTCTTTTGTGAATCTGTTCATTTCATTTTCTTTCCAGATGAAGATCTAAGGATAAGATCTTGGGATTTTTTTTTTAATGCACCTAATTCTCCATGTACTTGAATGCAAAATGGCAACTGATTTTTCACAAGTTATAATAAATCTTACAAAAATTGTGAAGTCCCACAAATTGTGCCACTCTGGTCAAACGGCGGGGGGGGGCGGCGGGGAGACAAGGAGGGAACCCACTGAGCTTCTGTGAATTAGAAGAGTCTGTGGGTAAGTGACATATCCAACAACCCTAACAGAAAGAGAAGCCAGAGGGTGTTGTGTTAGTGCTCACGGAGCTTGAATTTGAACCCAGGACTCTGACACAATACCCCAGCGCCTCTTACAAAAACAGCAATCGGCAAGAATCCCAAAAGGGTTTGACTCAGCTATCTCTTTCCCTTTTCCAGAGCAGTCACTGGAGTCCTCATGAACACCCAGACAATATTATGCTGGGACCATATTAAATTGTTATTTCTGGGGGCACCTGGGTGGCTCAGTCGTTAAGCGTCTGCCTTCAGCTCAGGTCATGATCCCAGGGTTCTGGGATCGAGCCCCGCATTGGGCTCCCGGCTTGGTGGGAAGCCTGCTTCTCCCTCTCTCACTCCCCCTGCTTGTGTTCCCTCTCTCGCTGTGTCTCTCTGTCAAATAAATACAATATTAAAAAAAATTGTTATTTCTGTGGGTCAAAAATGGTCACACAGAAATGTCATTGGTTTCCAGCTAATCTTGTGGATAAAGTCAGACATGGATTAAGGGTGAAGAATAAGGCTTTCCTCCAAAACTTCAGTCTCAAAAATTTCCCTCCCAGTGGAAAAACCTGTGAATGCAGGGGTACCCCACAGAAACCCCCTTCTCACATTCAGCTTGCACCCATTCCTGGAAGTAATGAGGGCAGAACGTGTTTTACTCTTACGGAGAGAAATGAATTATTTGCCCTCAACTTATTAAAAGCCTAATATCTACAAAAGTCTTGATGCCAATTCCCCGGTTGAGAAAAACCATTTGTCTAATCTAGCTCACCGAAGTCAACATTTTCAATCAGTTCTCAAAAGAACTCTCCATCTCTAGGAACTTGGGAGCACAAAGACAAAACTAACCAATGGTTAAGGTATTTTTACTACCATTCCTGTTTCCATTGCATAGTCACCTATGCACATATCATAATAACAATAATTAGTAATAATAATCAGTAATAATAATAATAGTAATGCCCAAAGGTGGAAATGGAGGAAATAGCAGATCCAGCGTCAACAGACCCGTGTTCCAGGCCCACGTCTGCCAGCTGGCACATTCTGAAGCCTTGGGCCAACCAACGACTTCATTTCTGCAGATCTCAGTTTCTTTCTCTGAGAATCCTGAGCAGAGGTGGATGAAGGAAGCTCAAATCCCTTCTCCAAGCAGTTTACAAGCAGGTCTCAAGAATTCTGTGCTTATAATGCCTGGCTTCCCAGTGAGCTTCCCTTTTTCAGGAGTTAAGAGGTTTTCTCCAAGAGAAAGCAAAATTCCCCTTGCACCTTAGGCTACAAAACTCTCCAACTCGCCTGCGGGGACTTTTCACCCCATCAGGGCAGGACATAGAAAGGTAATAACTGGAATCGGGATGTAAAGTCCGGGGTTGATGAATACAGTTCCATTTTGACAGCAATCTCCACTCCCCTCTGGCTTACAACCTGTGTCAGAGGCGCACTCACCATTCCATGTGACCCAGCCTTCAACACCAGCCTTGGGGTAGACATTCCCTCTGTTCTTCCCTATGTCAGACACTGAGCTCAACTTCTGATAGCTCATCTTACTTCAAACATGGGATGGGATCACGCTCTCGGCCCATTTTACAGCTGAGGGAAATGAGGCCCAAGAGATGAAATCCACTCATCCAAATTACTCAGCCAAGCCACAGTTTGAACCCAGGCAGAATAAAAGTGCCCAACACTCAGAGTTTATTGTTAGCAGTAAATAACAGTAGCTAATATGTACTGGACTCAGAGTGCTGAATGTTTCACCTGAGCTATCCCCTTTAATCCTCGGTCAGAGCCCGGTTCCCTAGCCTCAAGTCAATAAAACTCATCTTTGTGCCCAGAGACCGGCACTCCTGGGAATGGGTTTCCAAATCCTCAAAAGATGATGGGGTCTTTCATTCAGTGCAATAACCATAGACTGAGCAACAACTTTCACCCCACGGGGGATCCAAGTCTGCTGTGCCTTCCTGCACACCATGTGTCACCTGAAGTCTCATTGCTGGTCCCTACAATAGGAACACTGGCACTGCTCCTATTTCCTATCAACCCAACCTTACCCACACCAAGGGGCAGGAGTGGGGACCCTAACTCTGGCTGCATGTAGGCTTCACATCAGCCCCAGCTCCCAACCACAGGATCACTTGGGTAACTTCTCCACTGGCCCCAGGTCCTTTGCAATGTCACCGCCCATCCAGGGTGATGTCTGGGGCCCCATTTTGTCTTTGTGTGTATTCTCTATTCTGCTTTTATCAACCACAGAAAGATTGGCACATCCCCCATGTGCCAAGCACTGGGCTAAGCACGTTGCAAATATACTTTCCTTTTGATCTCACAGAACCCTGGAGAGAGTTGTACTCTGTACAACAGAGTAGGTATAGAGACTTGCTGAGAGCCACAAAGCCCAGAGTGATACATCTGGAACTGGCCCCAGCAGTCAGTCTAATTTCAGCTTCTCATTCACTGCCTTGTTTTGCGTCTCTGCCTCTTGCTCACTGTGTGGGCTTGGGCAACTCGTCTAACATCTTTGGACCTCAGTGAGAATTCCTAAGTTCACTTCCAGCCCTAAGAGTCTAGGATCCCAGCCAAGCAATACCAGAATTCTCATCATCTCCACACTACAGATGAATAACATTAGGTCTCACCTTTTTGGGCGACATCCTACAAGAGTCCTCTCCTATCTGGGCTGTGCATTCGTCACAGGAAGCCACGAGGCACCATCATCAAAGCCCTTCCCAGCAAGCCTTGTCTGGACTTGCCCCTGAACAAAGCTGTTTGACTGGTTCCATGTTTATCTCTTGCTTTCCAGGGCAATCATTTTCCATTTTTTTTTCATTTTCCATTTTTGACTGCATGTTGAGGGGTGTAAGAAATAGGGATAGATTTAAAAACCCCAATATCCCAAGCCATCCCCTTGACTAACTAAATCAGAAACCTCAATACTGGAAGACAAGCAACCATATATACTTTTTTTAATGCTCGGATAATTCTAGTGTACAGCTAGAGTTGAGAACCAGGATTTTCAAAGCACTGGCATATGAAACAAAAAGCAAGAACCCAAAGCTAGACATATCTGTGCACTATTCTCAGTTCTATGACATTCCAGCTATGAGACCTCAGAAAGCTGAGCTAGCCTAATTGAGCCTTACTTTCCTCATCAGCAAAATGGACATAATGGTGGACCATGCCTGCGGGTGCCCTTGTTCTGATAAAAAGAGATAATACCCATGAAGTTTCATGACCCCTGGTCATTGCTCAATCAATGGCCATTGTCACTCTGCCAGTAAGTCACCTGGAAACTCTGTTCTCTATATTTCTTCCCTTCCACAGTTAAGGAAACAAAACTAGATAATGGAAACAATAAGATTGTCATAAAGAGAGGTAGGGTAAATGATGGGCTGGGGACTTGCCTAATTCATTCATCAGTTGATATTTCATGAGCCACCTCAGTGTGTGGGCCCCTGCTGGGTGCTGGGAATGAAACAGTCACAGCTATTGGGCTCACAAGCTTCCACACCATTAAGATGGTGTGAGGGGATACAATGAAGAAATTAACAAAGAAGACTGCATTTTGGTAAGTGATCCTAAAGGAAACAAACAAGTTCTGAAGACAGAAAACAAGGGGGCTCACATTCCATGTGGATGATTCTGTTTGTTCAGTTTAGTTAATATTTGGACCTGGGACTTCACAGCACAATCGTTAATCGATAGCAAGCATGACCCACTCCGTGGGGACTGCTAATGACTAAGACCTTCAGGGGCAAAGAACAGGATGGCTGAGAGCTGGCCAGCTGCCAGCTATCCTGGAGCCAAAAGCACACAGGTCACACCTTGGACTCCTCCCACGTGGTTGGCGATAACTACCCTCCCAGTCCCTTGCACTCCACTCCACACTCTTGGATGGGAAACATTTCTCCTGTAACTATGGCGTAGGGGTCCCAGAGTGCCTCCTGGCATTCCCTGCTGTTTTTCAAGAATGACACCTAACTAGACTTTGCTTCTCTCTGTGCTAGGAACTTTCCCAGTTTTTACCCTGGCCCTAGGGAAAACCATCTGACACTGCTAGAAAAATCACTGGCATGTGTCTCTTCTCCCAAGAGTTCCATGGAGAGGAGAATAGGGTGTGGGTGACAATACCCATTTTACAGAGAAGTAAACTGAGGCTCGGGTAGGACACCATCATGCCCAAGGAGTCATTGGAATAAAGGAAGCCGGGTCCCATCAATCCCAGTACATGTTTCCAGCCCCATGGTGTGTCTCTAGAGGATTCAGTCCACGGGCAAAAGGCCAGAGTTACCCAACTTTACACAGAGAAAGGAAATCCCTGTAAGTGCTTCCAGATTTGATGCAGGCCAGAACAGAAGAGTAAGGCCCCACTGCACAGGGATATTCTCATGAGACTGGACACTCTCCCTATCCAGCAATCCTTTGGAGGCTCTGCCATCTTCTACCAATGTCCCAAGGCAGGAGGTGGGGCTGTCTTAGATTGGTCACGCTCCCTAACTCCCAACATTTAATCACTAAAGCCGACCCCCATCTTTTCTTCTTTACTTCAACAGTCTGCTCCCTGTCCCATGTGCAGCCCACTCCAGTCCACCCACCACACAGCAGCCTGAGGGGTCTTTCTATAACAAATCGAATCATATAGCTTATAGTTCCAGCAGCTTCCTGTCCCCTCTAGGGGGAAATCCAAGCTCCAAAACTTGGCATCCAAGTCTACTCTTGGTTCAGCCTCTCTCTGCTTCAGCTGGTGCCCCTTTCCCCCACGGTGCAGGCAGTGGTATGCTAATAAATGTTTAACAACCAGCTCTCCAAAATAAAGCCCTGATATGTACCATTTGCCAGTATCTGTGGTGTAGATATCTGGACCATGATCACATCCAAGCAGCTGACTTATGACCACGGAATGGGGAACTGGGGGGAGAAAAGTACTGGCACACCATTATATCATATTTCCACCTCGCAAATACGGTAGAAATAAGTAACCACAAGAGGCTAGAGGGCAGTAAAATGTAGTGACAATTAAGAAGTGGCATATTTTTGAGTATTTATGACCTTTAATTATAGGGTTACCTTTAATATAATGTATTTAAATGGAAGCTGATATAATTTATTTTTTAATCATGGCTGTGATTAATGACTGGCTCACAAAATTCCTGCAAAGTTAACATCCAGCTCTTGCAAATTGCTACACATTGTCTTCAGCACCCCCTGGCTAATGTGCTGCTTTTTCTCATTTCTTGGCCTACTTTACACTCTGGGGGGAACACCTGCCTTCCCCAGTACCTCAAGGGGAAGACCCAGCCCAAGTGTCACTTCTTATCTAGAACCTTCCCTGGATGACCCTGCACAGGGGCTCCCTCGGGCCCCCACCCTCACTCCCTCCTCCATCGCAGCTCATTGCTTTTCTGTCTTTTCCCCATGAGATGGTGTCTTAAGTCCCTCTTGGGAACTAGCATCACGGGGAGCCTGAATAATGTTCGTGAAGCGAACTATGACACAGAGTCCCTCTCTGTTCATGGTTGTCTTTCCATTCCCAGCTAGTGGTTGTTTATTGTTTTAATATTATTTGTTATATTAATTTTATTATATGTTATTCATTATTGTTATTATTTTTTATTACTACTTATTTTCAATCAGAAATTATTATAGGGTTTATCCAATCCCTGAGGATCTCACCCAGAGTGAAAACATGTGTTACATGGAGGCAGAAAGCAGGTTAGGGTAAGTGGACAGGGACGTTTCCAACCTAAATCCACAAAATAAATTTTTGTCATGGATGTTTTGGCAGAGATATAAGTTCAGAAGTGACCTTCATCCCCACTCCAGACCAACTCTCCCCAGCAAGAAGACAGGAGACAGAGTCAGGACAGGAGGAAACTCAACCAACCCAGCAGCTCATCCCGGACCCGGCTCTGGAACAGGTCCAGAGTGAACTGGGAGCAAGAACTCGAGCACCTGCCAGAGCAGCTCAGGTGGCTGCTTCCCAGTTGCTCCATTTTTATTCAATTCTCAAAATAATATCCATCCAGAGTTACCACCTCCATCCCACAGCTGAATAAACTGAGGCTTCAAGAGGTACTGGGACTCTTGCGAAGTCTTCCCAGTTGGGAGCTTGGGAGCTAAGATTTGAACTGAGGGCTGGCTCAGTTCTAAGGTTTTAAAAGTTCTACAGCTTTTAAAAACCACAACGGAGTGGTTTTTATTAAGTGCTCTTAATCACTTAACAAAACACACTTCTCCTTTGTCCCCTTCCTTCCAGAAGCCAGGGGAAGGAAGGAAGGAAGGAAGGGAGGGAGGGAGGGAGGGATGGAGAGAAGGAGGGAGGGAAAAGGGAGGGAGGGAGGAAGCTGAGACTGGAGAGCTTAAGAAAACTGAGCAGTACTGCACATCTCGCAAGCAGAACTCAGCACCCAGAGGCCCTCCTCCTGCTGTGCCCCACCATTCCGACCTGCCAGGCCTCCAGCCCCACTTCCGCCTGCAGCCACTCCCAGAAAAGGGCAGCCGTACAAATCAGTATCTGAGCATCAGCTCCGAAGAATGGAAATCAACACACAGTTGCTCCAGAAAGACAGGCTCAGCATCAGGATTATTCAAGAAGACAGGAAAATAGCCCATGATTGCATCAGACAGATACTCTAAGCAGTGCCCCATGGCTTTGTGAACTGAAGAAGGAAGCTAAGAAGAGAGTACTGAAAAACTTGCTGGACATTTCCCTGTGCTTCCCCAATAGTCCCCCTGAAATGAATCCTGAAAGGTTAAACGTAGTTTCATCACAAGTGTGGGTGTCAATCTCATACAGGAGAGAAAAAATCATTATACGCTCCTTCAGCCTTTTTTACACAAAGGTCTGTTGCATGAACTCTGGGCCCCAGGGCAGAACCCCAGAGGGAAAATGAGGCCCCACACAATACGGTATGGAAAAGCCCAGACGGAAAAACCAGAGACCCGGATTCTCTATGTTGCTCTCCCAAGCACCCTGAGCCGGGTCCCACAACAAAGTTATTGCGCACGGCACACTGCAGAGGGAGCCACCGGGGGACCCAAGAGCAGAATGGAGATCACAGAGGTCACACACTGGGGGCTTCCATGGGGTTCCGACCAGCCAGAGTGGAAACAGATAACAGGAAACCCAGGCATTCCATTGCAACTCCAGAAAGGCCATTTTTAGGAGAAAGCTACACCACATCCCATGTGTCTCATCCTAACAAGCCCTTAGAACAAGCCTTGGTGGGATCAAGTTTGCCAGGAAAAAAGCCCAACACCCACAATAACAACTCAACAAAAATCTACACTCTCAAAAACATAGCATCTAGATATGTGACATATGATAAACAATTATGAGACATGGTGGGGGGGAATCAGGGGAAATGTGACATGCAACCAGGAAAAAAAGGAAATCAATAGAAACATAACCAGAAATGGCAGAGTTGTTGGAATCAGGAGGCCATGTCTTTAAAATAGCATTTATAAATATATTCACAGTTTTCAGTGAAAACAACAGGAGCAACGAGTGAACACCTAGGGACTCTCCGTAAACAACTGGATGCTATGGAAACAATCAAAAGCAAATTCTAGCAAAAAATTCTAGCAAATTCTAGCAAAGTCTAGCAAAAAAGACACTCACCATATCAGAAATTTTAAAATTCACTACATGGGCTAAACAGCATAATGTACGTTGCAGAAGAAGAAACAAACATACTGATGAACTCAGGGACAGGTGAATAGAAACGAACCAAACTAAGGCATACAGAAAAAAAAAAAAAATACTGAAGCAGAACTTCAGGGACGTGAGGGAAAAAATCAGGTCCAACATATATATTTCATTCGAGTCCCAGGAAGAGAGGGGAAAAAAGATTTGAAGCAGGAAATATACATAGAGAAATAATGGCCAAAATTTTCCAAATTTGATTAAAAAAAAAAAAACAAAACCATGGACCCAAGAAACTCAATAAGTCACAAACAGGATATATTTTAGAAAGAAAGAAAGAGAGAGAGAGAAAGGAAGGAAGGAAGGAGGGAAGAAAGGAAGGAAAGAAGGAAGGAGAAAGCTAGTAAGCCAGCCAAACAAAAGTTATCATATTCTAATTAAAGAAGAAAAGACAAATCTTTAAAAAGTCAGAGAGGGGAACCAGTGTTAAGTGCCTGCCTTTGGCTTGGGTCATGATCCCAGGGTCCTGGGATAGAGCCCCACATTGGGGGGGGTCCCTGCTCAGCAGGAAGCCTGCTTCTCCCTCTGCTTCTGCCTGCCGCTCCCCCTGCTTGTGCTCATGCTTGCTCTCTCTCTCTCTCTCTGTCAAATAAATACATAAATAAATAAATAATATTTATTTTTTAAAAAGAGTGAGAGAAAAGAGACGTTATATTCAGGCAAACAATGACAAAAGTTGTATCTAGCTTCTCAACAGAGACAAGACAATAGAATAAAACCTTCAAACTGCAGAAGGAAAAAATAGATCAACACACAATTCTATATTGAGTGAAACTCTCCTTCAAAAATGAAGACAAAATAAAGACAAGATGGTGGCCTGGGAGACAGGAGGACAGTGCAGTAGTCTAGACTTATCGAGGGGTGAAATAAATCATGTGTCTCCAGCCCTTCGCCTGAAATCTTGGGGGATGAGAGAGAAAACTGCCCTCCCTCCTGCCCCCAGAAGGGCAATTTCTTCCTGTTACTCATCCAGAAATAGCTTTGGCCCACCAAAAAGTTTTGAAAACTTTCTCTGGGCAAAATTTCTTTGGGAATCTGGGAGAGGGAGGTGGGGTTATAGACATTGGGGAGGGTATGTGCTATGGTGATGCTGTGAAGTGCGTAAACCTGGTGATTCACAGACCTGTACCCCTGGGGCTAATAATACATTGTATGTTAATAAAAAAAAAATTCTTTGGGAATTTTGTCAAAAGATAGACAAAAAGGCGTATTTTGGGGGGGTCATGTATGGAGAGAGAATGCATGGGAATCTTCCCATCATTTTGTGCTCCACCTTGTGATGGTAAGGAGAAAATCTGGACAGGGTTTTCATTAAACCAATGAAGTTACTGTGACACCGTCTCTGTGATCAGAAAGCATTGTGTGAACTGAGTAAGTAGGATTCCCTTCTTAAAATACCCCAGAGAATTTCAGGAGGGGAATTTCAGGAGGTGACAGATAAAACATATATCAACAAAAGGACCAAATGGGCCTGATGTCCTGTTAGGAGGCCAAAGCATTGTGTCATTCATTCACCCAACATTTGGTGAGCACTCACGCTGTGCCAGGCCGTGTTCTATCTGCGTTAAGTTATACCCATTAAGAACATAAGCAGGGTCAGGGCGCCTGGGTGGCCCAGCCCAGGGTACTGGGATGGGGAACCTGCTTCTCCATCTCCCTCTGCCCCCCACCTTACTCATGCATGCAGTCTCGCTCTCTCTCTCTCTCAAATAAATGAAAAAAATCTTTGAAAAAAAAAAGGAAAAAAAGTTTTTTTTTAAAAGGAAAAAAATTTTTAAAAAGGGGGGCCACCTGGGTGTCTCAGTGGGTTAAAGCCTCTGCCTTTGGCTCAGGTCATGATCCCAGGGTCCTGGGATCGAGTCCCACATCGGGCTCTCTGCTCAGCAGGGAGCCTGCTTCATCCTCTCTCTCTCTGCCTGCATCTCTGCCTACTTGTGATCTCTGTCAAATAAATAAATAAAATCTAAAAAAAATAATAATTTTTTTTAAAAGGAACATACGTAGGGTCTCTGCTCTCAAGAAGCCTACATTCTATTGGGGTGGGGGGTGGAGAATTTTTTTCAAACATGATTGTGGATAACGTACGTGCTACATGTGGGCTGTAGGAGCAATGGAGAGAATAATGGGGTTGGAACCGAGACCTCAAACAGGGAGATGATGAGGATGATTCTAAAATACACGAGGAAAAAAGAAATTAAGTGGAAAAGATATTGATGGCAAAGATTTTAATTGTACCCCTAAGAGTCATCAGATCTCCCCAACTAGAGTAGTAGAACCTCTAGAGCCCAGAAGTAGCCCCCCAGATGGACTAGGGTCTCCTCCTAATTCTACAGCTAAGAAAGCACTAGTTGGAGAATTTTCAAATCCTGAAACCCAGAATGCGGATGCCTGAGACAGGGTGGTGTGGATTCCTTACAGTTTGGCCATCTTGGCTTTCAGGCACCAGTGGGCTCTTTGGAGGATGCTCCAGGCCCACACACCACGGGTCCCAGCAGCAGTCCCAGCAGCAGTCCCTTCAGGGCAGCTGGGCACTAACAAGTCAGCCGTTAAGGCAGTTCAGGGGTCCCCAGATGCGATCGCCCTAGCTCAGCAGCCACACAGAGAAACTAAGACTGGATGGAAGGAAACTGGCTCCCCATTGGCCACAAGCAACCTGAGATGAGTCTACTGTTGTCTCAGATGGCCCATGGAGAAACCCCCATCCACATTTTTATCAGTAGTTATCCAAAGTCATGCAATTCATTGATAACCTCGGTAATGAAGATTTCCCTGATCACTCTCCATAGAGACCACCCATCTCTCATTTCCTTCATGGTGCCTTGTGGAATCTATTTTCATGTGTTCATAAAGCAGTGGCTACATCTGCCTTTTACTGCTGGATCCCAGCACCTAGCACAGTGCCTGGAAGATACTGGGTACACAGTGAAAATGTATTGAATGAAGGAATACTCAACTGGGAAATCATTACTGAAAGGAAGAACTATAGACTTACACACCCTTAAACATGTGCATTGAGTAGGGTTAGGGTGTTTAACTATAGTGAGTCAAAGACTTGAAATTTTAAGTTGAAATTAAAGTCTAAAAACATAAACATCCTTACGAAGGATATTAACTCTATTCCTGAGACATATTAATGCTATGAAACACAAAAACATTGCAGCTTAAACATCATCATAAAAAAAGTCTTTAAAGCCAGAATATACCTACAATTATTCCTTAATAGAAGAGTTCCCCATGTGCTGAATTCTAAGCACACACGAATTTGATTTTGGTAACCTTAAGAATTCCAATTTTCATCTAACTGAGTAACTCCAGTTGGGTGAAAGTTACAGAAAAGAGTTTAAACTGGGCACCTGGGTGGTTCTGTGGGTTAGGCCTCTGCCTTCGGCTTGGGTCGTGGTCTTGGGGTCCTGGGATCAAGCCCTGCATTGGGCTCTCTACTCAGCAGGGATCCTGCTTCCCCCAGCCCCTGCCTACCTCTCTGCCTACTTGTGATCTCTCTGTGAAATAAATAAATAAATAATCTTAAAAAAAAAAAAAGAGTTTAAACTGAGAGCCAAGGAATAGGATGCTTTGAAATGAAAGTAAACCTTAGCTTTTGCAAAGCCTTGGTTAAGATGGACAGAACAGAAAGGGTGTTCACACAGAATGCAGGAAACACGCAATGCACAGAGAATACAGGAGGCCCAGGAGAAAAGAACTGCAGATTTTCTTGACACACGATTGAGGACCAAGACACACACACACACACACACGCACACCCAGGAGCCTCATGAGATGTGCAGTATCAAAACAACCAAATTTACAAAATTCAAGAACATTCCAAAACCCAAATCCCTAGAAAATGAGGGTCCTTGAGGGTTTCTCTGTAAAGAAAAATTTCCACACCAGTCCATTAGGAAGCAGAGAAGTTAGCCTCTTCCCAAATGAAGCCCCATCATGATAAATCTTGGAAACCAGTCAATAAAGAGTAAACCTTGGGAGAGGGTGTTCTGCGTGACTAGGCGGCTCTGTGCTTCTCCATGGGGCTCCTGACCTGCCGAGTGACCGTGGGCATGAGACTTAGGGCCTAGAAGTTCCTCCGGCTGCCCAGCCACAGGCTTTGCCCTCTTCATCAGCAAAAAGGATGGTAGTGACACCTCCTCATTCAGCTGTCATGTGACATGAGACCCCGTGTCTACACTGCTCAGCGCCCTCTCTATTCTCCAGAGAACATTATCTACTACTCTTTGTATCTCAGATTTCTATTTCCGTGGGCTGAACACTAATGTGTTCATGCTCTTCTCCCCATTTCTGCAAAATATTCAAGAAGGAAAAGTCAGAACTCTCTTGGAAGCAATCAGCTCACAAACGGTTTGAGTCAGCGGTAGTGGGCAAGCCTACATTCTTTTTCTTTTTTCCTTCTGCTAATGTGAGCACATTTCTATCTTGTGTAGTCTGCCCTTTGGAGTCCAGACCATCAAAGCAAGTTAATTTAAATGTTACTACAAGGGTGAAACAGAAATCTTGGGGAGAGTGAGATAAGCTGCCAACAGCTTCTCCAGCCAAAAGACACAAGTTTTGTGAAATCAGGATTAACCCCTCAGCTCCTGCAATGATGTGGGACTTCAGAAAAGGCACTCGTTATCTTCTCATTGTGTTGGTTCCCAGCCCTCCCTAACTCTCATTCCAGCGGCAGGCACACGACACACACATTTACACACAATTCACTGACGTATACACACACAGTCACACAATTTGGCCCCATGTGTGCGCGTACACACACACACACGAACTGCCTCATGCATACATTCAGTCTCTCCTGCTTGAACACACACACACACACACACACACACACATATTCACCCCCACATATGTGTACGCACTTTGACACACACATTCCATACCCTGTATGCCTGTGTGCACACAGACCCTCAGAGTCTCTGGGTCCCTTCGCTCTTCCACCTAGGGGACCAGTCTCCACACCAGTGGCTTCCCTGTCCTATGCATTTGAGAGGGAGTAGAAGGACCCCTACCTGGACAGTCTTGTTGCATTTTCCCTCGCCTTGGAGGTTCAAAGGATGCTATGAGATGGTGCCAACCGAGTGGAAGAGTAAGACTAATTTGAAAGTTGGATCTAAGGATCTTTGTCCTCAACCCCAGCAATTCTGATATAATAGAACCCAGAGTTAGAATGGAGGGGCACAGGAGTGCCTGAGTGGCTCAATTGATTAAACATCCAACTCTATTTTTTTTAAGATTTTATTTATTTATTTGAGAGAGAAAGAGATCACAAGTAGGCAAAGAACAGGCAGAAGCAGGCCTCCTGCTGAGCAGAGAGCCCGATGAAGGGCTCGATCCCAGGACCCTGAGATCATGACCTGAGCTGAAGGTAGAGGCTTAACTCACTGAGCCACCCAGGCACCCCAAGCATCCAACTCCTGACTTTGATTCAGGTCATGATCTCAGGATCGTGATATCGAGCCTGCCTAAGGTTCTCTTTCTCTCCTCTCCCTCTCCCACCCCCCCCACCCCCCCTCATTTTCTCCCCCTCTCCCTCTCCCCCCAAAAAAAAAAAAAAAAAAGAATGGAGGGGCAGGTGTAGCCCTTCTTCCCACACAGTCCTTTGTCCTATGTTCTCAGAACATCTACTCACTCTGAACCTCTCAAAGCTCTCCCTACAACTCTTTGACAACTCAGTGCCTTTGTACTAGATCTTCTAAATATCTGAGAAGCCTTTTCTCTTCTTCTGCTCCCTGCCCTTTCTCAGTCTCCTCGGCTCACTGAAGGGACCAGATCAAATGTCCCTTCAACCAGGAAGCCTTCTCTGACTGCACACATGCCAACTGGGATAGCGTCTCCCTGTTGGCTCCCCTGCAGGGCTGAGCTCACCCCTAGCACTTACCTATTCTGCTGTGTCACCTCCATTGGCCTCTTCCACTGGACTGTGAGCTCTGTGAGAGCAGGGGTTGCTCTTGCTTCATCTGAGAGTCCCAGTGTCCGTCACATGGCAGGAACCCACTGTTTATGTGTGCGTGCATCTTGTTATTCACAAAGGTAAACAGGAAATGGTAAACTGGTTCTGATGTGTTTGTACTGAAAAACATGAGGATATCGGGGCTAGAGACCCAGAGACACTAAGGGGCCCCACCTGAGGACATCCCTGTGGGTTCAATCTTAAAACCGTTACATCTCTTTTTGATGTCTAGCACCTAAATTTCACTTAATAAATAGTTGTCTCATGAGTAGATCAATGAATGAAATGAATAATATTGCCAGGGGTGAAGAAGTTTATGGAAAGTTCTGGCCAATAGGAATAAGGTATCCAGGGTTCCAGTTTTATCTGGATTGTGGGATTCACTGTTTGAACCTGGGCAAGTTCCCTCCCTTGCCTGAGTCTTAGCCTTCCCTCTGTACAATTAAAGGATTGGACCAGAACACTGGTTCTCAGACTAGGTTTCATGAAGACCCGGGTGGCCACTGAACACTTTCTTAGCTTCTACGGAACAAGAGGGGACTCTGCACTACCTGAACATGAGGCTTCATAGGCCACACCAAAGAGTTTGGGGTAGATGAGCCTAAAGGGCCAGATCTTTGTAAGTAACCTAAAGGAGCAAGAAGCCCAGCCTAGTGGAATATGTCTAGAATTTTCCATGTCAACAGAAATAAAGCTGAAGCTCTAAAAGGGACAAAACTTAAAAGTCAAGGACAGTATCCTCTGACAAGTGGTTTTGAAGACTTCATTCATTTAGCTCATAAGAGAAAGTTCTCCCCGACAGCAGTGATAGTTTCAGGAAGTGGGAGAAGATGCTCTTTACCTGCCATAGATTCAGGAAGAAGAAGAGCGAAGCCTTACCTCAGGGCCTGGGCGTGGTTTGGAAGCTCAGTCACTTCCCCCATTGAAAAGGTTAAAGAAGTTACCCAAAGCATTACGGAAGCTAAAAATTTTAAAGGACTTTTGGGTGAATGCACTAATTTCCCTTGTAGGTGATGAAGGCATCCCAGCACCCCCCCCACAGGAAATGAAATCTGCAAGATATGGAACTTGGAAATTCTACAGTCATACATTGATACCAATAAAGACCAGCTAAAAAAAGAGGGAGACTTTTTTTTTCCCTATTTGATTATTGCCAAAGAATGTACAAGAGATCCTAAATTCAAGATGCAATGGGGAAATGTTGGAGAACTCCGTGTAAGAGGAGGGAAACGCCCAGTCCTGTCCGACGTCCCATTTCTGCAACAATTTTCTTCTGACCTGAAGGCTCAACCAAACACTTTCTGGCCATGAACTCAGACTTTATCTCCCTCTCATATGCTTCTTGCAAGGTGTAAATAGGACATAAACCACTAACCCAGTGCCTGAGATGCAGTAGGTGCTCAATTAAAAAAAGGGGTAGTGGGGTGCCTGGGTGGCTCAGTGGGTTAAAGCCTCTGCCTTCAGCTCAGGTCATGATCCCAGAGTCCTGGGATCGAGCCCCGCATCGGGCTCTCTGCTCAGCAGGGAGCCTGCTTCCTCCTTCTCTCTCTCTGCCTCTCTGCCTAATTGTGATCTCTGTCTGTCAAATAAATAAAATCTTTAAAAAAATAAAATAAAATAAAATAAAATCTCACCCTGGCTGGAATGGGATTCCATCAGGTGAAAACAGAGCGACGCTGTCCTGATGAAGTTAGGTGGGAGAAATTCCAAGAACCTTCTCCTCCCCAGTCTCTCTTCACCTGTCTGGAGACTGAGGCCAGAGCTCTCTGCAAGATGTGTGCCAGGTGTGGCTCTTGCCACCGGGAGGGCTGCAGGGGATTACGTGACTGAACAGGCCCAACTTGTAGCCAGAGCTCGATCAAGGTGTGCCAGCCTGTTGGGGGAAGGCCAGGGGTGGATTTTGAAGGATCTGTCATGACAAAAAGAACAGGCACTTCGATGATGGAATCTGTGAAAAATAGAGGAATGAAGAGAAGAGTTGATATTTAGGGAGGAAGATGGAGAAAAAGATTGGCACAGAGCAGGGAGGCCAGATAAGACCAAAGCAGTCAGTGGAGCTGGTGTGGACCTCCTGAGCTGGGCTTTATTCAGAGAGTCACAAGCATCACCGATGCTGTGAGGCAAGATGGTGGGAGACCACTTTCATCTTCCTGCCCAGGTGGCTTGCTGGCGTTTCTCACTTTTAATGGCAATTTATTTATTTCTGGCTCAAAGGAAGCAGAAGAAAATGAGGAAGTGACCTCGAAGGATTAGTGATTATTCCTTTCAATTCCTATCTGTTGAGTATCTACTACACACAGGACATTATTAGCATATCCAGCAATTAAATAATAATGTCTGGACATTACATAATTAAATAATAATATCCAGACATTATTGCCAGAGACACCATCATGAGTAGGACAGGCAAGACCTGCGCTCTCATGGAAATGATATTCTGATGGAGGAAACGTAACAAGCCAGTCACTACCTGGAGAACGAAAATACGGTGATGGACTCAGGAGTGGTTGGGTGGGCAGAAAGGAACCAACAGCTGTTGATCAAAAGAGGGACAGTTCTAGGTACAGAGAGTAACTAGTGCAAAAGCTTTGAAGCGTGATGAGCTTGAAGAGTTCAAGGAACCAACAGAAAGCCAGTGTGGTCTAAGACGAGGAGGTGGGGGTAAGCAGTGCAGCGAGAGATGAGGTTAGAGTGGAAAATCGGGGCCTGACCATGTAGGGCTCTGTATAAGGAGAAAGAGTAGGGCTCTAATCCACAGGCAATCAGAACCCATTATAAGTAAGCAAGATAGTGGGACACTGAGGTGGCTCAGTCAGTTAAGCGTCTTCCTCTGGCTCAGGTGATAATCTCAGTGTCCTGGGATGGAGCCCTACCTCGGGCTCCTTGCTCAGCAGGAAGGCTGCTTGTCCCTCTCCCTCCACCCTCTCCCCTTCCCTCCTCCCTCTCCTACTGCCTCTCCCCTATTCCCCCGCTCATGGACACGCTCTCTCTCTCTCTCAAGTAAATAAATAAAATCTTTAATTAAAAAAAAATAAGCAAGGCAGTGACATAACCTGAGTTATATTTTCAAAGAGCCATCTGCCTGTGGTTTAGAAATAGATTGCAAAGGTACAAGAGTGGAAAGAAAAACACCAAGTAGGGGATCATCTGGATGATCCAAGGAGACAAAATAGGGCTATAGTCTATAGATGTAGACTCAAAAGAAGTGGATTGATTTGGATTACGTTTTTCAAATAGATTCCACATGATTTAATACTGGAATGGATATGGGGATTGAGGGAAAGAGAGGAGTCAAGGTAACACCTAGTTGTCTGGGCTTTAGCATCTGGGTAGATGTTGCTACCATTTACTAAAGTTGACTTCACTTGGCCTTGGGTGTGGGGAGAATTCAGAGTTGTACTTTCACTATGTAAGTCTCGTGATGCCTTTGGAACAACTAAGTGGAGATGTCAGACAAGTAATAAGCAATACAAATGTACAGACATGGGGGAACACAACACTAACCAACATACTTGCGTATCATCAATGCAGAGATTTTCTTAACTGAAGGACAGTTGGTTACACAGAGATATTCTTAAAGCCATGGGCTGAGTGAGGTCACCCAGAAAAACCACACAGATACAGATGAAGAAAGAGACCCAAGAGCATCCCGAGACATCCCAAGATTTAAAGGTTGAATAAAAAAGAAAGCAAAGGAAACTGAGAAGTGTCAGCCAGTGAGGTAAAAGAAAATCCAGGAGAGTGGAGGGTGGGGGGGTCATTGAGCTGAGAGAAAGGAACTTTTTAAGAAACAATGCTGCTGGAGACCACACAAGGTAAGACCCAAGAAGTGACCACTGGACTGGACATCAGAAAGACCACTGGTGCCTTTGATAAGCAGTGTTTCAGTATGGTGGTGAGTATCTGTTTCCGTCACCCATCACTTAACAACAAGTCACCAAGTACTTAATGCTTAAAAGAACAAGTTATAAATTCTCACGATTCTCTGGATTGACGGGCAATTCCTCTGCACTTGACAAAGGGTGAGCTGGGATGATTACAGTCATCTGGAATCAATGGGCTGGAACACCTAGCATGGTTCCCTCAATGGCTAGAATTTGATCCTGACTGTTGGCTGGGAGTTCCACTTGGGCTGTGGACCAGAGAGCTACACCTGGCTTAGGTTCCTCACAACATCTCAGTTCTGAGAACAAGTGTCCCAAGAGGGACCAGTCCATGAGACCCGCCCAGGCAGACGCTGCAGGGATTCTATGAGCTAGCTTCCCAAGTCATGGAGCGCTGCTTCCATCATGTTCTACTGATCAAAGTAAGCCCAGAATTAAGGGGAGGGGAAATAGACTATTCTTTTTTCTTTTTTATTGAAGTGTAGTTGACATACAACGTTACATTAGCCTCAGGTATACAACGTACTGATTTGACAAGCCCATCTGTCACCCTACAACACTATTACAATACCATTGGCTATATTCCCTATGCTGTACTTTTTATCCCAAGACATTCATTCCATAACTGGAAGCCTGCACCTCCCACCCACCTCCCTTCATTTAGTCCATCCCCCCAACTGGTGGTTACCAGTTGGTTCTGTATTTTATGGGGGTCTATTTCTAGATTTCACCTTTCAACAGATTAGCAAAGAATATGTAGCTATATTTAATCTTCCATAAGACCGTAGCCTAACGGAAGTAAGTTGAGAGGGGAATTTGAGGTGGGGAAGGGGAGCAAGAAACCTCAGATAACTCAAATTGCCTACACACAAACTCATGAACTTGGCTAAAACAAAACAAGGTTCTTATTCTGATGTTACTAGTAATACCTCCAAGCTTAACTCTCAGTTTACAACCTTCAAAAACTGAGAAGTATGAAATTAAATAGGAATTAAAAATCAGGGGTGTCTGGATGGCTCAGTCACTTAAGCATCTGCCTTCAGCTCAGGTCATGATTTCTAGGTCCTGGGATGGAGGCCTGCATTCAGCTCCCTGCTCAGCAACCCCACTTCTGTTCATGTGCTCTCCCACTCTCAAATAAATAAATAAAAAGTCTTTAAAAAATCAAACAGTAACTGTACTGGAAGAAAATAATGATAAAATAGTTATACATTAAAGGTACAAGACTTCCTAAGAGTTCTGACAGTAGAAGCCAAGAAGTAAAAGACATTCGGACTAGACAAGTATTAAAATGCATATCAATCAAAAAGTAGGATTTTAAAAATCACCAAAACTAACTAACTATATATATAGTTATATAGTTATATATATATATATATATGTATATATATATACATATATATATATACATATATATATAAAATAGAAAAATTGCAAATTAATTAAAAAGCAACTAAAAACTATGAAACGTTAATAAAATCACCTATGAATTCTTACAAATCAAGAAGAACAAACACCTCAATGGAAATGGGCAAAAAAAAACCCAAACAGCCAATAAATAAATAATAAAACACCGAAGCTTCACTGGCAATCAAAAAATGCAAAATAAAATGTTGACATGGCATTTTCTGAAAATTTAATGGGCAATTGTTTTTAAGTCAGCACTCAAGGTGGGCAAGTTTCAAGAAAAATGGCACCATCAAATACTGCCAGAAATATTATGAATCAGAACATGCCTTCAGGAGGAGAATTCAGCATTCTTTATCAAAATTCCCAGTTGGATACAGGGTACTATTGCTCTACAAACACAGATTGTTCTTCCATATCATCAGGCCTTTGCCAGACCCCTTCCCCCTCTCTGGGATTCCTTATCCCATGCTCCATTGGTAGGAAAATCCTATCTGTCACTTAAAACCCAGCTTGGCTCCAAATTCCTCCAACAGGACTTCTGTAAACCCACCTCTCTCCAAGGTGGGAGAAACCACATGCTCCCATGTACTATTTCTGTAACTTTCTCAAGTTCGTGTTGCTGTCACACTGCAATTTAATTACCCATCTTTTACCTGGGCCATCTGCCACAAGTCTTTTAAACGACTCTCAAGTTCTTCATCTGGAAAGGAAATTAATACCTTTTCTGCAAGGCTGTTGGAAAAATGAAGATACTCTCAATTTGTTGATATGTAAACAATAAATGACAGCTTTTCAATTCTTGCTCTTTCTATCTGCGTCCAGCTCTCCCTTGCTCCTGGATAATGGGCTTCCTTAGCATGGTTCAATCCAACTCTGCTTTTGTTCAGTCACCTTAAATATTAAAAATAGTCTCATTCCTATTATTATATCTTGGTCCATTTATTTTTTCATTCCCATCTCATCAAATTCTCCTCCTTCTTTGCCCTCCAGCCCAGTCATGCTTTGCGGTACCAGAAGCCTGGGCCAGAAGGGGTTGGATGTGGTTCTCACTCAGCTCTTCCATCTTCCCCGCCTCTCTGCCTCTGCTGTTGAGGCAGGAAAGAGGGAGAAGAAAGGCGATGTTGTCCTCACCCAACTATGGTGGGGGGACTGTCCTCACTCCCCAACTGGTGGGGGGACTGTCTGCTTTCTTTGTTGTTCATGACACCCATTCCCTTGTGTAGACAAACACACGGGAATCTTTCGGGGTGAAGGTGAGTCCTGTTCTTGTCAGGTGTCTCTGCTTCTTGGTCCATCTGTTGAAGGACAGGCTGTTTCTCTCTGGGGGCCAGTGTGCAAATGCAGGCTGTTTTGTAAAGTCACTTGTGCTTGTTTGGAGGGCTCTCCAAGGACTTCCTTCCACCCAGTCCTTGATGTGGGAACCTGGGTGAGGTTTAACATCCTCCACTTCTCCCAACACCACCCCCCACCCCTAGGCAGCCTGTCCTACAGCCTCTGTCTGCAGAGGTCTCTTCCCCCATCAGTAGTCCCCTCGGAAGAATCAGCAAGAAGGTTTAAGCCCCAAGCACTTTCTTGGGGTCCACTCCACCCAAGGGAGATTCCTCTATCATTTCAGTGGGAATGCAGCTCCCATGCTTCTCTCAGATCCACTGGCTCTCCACAACCTTCTCCACAGCCAGCACCATCAGCTGTAGAGGACCAAGTTCTCTAAAGGTCCACATATTCAAAAGACTTCAGAAGTGGAATAACCAGCCCTTTCCAGCATTGAGGGAGGGTGGGGGGACAGATGTCAGGTTTCCCCAGTTTTTAGGAAGGAGAGGGGCAAGTCAAATGCCCCTCCTTGAGGAAGGGAAGAAGGGAATGGAAAGTCCATGAAACCAGTGCTCTCCACCCCCACACTTCTCCTTCTCCTGGCTTTCTTTTTTTTCTTTTTTTCTTTCTTTTTTTCTTTTTTTTTTTTTTTTTTTTTAGAAACAGAGTGAGCCCATGAGTAGGGAGGGGCAGATGGAGAGGAAGAGAAAATCTTAAGGAAGCTCTACACTCAGCATGGGGCCTAAAGTGAGGCTTGATCTCATGACCCTGAGATCATGACCTGAGCCAAAACTCAGTCAACATTCAACCAACTGAGTCACCCAGTGAGCATCCCTCTCCTGACTCCTATGCCCCACTCCTTCACTTCTCACTGGCAAAGGCCATCAAACTTGCTCAGCCTCTGGCATCTGCAGCACACAGGAAGTCTTTCACCAAGAACTAGACCCCCTTAACATGGATTTGGAGGAATCTACTAACTCAACAGAATGCTGTCTCTATTGCAAACCCAGTCCCGTCTGGTAACTTCCAGCAACATGAAAATATATGCAGCTTCAGACTAATCTGTTCACTCAGAGAAAGAAAACAAGTACCTAGCATAGTGTTAGTGTGTGGTAATCAATACCAGTAGTTACTATCTTTGTCTTGATGAGGGACTCTTTCAGAAAAGAGACTATATGTTGTTAAAGTCACTTCAGTTCGGGACGCCTGGGTGGCTCAGTGGGTTGGAGCCTCTGCCTTCGGCTCAGGTCACGATCCCTGGGTCCTGGGAGCAAGCCCCGCATCGAGCTCTCTGCTCAGCGGGGAGCCTGCTTCCCCCTCTCTCTCTGCCTGCCTCTCTGCCTACTTGTGATCTCTGTCTGTCAAATAAATAAATAAATCTTTAAAAAAAAAGTCACTTCAGTTCAATCTAACAATTATCAGTTAAAGACCTTCTGTGGCCTAAATACATGGCTAGCCATTATCTCAAGGAGCTTATGGCTAGTGGGGGAAATAACAAGGAACCAGATGATCACAGGAAAGGGAGGAGTGAAGGAGACATCACAGGCAAGTTTCCCAGTGGAAGGAAAACCAGAGCTATTCAGCCCAGGCTAAATAGGAGTTGGGCTAGTGAAGAGAGATTTAAGTAGAAGAATGAGCCCAGGCAAAGGCCTGGAGGTACAGGCAGACTGCTGTGTTTGGGAAACTGGAGGGGTTTTAATATGATTGAGAGAAAAGGACTGGGAGTGAGAGGGGAAATTAAGGGGCACAGAGAGAGATGAAGCCAAAGACATAGAGCCAGGGATGAGTTTCACTATAGGCCATGTTAATGACTTTGGACTTTCTCTGGAGGGTCCTGGAGAGCCATGAATGAACTAAAACAGGGAAAGGACCTGATAAAATTTCTAGTTTGGAAAGATTATTCTGGCCCCACTCAGGGGGGAAAAAAAAAAAACTGGTCAGGGGCAAGATTGGAGTCAGGAAGATCTATGAGGCTGCTGTTGCTGTTGTCCAAGGAAGAGGTGACAGTGGCCTGGACTAAAGCATAGGCAGAGGGATGGAGAGACAAGTGAAGACCAGAGATGCTGAGGCACACCCAGCAGCCCCCAACAACTGATAGAATGTAGTGGTTGAAAGAGAAGGGAACAAGTACAATGCCCATGTTTCTGGTGCGAGTCATGGAGTACGTGATAGTGTTACTCTCAAAGCTGGAAGACCCCAGGGAAAAACAGGTTTGATACAGAGGATAGGAAGGTGGTGTATTTAATAGTGGATGTGGTTTGCATATGCCTTTCAACAACCCCGTAGGATAGATAACAATATTTGCATCTCAGAAACAGAAACACTAACAATCTGGGAGGTGAGAGCTCATAAAACCAGGAAGAAGAGGAGTTGGGGAAGAACTCCTCTTGACTATAGGGGCCCCAAGCAACAAGGGGACCCCAACAGGCCAAATTCCCAAGACCAACTTAGAGCTGACCATTGTTAATATCATCCTGGAAGTTCACTCTTCCTGTTTAAAGGGAAAAAGGCAGAAAATCCAAGAGATATTCCCCACAGTCATTTCTGTCTATTTCAAATTCCCCACCTATTCCAGGGGCTCATTTTGCATATCCATGGTTCCTTGGCTACCGTGGTCTTGGTGTCACTGCAGGGTCCACTCCCCTCGAGTCTTCAAGTAATCATGCAAAAAGGAAGTCATGAGCCACCACAACTATTAACCACTTCTCTCTTCTCAGAGTGAGCCTCGCTCCACCCCTGCTCTCTGACATCTCTAACTTCTGGACCTCTGGAGCATGCAGACCTCAACCTTCTCCCTTCCCACGGCCTCCAACAGTCAGCCATCAGATTTGTATAAGGAACCATCTCTGAGCCAGTCATCATGTCTGGCACTATGGAAACCTCAGTCACGAAGACTCATTATAAGCCAGGGCAGCTTTGTGTATAAGACCCAAATTAAAGTCATCAATTAACAGTGCTGTTGGGCACCTACTAGATGTCAGGTACCCTATTAGTGCTTTCCATATGGTAACTCTTTCTATCCCCATAAAAAGCCATGAAATAGAAGTATTTTCCACACTTTCTATGCTGTGGGAGATGAAATTCAATGTAGCAAAGACTGGATAAACCCCAAATAAACTCATTTCTCTTCTAGACTCTATTTCCCAAACTCCATTATAGGTATCACTGTGGGTATGAGTCATGACTGATAGAAGTTACACATGTCACTTCTGGACCTGGTCCATAAAATCTCTGTGTGACAATAGCTAGAGGAGCAAGATGGCAGAGGAGTAGACCTAAATATCATCAGGTCCCAGGAGTTCAGCTAGATAGTTATCAAACCATTCTGAACATCTACAAACTCAACAGGAGAGAGAAGAGAAGAAGAGCAGCAATTCTAGGAACAGAAAAGAGACGATTTTCCAGAAAGTAGGATGTGCGGAGAAGTGAATCCAAGGCAACATCCGGGAAGACAGACTGAGCAGGGAGGGGCTAGCAGGCGACAGAGCAGTGGAGCACAAAATTGGAACTTTTAGAAGTCGGATCCACTGAGGGACGTCACTCCGGAGGCTAAGCAGGGAGTGGAACCCTCGCGGGGACAGTGTGGTCTCAGGTCCTGCAGGGTCGCAGAAGTATCGGGGGTGTTTGAGTGTAGCAGAGCTCACAGGTATCAGAGCAGGGAAGCTGGCTACAGAGACGGAACTGAGGAGGGGCTCTCAGCTTTGGGTTACCTTAAAACATGATCTGAGGCACAGTTGGCCACTGCTCTTCAGGCAGTGATGCCAAAAGTGGCAGATCCAGGGAGACTCACCTTCCTCCCCCAGAGGAAGTGGCCCACGAATGCAGGAATCTGCTGGGTTTGGAGACTCCAAACAGGGTGTGAGCCAGAGATAGAAATGCTTGGTCACAGGTCAGGTGAGCTCAGAGTGCGGCCAGAGACGGGAGATGGGAAGGGTTGACTGCTTTTCTCTGAGGGCCACTAAGGAGTGAGGCCTGAGCTCTTGGATCCTCCTGGCCAGAGATTGGGAGGCCGCCATCTTCATTCCCGTCCTCCAAAGCTCTACGGAAAGTGTTCAGGGAACAAAAGCTCCCGAAAGCGAACCAAGCAGATTACTTAGCCTAGCCCCTGGCAAGGGCTGGGCAATTCCGTCTTGGGCAAATACGTTTGGGAATCACTGTAGCAAGCCCCTCCCCCAGAAGATCAGCAAGAACAGCTAGCTAAGACCGAATTCGTGAATCAATGAGAATTGTGGAATTCCTACGGGAATGCTACAGGAATACAACACATAGAATTCATGGCTTTTCCCCACGATTCATTAGTCTTTCAAGAGGTTAAACTTCTTAAATTTTATTTTTCTCTTATTCTATTTTTTAAATTTTTCCTCTTTTCTATTTCAAAAATTTTTAACTATTTTATCTTATCAATACCTTTTTAAAATTCTTTTTAAATTTTCATTATTATAGTCATATTCTATCCTTTCATTGTATTTAACCTTATTTTTTAAAGATTTATTTATTTATTTATTTGACAGACAGATCACAAGTGGGCAGAGAGGCAGGCAGAGAGAGAGAGAGGAGGAAGCAGGCTCCCTACTGAGCAGAGAGCCTGATGCAGGGCTTGATCCCAGGATCCTGGGATCATGACCTGAGCTGAAGGCAGAGGCTTTAGCCCACTGAGCCACCCAGGTGCCCCAACCTTATTTTTTTTTTTAAAGATTTTATTTATTTATTTGACAGATAGAGAAATCACAAGTAGGAAGAGAGGCAGCCAGAGAGAGAGGAGAAGCAGGCTCCCTGCTCAGCAGAAAGCCTGATGCGGGGCTCGATCCCAGGACCCTGAGATCATGACCTGAGCTGAAAGCAGAGGCTTAACCCACTGAGCCACCCAGGTGCCCCTAACCTTATTTTTTGTATACATAGAGGTATCTCTTTCTTTAAAATTTTAAGATATGGTTTCTTCTAACAGATCAAAATATACCCTAAATCTAGTGCATGGCTTTGTTCTAGTCTCCAGCCTGATCAGATTCTTTCCTCTTTTTTTTTTCTTTTTTCAACCAACTTCTTATCAATTCTTCTTTAGAATCTTTTTTTTTTTTTCATCTTTATGGTCATATTCCATCCCTTCATCATGCTTATCCTTGTTTTTGTATATATATGTTTTTCTTTCTTTAAAATTTTGGGAAGCAGTTTCTTCTCTTCTAACAGACCAAAATATACCCAGAATCAAGTGTGTGGCTCTGTTCTATTCACTTAAAGTATCTGTCCAAAAAGGTCTAATAATTTTAAATATCTATGCCTCTAACATAGGAGCAGCCAATTATATAAACCAATTAGTAACAAAATCAAAGAAACACATCGACAATAATACAACAATAGCAGGGGACTTTAACACCCCCCTCCCTGAAATGGACAGATCATCTAAGAATAAGATCAACAAGGAAATAAAGGCTTTAAATGACACACTGGACCAGATATACATCACAGATATATTCAGAACATTTCATCTCAAAGCAACAAAATACACACTCTTCTCTAGTGCACATGGAACATTCTCCAGAATAGATCACATCTATTAACATCACAAATCAGGCCTCAACTGGTACCAAAACCAGTACTAAAAGATTGGGATGAATCGTTGCACATTTTCAGACCACAATGCTTTGAAACTAGAACTCAACCACAAGAAGAAAGTTGGAAAGAACTCAAATACATGGAGGCTGTAGAGAATCTTACTAAAAACAAATGGGTCAACCAGGAAATCAAAGAAGAATTTAAAAAATTCATGGAAACAAATGAAAATGAAAACACAACTGTTCAAAATCTTTGGGACACAGCAAAGGTGGTCCTGAGAGGAAAGTATATAGCAATACAAGCATTTCTCAAGAAACAAGAAAGGTCTCAAGTACACAACCTAACCCTACACCTAAAGGATCTGGAGAAAGAACAGCAAAGCAAGCCTAAACCCAGCAGGAGAAGAGAAATGATAAATATCAGAACAGAAATCAATGAAATAGAAACCAAAAGAACAGTAGAACAAATCAACAAAACTAGGAGCTGGTTTTTCGAAAGAATTAATAAGATTGATAAACCCCTGGCCAGACTTATTAAAAAGAAAAGAGAAAGGACACAAACTAATAAAATCATGAATGAAAGAGGAGAGATCACAACCAACACCAAAGAAATACAAACAATTATAAGAACATATTATTAGCAATATACACCAGCAAATTTGACAATCTGGAAGAAATGGATGCATTCCTAGATACATATAAACTACCAAAACCGAACAGACCCATAACCAGTAAAGAGATTGAAGCAGTAATCAAAAATTTCCCAATAAACAAGAGCTCAGAGCTAGACAGCTTCCGAGAGGAATTCTACCAAACATTTAAAGAAGTAATACCTACTCTCCTGAAACTGTTCCAAAAAATAGAAATAGAAGGGAAACCTCCAAATTCATTTTATGAGGACAGCATTACCTTGATCCCAAAACCAGACAAAGACTCCATCAAAAAGGAGAATTACAGACCAATATCCTTGATGAATACAGATGCAAAAATTCTCACCAAAATACTAGCCAATAGGATCCAACAGTACATTAAAGGAATTATTCACCATGACCAAGTGGGATTTATTCCTGGACTGCAAGGTTGGTTCAACATCTGCAAATCAATGAGTGTGATACTATACATCAATAAAGGAAAGAACAAGAACTATATGCTACTCTCAATAGATGCTGAAAAAGCATTTGACAAAGTACAGCATCCTTTCTTGATCAAAACTCTTCACTGTGTGGGGATAGAGAGTACATACCTCAATATCATAAAAGCCATCTATGAAAAACCCACAGCTAATATCATTCTCAATGGGGAAAAGTTGAGAGCTTCTCCCCTAAGGTCAGGAACCTGGCAGGGATGTCCACTATCACCACTGCTATTCAACATAGCCCTAGAAGACCTAGCCTCAGCAATCAGACAACAAAAAGAAATAAAAGGCATCCAAATCAGCAAAGAAGTCAAACTCTCACTCTTTGCAGATGATATGATACTTTTTGTGGAAAACCCAAAAGACTCCACTCCAAAACTGCTAGAACTCATACAGGAATTCAGTAAAGTGTCAGGATATAAAATCAATGCACAGAAATCAGTTTCATTTCTATACACCAACAGCAAGACAGAAGAAAAAGAAATTAAGGAGTTGATCCCATTTACAATTGCACCCAAAACCATAAGATACCTAGGAATAAACCTAACTAAAGAGTCATCGAATCTGTACTCTGAAAACTATAAAGTACTCATGAAAGAAATTGAGGAAGACACAAAGAAATGGAAAAATGTTCCATGCTCATGGGTTGGAAGAACAAATATTGTGAAAATGTATATGCTACCTAAAGCAATCTACACATTTAATGCCATCCCCATCAAAATACCATCAATGTTTTTCAAAGAAATGGAACAAATAATCCTAAAATTTATATGGAACCAGAAAAGACCCTGAATAGCCAGAGGAATGTTAAAAAAGAAAACCAAAGTTGGTGGCATCACAATTCCAGACCTCAAGCTCTATTACAAAGCTATAATCATCAAGACAGTATGGTACTGGCATAAAAACTTATACATAGACCAATGGAGCAGAATAAAGAGCCCAGGAGTGGACCATCAACTCTACAGTCAACTAATCTTCAACAAAGCAGGAAAGAATGTCCAATGGAAAAAAAGACAGTCTCTTCAACAAATGGTGTTGGGAAAATTGGACAGCCACGTGCAGAAGAATGAAACTGGACCATTTCCTTACACCACACACAAAAATAGACTCAAAATGGTTGAAAGACCTCAAAGTGAGACAGGAACCATTCAAAATTCTTGGGAACACAGGTAGCAACCTCTTCAAACTCAGCCACAGCAGCTTCTTCCTAGAAACATCACCAAAGGCAAGGGAAGCGAGGGCAAAACGAATTATTGGAACTTCATCAAGATCAAAAGCTTTTGCACAGCAAAGGAAACAGTCAACAAAATCAAAAGACAACAGACAGAATAGGAGAATATATTTGTGAATGACATATCAGATAAAGGGCTAGTATCTAAAATCTATAAAGAACTTATCAAACTCAACACCCAAAGAACAAAGAATCCAGTCAAGAAATGGGCAGAGGACATGAACAGACATTTCTGCAAAGAAGACGTCCAAATGGACAACAGACACATGGAAAAGTGCTCAACATCACTCAGCATCATGGAAGTGCAAATCAAAACCACAGTGAGATACCACCTCACACCAGTCAGAATAGATAAAATTAACAAGTCATGAAACGACAGATGTTGGCAAGGATGTGGAGAAAGGGGAAATACACCATTGGTAGGAATGCAAGCTGGTGCAGCCACTCTGGAAAACAGAATGGAGGTTCCTCAAAATGTTTAAAATAGAGCTACTCTATAACACAGCAGTTACACTCCTCGGTATTTACCCTAAAGATACAAATGTAGTGATCCGAAGGGGCACATGCACCTGAATGTTTATAGCAGCAATATCCACAATACCCAAACTATGAGAAGAGCCTAGATGTCCATCAACAGATGAATGGATAAAGAAGATGTGGAATATATACACAATGGAATACTATGCAGCCATCAAAAACTGAAATCTTGCCAGTTGCAACAATGTGGATGGAACTAGAGGGTATTATGCTAAGCAAAATAAGTCAGCCAGAGAAAAACAATTATCCTATGATCTCTTTGATATGAGGAAGTTGAGAGGCAGGGCGGGGGCTTGTGGGGGGTGGGGAGGGGGAAAAAATGAAACAAGATGGGACCAGGGAGGGAAAAAAACCATAAGAGACTCTTAATCTTGGGAAACAAACTGAGGGTTGCTGGGCGGGAAGGTTGTGGGGGGATAGGGTGGCTGGGTTATAGACATTGGGGATGGTATGTGCTATGGTGAGTGCTGTGAATTGTGTTAAGACTAATGATTCACAGGGGTGCCTGGGTGGCTCGGTGGGTTAAAGCCTCTGCCTTCGTCTCAGGTCATGATCCCAGGGTCCTGGGATCGAGCCCCACATCAGGCTCTCTGCTCAGCAGGGAGCCTGCTTCCTCCTCTCTCTCTGTCTGCCTCTCTGCTACTTGTGATCTCTGTCTGTCAAATAAATAAATAAAATCTTAAAAAAAAAAAGACTAATGATTCACAGACCTGTACCCCTGAAGCAAATAATACATTATATGTTAATTAAAAAAAAAAAAAAAAAGCTCTGTGTGACCCTTCATCTCCCTCTTCTCTATCACATCCAGGAGAGTCCTATAAGTCACATGTAGAAGATGACTGAGATTCTTTCGGCCTGATTAACAAAGATCTGGAAATATTTGGTAAGCAGTACTAATGATAACAATCAGGTCAAAATGGGAGAGTCCTGGAAATCAAAGTAAAGAAACATGCATTCCTTTGAGAAATATTTCTATTAGAGGGTTAACCTTCTAACCCTTCTCAAAAACAGGAATTCTTTTTTTTTTTTTCCTCCAAGATCTGGAACAGAATTACAGGCTGAAGAACCACATACAGCTGTTGGAAAGGGATATGTATATATATATATATATATATATATATATATATACTGGGAATACATACTGGGATATTTATTCAGAATTTTAAGAAATTTTGACCCTCGAATTACCTTTAAATACAATAATTGCATAATATTTATGCTCTTTTGTTCTGGAGTCAACCATATCTGAAATCCAAATCCAGACAGCCACCTACCATGTGTGTGATATGGAGAAGCTGTCCAGCCTAACTTAGCTTTTCTCATCTGTAAAGTGAGAACGATGACAGCGGCTATCCCGTAAATATGAGGGTTCCATGTAAAAGCCCCTCATAAATTCTTTTTAAAATATTAGCCACTGTTCAACACCCAATAATTCACAATGGCATACACATTCTTCATGGTACTGCTTGCAATAGTAGAAAATTTGAAATTCTCTAAAGTGTCAGCCATGCAAACTTTATTCCATGTGTGTGCAAAGGAACACAGAGAGAGAAAAAGAATACTAAATAGTTATTTTGTTTAATATGATAGAATCAGATACATCGATCTGGAAAGATATCCATAATCTATTGTGGGGTTGGGGAAAGCAATTTGCAGAACACAGTGCACAGTTGATTTCAAGTGTGTGTGCATACATATGAGACAGGATAAGTATAAGTCATAATAAGTCCTATAAAAATATTTTAAAGAGTATGTCACAGGCAGCAATTAATTGGGGATGGGGTACCATTTGAAAACAGGTGATCAAAATGGCCTTTTGAAGTTGAATTGTGAATGGTAAGAAGTTTTGTATAAAAAGGAAAGGGAGGAGCCAGCACCCAGATGTTGCTTTGTAATTCCATTCTCCAGTAAAAAAATAAATAAATAAATAAATAAATAAATAAATATTAAATTATATTAAATTAAATTAAAATTTTTTAAGAAAAGACTCCTGGGAGAAATGGCTGATTCCAGGACTGGGGCAGAAAATATAGAAGATAAACCTAGAGAAAATTTACCTGCCAGAAAGTGGGAAAATACTCAAAAAAAAAAAAAAAAAAGGCTGGGGGCATATCCAAGCGACATAGGAGAAAACGAAAAAGAGCTCCTAATATCCAAAGCAATACCTCAGCTAGGAATCAGGTTTAACATCACCAGCGGTAAGTCAGGTTGATCGCCTGTCCCCTTGTCATGTGATGAAGATGGCACTCTGCCTCCATGGTCTCCCTTCCTGCAACCCGTAACTCCAGCCTGATCATGAGAAAAACATCAGGCAAATCCCAAGTGAAGGACATTCTATAAGATATCTGCCCTCAAAACTCAATCTAGGTCATCAAAAGCAGGGAACATCTGAGAACCTGTCACAGCTCAGAGGAAACTTTTTTTTTTAAGGTTTTCATTTATTTATTTGACAGAGAGAGAGACAGAGAGAGAGGGAACACAAGCAGGGGGAATGGGAGAGGAGGAAGCAGGATTCCTGCTGAGCGGGGAGCCCGATGCGGAACTCGATTCCAGGACCCTGGGATCATGACCTGAGCTGAAGGCAGACGCTTAACAACTTAGCCACCCAGGCACCCTCAGAGGAGCCTTTAAGAAAAGAGAAAAAGAACCAAAAACAGCTACATGTCATGTGGTACCCTGAATGGAATTCTGGAACAACCAACAACAAAAGGACATCAGGGGAAAACGGAGGAATTTAAATGCACTGTGGACTTTACTTAATATTGTATCATTTTGACTTCATGAGTTGGGACGAATTGTTAACAGAGGGGGGGAGCTGTACTATCTTTGCAACTTCTCCGTAAATCTAAAGCTACTCTAAAATGAATATTTTTTTAAAGATGAATTGATGTCATGAACAGGAGAAGGACTAAATTGCAGTATCTTCATACCAGGGAATACTAAGCAACAATAGAAAGTAACAGATTACTCGTGAATGCTACAACATGATTGTGTCTTAAGGTTATAGTACTAAGTGAAAGAAGCCAAGCATGAAAGAGTACACACTGCAGGATACATTCACCTGGCATTCTAGGATGGGCAAAAATAACCTATGGCAATAAATGTCAAATCAGTGATTATTTGGGAATTCCCAATAAGGGGAGAATCGACCAGGAAGGACATGAGGGAATTTTCTGGGTTGATGGAAATACTTGGTGTCTGGATGTGCATTTGTCAAAGTTATTTGAATGGTATGCTTAAGATCTGAATTAAGTATAGAGATTAAATATATATCATGAATAAATGTAAAATATATAAAAATAATGTGAAATTTAAAATATATAAAATCAATGTAAAATATATATTCATGTGTGAAAGCAAGGGAGAAAAAGAGGGAGCAGGGCAAGAAAGATGTTTTTGAAGCCTAGGACATTTGGCATACAAGAAAAATTAAAATCCTAACCCTTTGCCTAGATTAAGTTATTTGTTTTTAACCTTTCAGACACATTTATAACAAAAATAGGATCATTCATTCATATTGGTCTGTAGGCATTTTCTCAATTAACAACAGATCTTGTAACTTACCCTTTGATAACGAGGCACCTACTGGGATGCTTGAGTCAGTGAAAAAAAAAATCAGAAATATAACTGACATCTATGTCTACTCTTCCCAGCACCAATACTCATCCACAGACGTATAAATTAGTTTTTTTTTAAAGCCTCGTTATTCCTCTACCAATATTACCATGAATGTTAGTTATACTTCAAACCAATCAATCAGTCTCATTTTATGTTTTATATTGCCAAAAAGTATGCTATGTTTCTACTATTTTTATCAATTGAATAGTAGTTATAACTATAATGTTAATTCAAAGAAAAACTTTAGTAGATTCTTATGGCCACATGAAGTTAAAAGTAAAATTTCTATTTCTATAAATACTGCTGTGGCTGAGAGGTGTCCTAAAGTGATCAAGAAAAGAAGTTCAAGGTGAAAAACATATGTCAGAAAAATTCCGTAGGGATGCCTGGATGGCTCAGTCAGTTAAGCATCTACCTTTGGCCCAAGTAGTGATCCCAGGGTCCTGGGATCAAGTTCCACATCAGGCTCCTTACTCAGTGGGGAGTCTGTTTCTCCCTCTGCTCCCTCTGCCCACTGCTCCTCCTGCTTGTGCTCTCTCTCTCTCTTTCTGAAAAATAAATAAAATCACTAAAAATAAAGAAAAAAAGAAAGACAAAATCTGTATAGGAAGTAGAATGAGGAAAAAAAAAGGAAGAATAGGATATTTCCAACTGGGTAAGAACTTGCCTGTTTATTTTTAGAAGGAGGATGGAGGCTGTCATATCACGGTGGCATTTATGTTCCACTAGATATATTTTTTAAGGTGATACAATAGTTTTATTGTTTTGTGTCACTATAAAAATGGATGAGAAATTGTCTCCTTCGTATTCATATACACCTGTGACTTAAAAAAAAAAAATTCAGGGACATCTAAAAATGTACGAGGTGGTCAGTAAGTTTTCAAAATTCTGTTGAGGGATGTGTGAGCAAAAATGTTTGAAGACCCTAAGCCTGCCCAATACACATTTTTTTCTTCTTTCTTTTACTCCTTAAGCCAGATCTGCAGGCATTGTGCCCAGCTGGTGTCCAGCTGAAAATCCACTCTCTGGTTCTCTTTGCAGATACATTTGGCCAGGGGACTAAGTGCTAAGGACACCCTCAGTTTTGCCACCCCTCCCTTCCACATGGGATGCGAAGACATGGCTGGAGCGCCAGCAGCCACTTTGACCATGCACGAAGAATAGCGATGCCAAAGGACAAAGTCTCGTGGGTTCCAGATGACTCAACCCCCAAATGCTACCTCCAGGATTCTTTCAGGTAGAGAAAAATAAACCCATACATGTTTAAGTTGCTGTTATTTGGGGTTTCCTGGTACACAGGGCCATATCTAATGCGGACTGGTAGCGTGGCTACAGCATTCTTAGTATAAGCAATCAACTGTTGAACATTTAGATTTTCTCCAGATTTTGCTACTTATTATAACCGACATGGTGATCCTTCGTGGCTGTATCTTCAGACAGATTTATAGCTATTTTTCTTGGAGATGGTCTAGGAAGTTAATTCCGGGGGAAGAATGTTTTCATACATATTGCAAATTTTTCCTACGCAAAGGTTAATGCACAGTCACATCAATAGCATTTGACACTTCAGAATTCCCCAAGCCTCGTCACCATGGAGATTCTTCTTTCTAAAATATCGCAATTTGATAGAAAGGGGGGAAAAGGCTCATTTGTACATTGGGTGCTAAAAAAAAGTCAGCGTTTTTTCTTGTTTATGTGCCATTGGCTATTCTGTCTTTTTATTATTTTTTTAAAAATTAGGAAAAAGAGCCAGGGTGATTCTGCTCCAGATGGAGTCATGGCTGGAGAACTAGAGGCGAGGGTATGTGTGGAGCCCACACTCACTGAAAGCTCCCGGGGCAGCGGCGAGATTGTTGCCTCAACCTTTGTGCAGTGCCCAGCATACAGCAGGTGCTCACTAAATAATGTTTCATGTATGAAAGCCACTTGAGATATGACTTTGAGCAAGCAATCCCCTGCTCTAGCCTCAGTTTCTGGTTTATAAACCAACAGGACTGGATGAGTCTATGCCATTGGTCTTTTCCAAGTTCAAGGACTTCTTATCTGGAGAGAGCCAAAACTGACTAACACCCGCCAAGTATCAGGCGGGAAGGACTCCCTTCCTTCGGGGCTAAATCTACTGCCAGGGGGACCACAGGCACAAGAAGACAAAATAAACTGAAAAGGAGAATTTAACATTCTTTTTTGTTCCCCTGCTTCCACTTAGCTAGAAATCAAAGGCGTGACAAAGGCAGTAAGAAACACGCAGAAATCCCCTCCTCTCTTGAAATTGCCCTCTTGAGGACAAGGCCAGTGTCTATGGGAGCCTGGATTTAATCAAAAAATCTGTCAATGAGGGGTGGTGATAGGGATCCCGCAGGATCAGTTGAGATAAGGAAGGTACTCAGCATGCAGCAGGGGTTCTGTCACCAGTAGATCCCATGGGGACCCAGTCCCCAAGCCTTGTAAGTGTCAGGCACCTGCAGCAGCTGTTTTTTTTTTTTTTCCTAGAAAAGTCCCCACGGTGGGACTGGACACAGTTTCCAGCTACATCATTTCAGACTCTCACCCTCTGGCCCTCCTGGAGATTGAGAGTTTCCTGATCCCTTTTCAAAAATTCCTTTGCCACTTCAATGAGCCTGGGTAGATTCTGCTGTCAGCGGGACCAGGACCATAAGAGCTCCCATCAGCCACCTCATTTGACAGACGATGGGGTCTCAATTCCAAAAACAGAGCTTTGCTGGAAAGAAGTTTTAATTAGTCTACCCACGCAGCTCAGCATCTGGTCCCGACTCAACCTGCCATGCATCCAAATTTTGTTCCAATCACCGTGTGTGCAACGCCTTCGGGACTCAACAGAAGCCCCTTAGAAACAGAGGTGGCCCTTCCACGTCCAGTGGGAAATGGTCAAAGGAGTAAGGGGGAGTGAGAGGTAAGGTCCCACGTGGTCCAAAGCAGGACCTCGGGCCCCATAACATGGGAAAGGGGCATCTGGCCCAGGCAACTGGAGTGAAATCAGAATGACAATGGATATGAAGACCACTTGTCAACTGTAGACCTAAGGGACCACTTCAGCCGTGTGTTTTTTCCATCTACCTCCCCTGGAAAGCAGGGACTGGGTCCTGTTCTTTCCTCTTGCAGGACACTTAGCAGAGTGAGCAGGTCTCTTCACCCAGGGGCACGGTCAAAACAGGGGTCATGGCGCCCTCTGGTGGACTTAAATGGAAAGGGTATGGGTTTTAAACTGGTTAGAAAGCCCCAAAGACCGAGCTCGGAATTCTGGAATTCCAGAAGTGGAAAGAAGTTTTGAGATTATTCAGTCTAACCTCCTCATTTACAGTTGGGACGATGACAAAAGGCCTAAGGGAGAGAGTGACTTGCCTGAGGTCATACTGAGAACGAACATCAGAGCCAGATCCCAGTCCCTGATGCCCATCCAGAGCCAAGGTCATGGTCTGGGACACAAAGCACAGAAGCCCTCACTTCTCGAAGTCCACGTATCCACGGACTCTTGCCACAACTCAGCCATGCCCTCAAGGGGCTGGGACATTCCCCCTCCCTGTTAACATTGTCAAAAAGTTACATTATTTCTATTTTAAACCTACCATGTTAATGTTCTAATTTTGATACAAGCAAACCTAGCAGTAACTATGGCAACCTCTTGGGGCCTTAAGAAGAAAATACTCTCAAGCATGACTAGATAATTCTAAAAGAGAACAACAACAGAAGGACTGATTTTTCCAAGAACTAGAGAAGTCCGTTATCTGAGACACCAGTCCCTCCCATCGGTGGTTATCTCGGAAGCTGTATCAGAGTCCAGAGGAAATGAAAGCAAATCTCCCTCACATGGACCCAGATGCCAACCTGAGAGTGACTTACATAAGACCCACATTCTAATGGTGTCCAGTTAGCCATCTTAATAAATGTCAAACAAGATTTTTAGAAGCATTTTCATTAGCCCCTAAATCTTTTTAGAACGTGGAAAGGTCATGGGGAAGACTTCATCCAAGGGAAGGCTCGAATAAGTCACCTGGCTCTGTCCCCGGAGATAGCAGATGGAATCTGGTGTGAATCATTCCCCCCACACACACCAGCTCCCAGCAGATGCTGCTGGCATTATAGGGTCACTGAGAATAATTAGTGGGCTTTACCCCAGGATCAGAAACACCACAAATGCACAGCCTATTAGTCACCCAAGAAGGAATAGCCTGAATAGTTCTCTCATTCTTTGACAGCACCCCAAAGCTTGGCTTGATTCACTCCTCTGTTTCTTCATTATTTACTACTCAACAAAAACAATTGTTTACAGTACCACTATTCCAGTAGATTTACATGGCTTAACTCAATCCCCACCAGAACTCAATAGAGAAGGCAAAATTAATCCCCATTTACAGATGGAAACGCTGAACTTCAGAGAGTGGAAGTCACTCACCCAAGATCAAACAGCTCATAAGTGGAAGAGTCAGAATTTGAAGCCAAACCCACCCGACTTCCGAGTCATGGCTCAGCCCCACACTGAAGATTATCCATGCAGATGTAGACCAACTTCTTCACTATCCCTCATCCCAGTAGGGAGTACTGGGACATCCCAGTAGGATGTTAGTCAAGGGTTGAAGGTCAAAATCGCAAAAGGTTCTGTTGGCCTCCCCAAGGCATCTCTCGATTGGCTTTTCATGCTCATTCGAAGCACATCTGCCCTCACTCTGCCTCCTTCTAGCAACACAGGTGTGTACACACTATCGAAGAGAGGAAGTGACACCACCTTGGGGGCGCATTTGGTGTTTCCTCCTTCTGAAGGCAATACGATATTTTCAGAAAGAATGAAGGCTTTGGGGTAAAACGGACCGGGATTGGAAACCCAACTCTGCTGTCTTGGCTAGCTCTTTGTCTTTGGATGTTTCCTCACTCTGGACATCCTTCTCCACATCTTAGAAAACATGGACAATAATGTCAACATGAGGGGCGCCTGGGTGGCTCAGTGGGTTGAACCTCTGCCTTCAGCTCCGGTCATGATCCGAGCATCCTGGGATCGAGCCCCACATCAGGCTCTCTGCTCAGCGGGGAGCCTGCTTCCCTTCCTCTCTCTCTCTGCCTGCCTCTCTGCCTACTTGTGATCTCTGTCTGTCAAATAAATAAATAAAATCTTTAAAAAAATAATAATAATGTCAACATGATACGGTCATTTTGACAATTAATTGAGACCCGTCTGTGAGTGTCCAGCAGTGGCTGGCGGGCAGGCACACAGTAGGTGGTCAGGAAATGGTAGCAATTAGACCATCAGCCTGCTCTCACTCTCCTGGGAGAGGGAGGAGCTGGGGAAGGACAGCATGTGTTTTGAAGGGTTGTTTTGAGCCATGAGGCTGCTCCAAAAACTCCTGGGATTAAGACAAAAACGAGCTGGAGCTCACGTGTAGGAGACACTTAAGCAATCTATGCATGTGTTCTAGGCCACAAAACCAGAGAGGAAGACCAGCCTGTGGCCACAGGCAGGAGCACCGGAACCCGTGGGCCCCCATGCAAATTCCGGCTCCTCTCAGCATCCACGCGACCTGGTAGCAAGCTGCTCAGCCTCCCTGTGCCTTACCTTCCCATCAGTAGAAGAGACAATGGCAGCATCTTCGTGATAGGGTTGGACGAGGCTCACAAAACAAAGTCCACGAACTGTGACCGTGAGGGTGCCTAGCACACAGCACGGGCGTTGAGAGAAGCTGGCTCTCGCTCGCTGGCCCCGTGCCGCCACGGGAAGCTGGACTCTGTGTGGCCATCTGGGTTCATGCATAGGCCCAGCTCCCGCCCTCAGAGTCCCTGTTTTTGAATTCAAGGTTCTCAAGCACAGGAAATTATTTGCCATGTCGCAACAGCCCTTGGACTTGGAGATCCTTTGATCCGTGTGTAGGGGAGGAAGCTGACTTGGGAATTCGTGCAGGTTCTCAGGCAAGGCAAGGACTTGAAGCAGGTTTTCTGCCTTCAATAGTCAGGGATCTTTTCCTAGCACGATCATCCCACAGAAAAATCTTTTTAGGGGGGAATCTGTGTCCTTGGAAGGAAAAGTTTGTTCTTTTAGAAACGCACAACAGACATTCGAAGTCAAGATCGGCAAGGGAGATAGATTTTCGAGTAGCTCCCATAGGAATTTGACCTTGAAAGAGGAGAACAGACTTCCGGATCTGGGGCAAGATGTATTGCTAAACTGGGCCTCCATTTCCTCATCTGTAAAATGAGTTTGTTGGACAATGTGACCTTGAAGAGACCTTTAGGAAAGGTTTGAACAATACCAACTCCCGTGGCCTCATGCTTGATGCTGGATGCATGTTTAGCTAAATCTTGTTTAAATCCTTGTTGACTTTATTGGGTAGGGGCTTCTAAAATAACCAGGACAATCACTTTCTTTTACAGGCAAAAAGGTATTAAATCTTGCTGAGGAAAAACAACACCCAACCACCTCCCGCCTCATCGCCAGTGTTACTCCCCAAATTTATTTGTTGTGCGACATAATCTCTAACATCTAAAATTAACATCCGAGTTTCTCCCCTCTCCAACTTCATCATCTCTGAGAGGTTCTATAGATTGGAGAATTGCTTATAATGATGACGGAATAACTCATTTTAAAAGTTGCAAACTGAGAATACAAGTTTCTTGCCTTATCTTTGAGCCTGAAAGGAAAATTCTATCTACCACCAAATAAAGGGGGAAAAGCAATTATCTGAGATGAAAACCCCCAGCCCATCACTATGCGTCTAGAAGATGGAATTCATTGATCAGAGTCAGGGTTCTGGGTCTAGTAGAAAAAACTAAGGTCCCTGCATCATTAATTTCAATAGAATCTAAAATAATAGGATACAGCCAGGCCAAAATACAATGAAATCTAATGTTCCCTGTTTCCTAAGTCACCTGCTCTCGGGGCACAGGCGGGTGTGGTGGGAGGCACGCTCACACTCAGAGCTGCTCAGAAACAGGTTTCAAAGTCAGAAGGCTTTCTTCTCTTTTAATTACGATAGATTTCAAATATTTAGAAAAACGGAGAGAATCGTACCAATAAATACACGCTAACCCAGATTTAATAAATGCTGACATTTTGCTGTATACACTGCAGGACGTTTTCAGGCAATAAAACGTTACAGGTGCCATTGAAACTTCACGGCCCGTCCCACCTCCCATTCATTTTACCACTTCCCCCGAATCACCACTATCCTGATAGGGGGCTCTGCAGCTCCAAACAGCTTTTCATGCACATGCATACGTGTGTCCTGCTTTGTTTTTTCTCACTGTGGCAAGGTAGGCATATTAAAAATTTACCACTTTAATCACTGCAGAGCATAAAATGCAGTGTGCCTTCACAGGGTTGGGTAACCCGGACCACTAGTGAAGTCCAGAACATTTCATCCTCACAAAAGGAAACCTTTTCCCCTTTTAACAATCCCACCCTCCTCTCCCCAGCCCCTGGCAACCACAGGTCTGACTGATACTTCTACAGGTTGGCGTATTCTGGACATTTTCCTATAAATGGAATTATACAACCTGTGGTCTTTTGAGTCTGGCTTCTTCTACGTAGCCTGACTCATCCACATGGTAGCATGTGGGAGCCCTCTGTTCTTTTTCATGGCTGAGTAATATTCCCTCCTGTATCCATTCAACTGTTGTTGGGCCCTTTGTCTGCTTTCACTTTTTGGCTAGTGTGAATAATTCTTCTAATACTACTCATATGCAAGTTGTTGTGTGGACAAATCGTTTTGAGTCTCGGGTAGACATCGGAGAGTAGGTTGCTGGGTCATATGGTAACTCCATGTTCAATGTTTCAAGGAATTGCCTACCTGTTTCCAAGACTCTGCATGTTCTTTTTTTGGTATCCTCTCGCATCTGCCTTCTCAATTCACCATGATGTTTTGGAGAGTTTTCCCAATTTTGTGGTTAGCTGTCATTCACCCAGATGCCATTGCACAAACAAAACCACTATCCACTTGCCATTCTCCTATTGCTGGATATTTAGGCTGCCCCCAGTCTTCCACTGCCAGAAATCACACTGCCATGAAGGGAGTTTCAAAGTCCTTCGTCTGTGGGCCAGATCTGTAAAGCTAAAGACCCTCCCAGACCACTGACTGTCCTATTCTTATTTGACAGCTGCCCACCCGGTCTCTTTGGGTCATCGTTCTGGGTTGTGGGTGGATACTTCAAGCAAGCAAGCCGAAGGAACACACCAGACCATGCCCCCAAACGACCTGAAGTTCTCAGAACAGAGGGCAGTCCTGATATTATCTCCAATTCCTGGCTGTCCTCCTTGGAAGGGGATTATCCATCCCCACTCAGTGCTCTGTGACCTGCGGTGCATCCTAAGAAGAGGGCCGTCCAACCCCTGTCCCCACCCCACCCCAGACATCAGGTGTGGCCCTGTGACTGCGGTGGCCTCGGGCTATGAGCAAGGACGGTGTAAGTAAGACAGGAACAGGAGTTTGGGGATCAGTCTGCTGCCTTTCCCAAGGCTGGAGGAATGGTACCTCCCAGAGGAAGGCTTCTTCCTCAGCCTGGACCCCCGCATGAAGTCAAAGCACGTGGAGCAGAGCCAAACTGGCCCCCAGGGACCTCCAGAGTCAACAAGACAGCTTCTCCTTGGTGCAAGCCTCTGACTTGGTGGTGGCATTCATCCCCAAAGAATAACTCCGCATGAGCGAATGCAAAGCATCTCTTCTTTATCCCTATCCCCCAGACTTCTCAGCCATTGTGACCCGGAGGTCCACCTGTCTGATGTTTAAACGCTTGGAGGCATCAGTCCAATTAAAATGCATTTACCAACTGTGGACCCTTCCTCGGGCCCCGCCCAGAGCTTGGGCTTGCCCAGCACGGGACAACAGTCCTCACAGACAATGTCCACGAGAATCGGCTCCAGGCCAAGCATACTCGTGCGGACAGCCTGTCATTTGTCTTCATGTCGCCCAAATGAGGCAAACATCATGATTATCCCCATTTTACTGAGGAGGAAACTGATGCTTCAAAATATTAAGCAAGTGTCCTCAGGGGACCCTCGATGTGCCCCCATCATGCCAGCTGTCTGTCTGTGCCGGGGACTTGGCCAAGGTAAGCGGGACGAGGGGCACCATTCTTACCTGGAGGAGATGACCACAGAGAAGAAAAGTTTTTTAATGCTAACTTCTTTCCATGAACATGAACTGGGCAGACAGGCAAATCCATAGAGACAGAAAGCAGATGGGGGCTGGAGTGGGGGAGGGGTTGGAGGTGGGAGACAAGGACCAGCTGCTGAAGGTGTGCACAGAGATGGTGAAAAGTGTCTGGAACCAGGTGGTGGTGGCCGTCCAGCAATACCGTGAAGGTACTAAATGTCACTAAGGGTAAGTCTTACAGGATGCGTATTTTATCACAGCGAAAATAACGCCAACCATACAAGTGTATATAATTGCACTGAGACCTATAGAGAAAGCATTCAGGGAGCCATCAGCCCCCAGGAAAGGGAGGCTTGCCTCGGTCTTGGGGGCGAGGGATGCTTCTCAGAGGAAGCCCATTATCACCACACAGTGTCCTGAGTGCCTCAGTGGAGACAGGACTTCCCTCTTTGCAGCAGCCACATTGCATGAGTATTTACTCATTTCCCCACCGGAAGCAGACTTACTCGTTCGCTCACCAGGTTTATTTCGAGCACAGAGACTGTGTAGATCCCTGCCCCGTGGTAAAACAACAAAGACCCTGCCCTTGGCCGGAGGGGGTGGGTGTCCTTGTATTTTGGGGGGAAGAGGAGTGGCCGATGGGCTAGCAAGTCAGCACAAGGTAGTTAGGAGAGGGGAGCAGAGGAAAGAAACAAAATGAGGCCAGGACAGGCAGAAGAGGCAGGCTACAGGAATGCGGCTGCCCTGGCGGCAGGATGTGACGGAAAAGGAATCAGCCATGCACAGAGCAGACAGCAGGGGCTCCAGGCAGGGATTCTAAGAAGCAGGCAAGTTTTTAGATCCCAGCTCTGCAGCCACGTCCCAGGATTCGGGTTGTTGACTTTCCTTCCAGTCCTGAATAAACACACTGAAATCAGATGCAGACCAAGTCTTCCACCAAAATGTATGAATGAGCAAGAAGGCTGCCCCCATCTTCTCCCTCTGTTCCTCCCTCCCTCCCTCTCTGCAGCAACGTTGAGAGACACCCAGTCCTGGACGGTAGGCTTTGGTGGCGGCAAGCCCCAAATTCCTAGAAGTGTCAAATCCGTGAAGCCACACCCCGGTGAGCAACAGCAGTGCACTTGGACCAGGAAAGCATCTTCTGTTTGAGGTTCTTTGCACTTCCCTTTCACAGCCTTAGCCCGTGGCTGACTCCAGGCACCCATGTTACCATTTTGCAGACCATGAAACTTGGAGGCCATGACAAATGCTTTAGGGAAACACAAAGTGAGGCTAGAAGTCAGCTCCAAACCCCAAGCCCAGCTCATCCACTCCTGTGATCTCCCTCAGCAAGCTCTTAACCTCCCTGAGCCTCAGTTTCTCCATCAGAGGTTCACCGACAGGACCTAGAGGGCAGAGCAAATGTAGGTCGAGACCTTGGGAGAAAGTGAGAACAGAACTTGGCCTTGTGGCTTCAGCCTGCTTCCCAGCTCCTCGGGGCCAGGCCTCCCCAAGACCAAGCACAAGGGTGGCTCAGAAGAGCAAGGAAACATACGTGTGTTTCCACAGCGGCTGGTTCCTGGGAAGCCCTGGGATGGCCTGTTCCAGCTGCCTCACCCACAAGGTTTCTGATTCACTAGGTCCAGGTAGAGCCCGAGAATCTGCATTTCTGGTCATTCCTGAGAGACGCTGATGTCGCGGGTCCGCCGGCCAGGGAAACACACTTTATCGAACATCCTTCACCACTTTCTTGAAAACCCTTTGAGGACACGGAAGAAGGAGACTGACAGCTCCTCACACACACCAAAGTTCCTAAAAATACTCCAACATTCCTCCCTCCTGCAAAGTTCTCTCGCTCATGGTGCTGGCTCACAGGGTCCTCTTCCCCAGTCTTTCTCACTTGGTTCAAATTCTAGAAGCTTTTCCCTCCCCCTGCCCTGGAGACTTCCACCCTGTCCCTCTCCACACCCCACTGGGCAACGTCAACCAAGGGCGCTTCTTGCAAGATGGTGCAAGATGGAGGAGGGATAACCGGGTCGTCGAGTAAGTTTCCTGCCATCCCTTCTGCTCGCTTGTATAACGTCACCTTCAGACAGATCCAGTCCATAAAAGTGTGTGAGGTACATGGTGTGTATCAGACATTCACTGAGGGTCCAACTCCTGCGCTCAGTGAACTCATGTCTAATGGCCTTTAGGGAGACAGAGAGACCCCTACCATGCTATGGCCATCTCTGTGGTAGGACCTGTGGGGGCCCAGAAACTAGGACGAAGCCAGGGTTCTCAGAGAAGACAGCGCTTTAGGCTGACACCTGAGGGACAAGTAGGAATTGGTCAGGCAATGAGGCAGGAAGAGAAGCTTCCAAGCCAAGGGAGAAGCATGTGCAGGGGTGTTGAAGCAAGAGAAGGGTAGAGTATTCAAGTTACCAAATCAAAGAGGTGAGACATCGTAGGGACCGGGAGAATGTGTGAGTGAAGAGCCTGGTTTCCAAAACTCCAGGGAGGACGACCTGTAGGCATCAGACTGGGTTCTGTGAGGACAAAGAGAGTAAAGAAAGCAGGGTCAGCCAGGCCTGATGTTCAGGAAAGGGAACACAAGGGGGAGCCATCCCAGGCCTCCCCAAAGGTGTCCAGATCTCCAGATCTCTCAGCACAGGGGGACCCTCCATGGAAGGGCTCTCCCCCCACTTCCCCACCTGGAATGCGGACCCGGGGGCAGCTTTAGGAACACGGACCCGCCTGTCCTCCCTGCAGTCCCAGGAGGGGGGCTCTGTGAGTACAGCCTCCCATCTGGATGAGGACCTTGAGCACCCAGAGGTCACACAACTTGTCCTAGGTCACACAGCTGGTGATGACGAAGCCAAGACTCGAATCCCAACAGGACTTGAATGTCCTAACTGCTTTGCCTTAGCGGCTCCGGAGAGGAAGAAACACACCCTTTCTCACTCTCCTCACCCCAATCCCAGCATTCCCAAACAACTCCTGACAAGCATGGCTCCAGGGAACAAAGTGTCCCTCCAGGCCCCAGAGAGTCCGGACCATGCAGAGGGTGCATTTTCATGAGAAACTGCCCTTGACATCGGGTGTGTGGGTGTGTGTGGGTGTGTGTGTGTGTGTGTGTGTGTGTGTGTGTGTGTGTGTGTATCATTCTTTCTGAGTTGGTCAGGGACTCAGTTCTGGAGCCAAGCAAAGCCTGGTTCATGCTCTACCTCTAGTCCCTACAAGCTGTGTTGTAGGGCAAGTTGTAGGGGAACTCCCGGAGCCTCCATGTCCCCCTTTGTAAAGTGAAAAGAGGGTGGTACTTGCCCCCACAGGGCTGCTGGGTACAGCACCAAGGAGGCGCCTGGCACAGGGGCAGAGCCCCGTCAAGAGCGACTGGTGATTTCCATTCTGGGTGCGCTGACCCCGGGGTTTCTGAACTTGCAGAACAGAGGGCCGCCAAGATGGAGATCCCTCCGGGGTACTTGCCATTTTGTGGGCCGTGGTCCGGTTGTCAGCAGGTCTCCCAGACAACCTCAGGAGGCCCATTCCTCTCACACTCCTGCCTTCTCTGCATACCCCCAGGATTAGAAATCTTGTTCCCAACTCAGGAAGCAGCAGATGTTGGAGAGGATGCAGAGAAAGGTGAACCTTCTTACACTGTTGGTGGGAATGCAAGCTGGTGCAGACACTCTGGAAAACAGAATGGAGTTTCCTCAAAAAGTTAAAAATAGAGCTACCCTACTACCCAGCAAGTACACTACTAGGTATCTATCCGAAGGATACAGAGTGATTTGAAGGGGCACGTGCACCCCAATGTTTATAGCAGCAATGTCTACAGTAGCCAAACTATGGAAGGAGCCTAGATGTCCATCGACAGATGAATGGATAAAGAAGATGTGGTATATATATATATATATATACTAAGCAGCCATCAAAAAGAATGAAATCTTGCCTTTTGCAATGTCATGGGTGGAACTGGAGGGTATTATGTTGAGTGAAATAAGTCAGAGAAAAACGAATACCATAGGATTTCCCTCATTTGTGGAATTTAAGAAACAAAACAGGTGAACATAGGGGAAGGAAAGGAAAAATATAGTAAGATGGAAACAGGGAGACAAACCATAAGGGTTGCTGAACTCTAGGAAACAAACTGCAGGTTGCCGGAGGGGAGATGGTGGGTGGGGGGATGGGGTCACTGGGTGATGGGCCTTAAGGAGGGCAACTGATGTAATGAGCATGGGGTGTTATATGCAACTGATGAATCACTAAATTCTACCTCTGAAACTAAAAAAAAAAAAAAGAGAGAGAGAGAGACCAAAATGCCTGTAACAACCAAAGGGGACCAGGTATGAGCTTGCTGGGACAGCCATAGCAAAGTACCACAGACCAGGGTTTAAACAACAGGCATTTTTGTCCCTATAGCTCCAGAGACCAGAAATCCAAGATCAAGGTGTCAGCAGGGTTGGTTTCTTCTGAGGAAGAAACCCTCTCCTCACCTTGCAAATGGTGGTCTTCTCCCTCTGTCCTCACATGGTTTCCCCCCTAAGTGTCCATGTCCTAACTTCCTCTTCCTATAAGGAATTCAGTCATAGTGAATTAGGGCCCACCCTAATGACCTCATTTTTTAATTAATTATCTCTTTTTAAACCCTATCTTTAAGGTGCCTGGGTCACTAAGTCGGTTAAGCAACGGCCTTAGACTCAGGTCATGATCCTGGAGCCCTGGGATTGGGTCCTGCATCAGGCTCCCTGCTCAGTGGGGAGTCTGCTTCTCCCTCTGACCCTCCCCTCTCTCATCCTCTCTCTCTCTCATAGTGTCTCTCTCAAATAAATAAATAAAATCTTTAAAAGAAAAAACCCTATATCTAAATATAGCCATAATCTGAGGTATTGGGGGTGAGGACTTCGACACATGAATTTCCAGGGGGAACACAACTCAGCCTAGAATGTCGGTTATGTAATGCATCTGGTGTCGTGTGGGGCATTTGTAAGCGCTCAAGAAGCGGTTCCAAAGGTAAGGGTGATGACAGAGACAAGGACTCCCTCCAGACTGGGAAACGCTATGACAGGGTGACGAGCCACAGCTCAGGAGCCCCTGGGAATTCCTTCCGGGTCAAAGGGGGTCCTGGGAGCTGGGAGTCCATACACCTAATGAATTTGTGCATCCATGGATTTTGGAGTCAGAGTCACAAAGGGTTTGGACCTCATGACAGCACTCAGCCACAGAACACCCCGAGCAGACCGTCGCACGGAGCTAAGCCTCGACTTCCTCATGTGTCGAGTTGACACCTGACAGAGCCTAACGGGGGGAGGGGTCCTGCGCACACGCCGTCCTCCAGCTGTCAGCAGGAAGACCAGCCTGGCCATCTGCCCGTCAGGACCCAAGCCCCTCTCAGGGGCTCAGAGTCTGCAGGCCTTGACCGGGAATAATCATCCCAGCCCCACGGGGTTGTCGTTAGGTGGAAATGAGTCAAGGTGTGTGAAAGCATTTTGTCACCCGCAGAGTGCTCCGTACAGGTCAGCTGCTAGCCTCCTTTCAGGACGCATCGCCTCAGAGGTCTTCGTGAGAGGGTGTTCACACCCACGCACCCGATTCCAAGAAAAAACACAAGAGGTGGGGGCCGCGTGGTTTCATCCCTCATGACTCACAGAGGCCACTCCTGCCGGCTATTCAAATCCTGTGGCTAGAGCAGCTGTGCATTTTGACTCTTCGACCAAGTTTGCTAACCCCTCCCTAAGGCTACGCCTCGTGCCCACGCTTCTCTGGTCCAGAGGGAGGGAGTGGAGGGGCCAAGGTGACAGGGAAATTCATCCCAAGACCACACGACCCTCACAGGGGAGGGGTGCCAACAGCAGGGAAGCCCAGAGTGGGCATGAATCTTCTGGTCCAGGAGCGGATGCTCGCCTCTGACAGCAGGAGGTCCAAGGAGAAAAGTCTGGGAGGTGGCAGGAAATCCTAGGTAGGGATGGGGAGGGAATGCTAAACGGGGATGTCACCTGCGGTGAGGCTAGAATTGCAGAAATGAGAGTCAGAGCACAGAAAAGAGAAGAAAGAGAGGGAACAGGAGAAGAGGAGGGGAAGGACAGGGAGTAAAGGGGGAAACCTCAGAGAATACCGACATTCTGGATCTTGGGAAGAAAGGGAGCCAACGCGCTCGTAGGTGAAGCGGCCCAGGAGGACGAGGAGACGAGCAGAGCCCTGAGGGGCTGGAAGGGGTCTCCGGCTGGCTCTCGGGCCCTGGAACAAAGACCACAGGCAGGGCGGGTGAAAGAACAAAGTTTGTTTTCTCAGAGCTGTGGAAGCTCGTCATCTGCGGGCGTCTGAGAACCCCAGCAGGGCAGGGCTTTGGGGGGGCTCCCCTCCTGGCTGGCGGATGGGCCACCTTCCTGCTGTATCCTCACGTGGTGGGTTTTGGAGCGTCCCTTCTCATAAGGACACTAAGGTGATGGGGACAAGGCTCCACCCTTACCAAGCAGATAACCTCATCACCCCCTTAAGGGCCCTGGCTCCAAATATGGTCACAATGGGGGTGAGGGCTTCAATATATGGGACAGAGTCGGAGAGTTTTCAAATTGGCCCATTTGAGGCAAAAAGAAGGAGAGAGAGGTAGTACAAAGGTTAGAAGCTTGAGAGCCTCTGTAAGAAAGAGGGAGTCTGTCTCAGCCCACCCCTGGAGCCCTCTGGAAGAAGTTGCCTCTGGAAGGCTCTGCGCTTTGAGAGAGAGGAAGTGGGAAGCTGCATTTCCCCACCCACCCAACTCCTCACGGAAAAACGGGCGGAGATTAGCTTTAGATTAATTTTGAGAGCCATCATTTTCTCAAAAATAGGTTTAGCTTCAGAGCAAACACTGAGGCCCATTTCTTTGCATGTTTAATTAGGGGAAAGCTGTTTCCCTGATGTGACTCTGCATGACGACGACGAGAGGCCCAGGCCCCCGAAGGGCTCCCAGCAACGGGACAGACAGGATAGAGAGCACTGAGGTTGGGGGAAGCAGGGATGTCCAGAGGAGCACAGAAGAAGGGCATTTAATTGAGCCAGTAGGTGGAGGGGAGAGAGGCAGGTCTGGAAGCCTTCCTGGAGGAGGTGATACCTGAGTTAGGAACTCCAGGCAGAGTCTTACAGGTGAGAGTATGAGGAGGGAAGGGCAGCCTTCTAAGCCAAAGCCTAGGAGTGAGAAAAGCTCATGCATTTGAGCCTGCCCCTGGTTCAGAGAGGAGGAGGGGACAGGCTGGCAGTGCCAGCACCCCAAGAATGAGGAAGTTCTGTAGTAAAGAGTGGATTCTTTCCCGAGAGCTATGGGGAGCCACTGAAGAGTTTGAGAGGGAGCATGGCTTGATCCGACTTGATTTGTTCCTTCCTTTGTATGTTTTGAGGAAGTGGGAACTGGACCTTGGATGCAGGCACGGGGTGTTTCCTCAGCCATCTTTACAAAGGCCCCCCTGCTTCGTGTCCCCCATTGATTTCCTTTTTCTTAAGGCTATAGATGTTTACTGTTTGGTTTCACCAAGCCTTCGAGGCACACACGAGATGAAATGACAACAGGTGCTTTGTGGAATATAATGAAGAGAAAAATTGCCTAGCCCATTTTACAACGCTGTTATAACCTTGATGCTGAAACCTGATAGGGATGGCAACATGAAATAAAATGTAAGTTGCATTTAAACATGGCCCTAGACTTTCTAAAATCTTCGATGAAATGCTAGCAACTTGAACTTGTCAATGTATAAAATATCTTATGGTCCAATATTACCACAAACATATCCCTCCAGATAATCCATTCATGGAGTTTAGCTGTCATAAGCTGAACTGGGTCTCCTCCACTCCCAAATTCACATGTTGAAGCCCTAACCTCCCCAAGGACCTCAGAATGTGACTGTATTTCTCAATAAGGTCTTTAAAGAGATAATTAAGCTAAAATAAGGTCGTCAGGGTAGGTCCTAATCTTGGACTTCTGACTGCTAAAAATCAAGAGAAAATAGATTTCCTTGGTTCAAGTCACCCAGCCCGTGGTACTTCAGCATGGCTAAACCCTAGCAAACTAACACAGAACCACAGTATAAGAGCAAAGTAGAAAATCCCTAGGAACATATCAGCAAATACAGTAAAAGAAGTTCGTAAAATTCAGTCCTACTTTCAAAACTTTCTTTGGGGGATAATGTACCTATGGGAAAATATGCAAATCCTAACTGTACAGTCAATGAATTGTCTTTTTTTTTTTTTAATTTATTTGACAGACAGAGATCACAAGTAGGCAGAGAGGCAGGCAGAGGGGGGGTGGGGAGCAGGCTCCCTGCTAAGCAGAGAGCCCGATGCAGGACTCCATCCGAGGACCCTGGGATCATGACCTGAGCTGAAGGCAGAGGCTTTAACCCACTGAGCCACCCAGGCACCCCCAGTCAATGAATTTTCATCCCTGACGCATAGCTCTGTGACTAGCACCAGGATCAGCAAACAGAAGGAGCAAGGATCCCAGGGACCTTCTCATGCCCCCTTCAAAATCAACGGGCCTGTTAGCTTTTGAATTGCTTCCCTCACCCATGGGTATGCTGACGTCCATGCAGTATTATTGCATTTGGAAATAGGGCCTTTAAGAAGGTCATTAATGTTCAGTGAGGTCATAAAGTAGGGCCCTAATCCAATAGGCCTGGTGTTCTTATAAAAAGAAGAAGGGAAACTAGGGAGGCATGCATCAGAGAAAAGGCCATGTGAGGAGAGAGCAGGAAGGAGCCCCCCTGCAAACCACGGAGATCTCGGGAGAAATCACGCCTGCCCACACCTTCGCCTTGAACTTCCAGCCTCCAGAAGCATGAGCAAATACATTTCTGTTGTTGAAACCACCCAGCCTGTGGTATTTCGTTATGACAGCCTAAGAAGACTCATTATTGCAACACCTCCCTCCTTTTTTTAATTTTTTATTACTTTTTATTATCATACCCACTTGATATATATCCAACTCTAAAATAATGACTTCCAGTGGCATGAGCAGGGTAATAAGAACAACAGTGCCTGACACACCGTCAGCTCAGAAGCAGCATCCCCCTATATATTGTAGTGCTGAGTGAACAGAGCAAGACAGAGAATGGATTCTGGCCCATGTAAAGCACACGTGTGTGTGATTTGGTAAAAATGTGTGCACACATGTGTTTTCAATTCGCCTACACTGCCTTTGCAAAGATAGCATTCATAGTTAACTGTGTTCTCATTTATTTCTAATCTTTTCCAAGTAATTCTTACAATTGTTTAAAATCTACCCATGCTGGCATGTGCAGAACTGGTTTGTGGATTCTTTTTTCTCACGTACCTGCGCCATATTTGATTTTTCCATTCCATTCCATGGTGTGCCCCGGAGAGCCGCAGTCATCCTGCTAACAAAGGCAATGCTGCAGGGAACACGTTGGAACATGTCCACTTAAGGATCTGGTGCAGAGGACCTGAGGCCTCACCAGCGCGTATGGATACATCACCTTGTCTACATTCTGCCTGGTGGCTCCGTCCAGTCATGACATCGGTCTACACCCCACCAACAGTGCACAAGAGTCCCAGGTTCCCCACATCCTGAGACCACTTGACTTTATCCAACTGCCCATGTTTTCCAGTCCACAGAGTGTAACATAACAGTTCGCTGTTGTGTTCATTGATAACGGTTCCCTGTTGTGTTAATTTGTATTTAATCCTTGGGGACTTGAAGGGACTCTTCATGTATTTATGAGCCAGTAAGTTTTCTTTCTCTGTGAATTGCTTATTTGTCAATGTTCTGTTGGGTTCCTTGTCTTTTCCTTGACGATGTATAGGACTTCCTGAATACTCTGGGTTTTAGTCACATGTGGGTTGTAGATGTGACATCTGTTTGTGACACTTGTCTATAGCAGGATTGCGCAATCTCAGCACTATTGACATTTTGGCTGGATACTTCTTCATCCAGGGTTTGTCCTCTGCGTTGAAGGATGTTTACCAACACCCACGACCTCCACTCACTAGATGCCATTAGCAACTCCCAACCAGCTGTGACAACCAAAATAAATCTCTCTAGATATTGCCAAATGTCCTGGGGTAGGGAACAAAATTACACACCCTCCCCCCATTGAGACCCTCTGGTCTAGAGCTCGTCTCCCCTGGATGCTGCTCCCATTGATTATAAACTCATAATTTTTGTTAAGGAAATAAAATTCATTTTTCATGTTATTCTTCGTGGGTTTTGTTTGAAAAGACTTCATCACTCTTAGTTATAAAAATCTTCCCTTACATTTATCCAATCAGCTTTATTGTTTAACTTTTGACATTTAAGTCTTTATTGGGAGTCCACTTTTGTTTTCTAGTTAAAGTGATGATCCAGTTTTATTCTGATATTTGTAGTCAGTCAGTTTTCCAAAGCCATCTAAAGGTCACTAGAGGGACGCCTGGGTGGCTCAGTTGGTTAAGCGGCTGCCTTCGGCTCAGGTCATGATCCCAGCGTCCTGGGATCGGGTCCCACATCGGGCTCCTTGCTCGGCGGGGAGCCTGCTTCTCCCTCTGTCTCTGCCTGCCTCTCTGCCTACTTGTGATCTCTCTCTCTCTCTCTGACAAATAAATAAATAAAATCTTTAAAAAAAAAATAAAATAAAGGTCACTAGAAGCTTTCCTGTTGAACTGTGAGGCTGTGTTCATTACGTGTCAAGCTCCCTTCTAGGCCTGGTCTGTCTCTGAGCTCTCTGCCCTCTTTCATTGGTCTGTTTCCCTCTTCTTCCATCGGAATCATGTAATTCTTCTATTACTATGACTTTTTAATATATTTTAATATCTAGGAGATAAGTCCTTCTCTTTTTAAAAGTTGACTCAGCTATCTGCAGGCCTCTATACTTTTTAAGTTCAGGATAAGTTTGTCAAGTTTCTCAACATACCTGTCTGGAATTCTGCCTGCAATTACATCGAACTTATAAATCAATCCAAAGAGAATTGATATCTGTACAATGATGCATTATTCTATCCTGAATATGAGAGAGCTCTCAATTTATTCAAAGCTTCCTTCTATGTCCTTTAATTAAATCCAAAGTTTTCTTCCATAGAGGACATGTTTATTCCCTGATGAATGAATCCCTGGGTATTTTTACAGCTCCTATGAATGACACCATCTTTTCCATTATATTTTATGGTTGGGATTTGCTGGTATGGAGACACACTAGGGTTTTTAGTAGCCGATCTTGGGTCTGGTGATCTTGTCAACTCCTCTTACTAGTTTTAAAAGAGGGTCTGCTAGTTCGGCTGGCTTTCTCTGGAGATGATCATAGCACTTTGTCCCTATTCCCAGCTGTAGGGACAGCTTTGCTGACGACTGGGCCCCTGCACGGGTTTGGCAGTGGCCCAGGCTCACATTTCAGGTTATAGCTCTTCAGTTCCTACTCACCTGCTCAGTAGGGTTTCTAGGGTGCCCCCATATCAGGAAATGAGGACACAAAGAGCCACACAGAACAAGTTTGAGCAGTGATATCATATAACCATCACAGAAGTAAGGACAGCCACAGACTCTCCTGGCTCTTGAGCAGAATTGGTCCCTGACACCTTACACCTAAGAAACTCCAAGCCATTTGCCAGGAGGGGTGGAGGGGGGGGGGTTGAGTTAAGCACAGAACCTCCAAGGGGGATGGGGAACTTCTGCTCATGGGGGCAAGGAGAGCTCATGCAATTCATTCAAAAGAAATTACAAACAACCCAAGCATCCAGCCACAAAAGAACAAAGAAATGAATTGTGGTACATCCACATGGTGAAATGGTATACAGCAGTGAAGAAATGGGTGAACACAGGGGTTCCTCCGTAAAATAATATGTTCAATGAAAACAGAAACTGCAGAGAAACCCATGCAGGGTGACATAATTTAATAGAGTTTAAAAGCCCACAAAGCAACGCGACACAGACGCATGCACGCTAGGGCAGTAAGACTAGAGGAGAAAGGACAGGGACCGATAAAAGACCTTATTCTAGGAACTGGTTTCTTGTTGGGTGAGGAGATGATGGGGAAGACATAATAGGGAATAGATACCCAGGGGTTTCCACAAGATCGGGAACGTTTTTTTCTTTCTTAGGAGAGATTGGGGACACCCATCTCCCATGATTCTCTAGGCCCTTCCACCTTTAAGATCTATTTCCTAATAACTTCCTGTGACCATGTTTAGCCCCAGAGCTGCAAACACAAATCACAGGTACCGTATTTGTGAACAAATCTTCCTCCTCTGCTGAGGTATGAAGACACACACCCTCAACTCACCAGCTAGAGAGGCCCCTGAATCCCCAACCCACTGGGTTTGGGAGTCATTTTGTTGCACAGAAACAGAAAAACAATGTCAAGGAAGCACTCCGTATTCTTGAGCCAAGCAGGGACACCATGAAAGTGGGATTTTGACCAGGTTACCTCGTGGTCCCTGAAGACCAAAGAGCTAAACTGATTGGTGATCTGCAAACCTTTCGGTGGTTAGCATACACGCACATGATTCTGCAGCCCCAGACTTCGTGGGCGGGGCAGGCGCAAATTCGTAATTTCAGTGAGGCCACCATGCTTGGTGAACTCTGCACTTTTTTCGATCAAATCTGCTTATCTCAAAGGGACACCACCTGAGGACAAAACGTCGACCTCGGGCTGCTCTGGAAACCTCCAGAACCCAGTTGGTCATAGAGAAGGAGCAGCTGATCTGGGCTGCTTCTAAGGAAGTGAGGACACCGTCCCCATCCCGGCCAGGAGATGCCCTGCAGCCACAAAGGACCAAGTGGCCAAGAATGGAACCACACCCCCCTAGCCTTGCAGCCTGGTAAGACGCTACTCCAAGTTTGATGTCCCATTTCCCATCCTAGACTACCATGCTTCCAGTTAGCACACAGGTTTGACGGGTGGGGTCGTGCGGGCCAAAGGGAAGCTTTCAAAGCCACACCCTTTAGGGAAAAGACCAAGTGTTTGGCAAAGGAAGCCGTCTTTTTCCCCCTGGTCTGTAGTTTCCAAAGCTGATTCAAATACCAAGCTCTGCTGGCAGGTAGAAAATGGGATTTTCCCTAAAATCAGCTCTCGAAATTGTTCACAGATTGAGCCCTCAGGGAGAAGGAGAGGACAGGTTAGCGAAAGAAACAGGTTCTGTCCCTTGGGTGGAAAATGTGTGTGTCTTCCTTCCCAGGTGCTGGTAGGAGCTCAGTTTGTGCCCAGGGCAGGGAGACTCTGCCGGTTAGAATCAGAGGCCTCAAAGTGAAATTTCACTCCCCCATTTTGGGGGGTGGAGTAGAGGAGAAGGGTCAACTATGTTGGGGCACAGGTCGCATGGTAAGAAGAAAAAAATGCCCTCCTCCCAAACAGCAAAAATGGGTTTGAGAGCGCTGTTGTTTGTTGACATAGCTCAAAACTGAAAGGACAGAGGGAGCCAGAATGTCCTTCATTTAACGGCAGGTGGAAAAACCTAAGGTCCAGAAGAGGGAAGGTGTGGAGCCAAGGTCATACAAAGATTATTGGTGGAGCTCAGATCAGAAGCCAGGAGGCCCCCCTGGAAGGGGAAACAGGCATGCCGTGTTTGAGCCTTTGGTTCAGAGGGAGAATGAATGTGAGGGTGAAGAGTTGTGGAGGTAGGTAGTGGTTAAGTCACCACAAGTCCTGTAGAGGTTGCTGGCCCAGGTCCCGCAGATGTTGGGGAGGGAAGAAGACCAGAAGACAGGAGCCGTCGGACCCAACAAGAGCCCGTGCACGAGAGCAGCATCTGGGGCTCTGGGAACGGAGCTCTCTCACATCTGGGTGCAACGGGGACTTCCCCAGAAGCTGGGCCTGGGAACGCATCAGATTAGAAATATGGTGGGCACACCACTTGAAAAAGAAGGGGTCCTGGGCTGAAGGAAAAGACAGAGAAAGGCGGCAGGGGGAATAGCTCAGCACTGGAGGGACCCGATGTAAATCCCAGCTCTATGCCTTCTGGGAGCATGGCCTTAGGCTGGCACGCCCCGAAGCTTCCAGTTCTTCTAAAATGGAGACCAGAAATATGCATCTTGCAATGAGCGAAAGGTATAGAAGAAGGGCTTAATAGATGTTATTAGCTCCTGAATCCTGAGCTGAACAAAGACCCCCATGCATGCGCGCACACATCCTTCAACAAGACTTGGGCTGTTTTTGGATCATCCCCTTAGCTGCCGTCATCTGGATGGGTCTTTCGATGACAGACATTCAGTCTTCAGTCTTGACGAAATCTGGCTCTCCAATGGCCCAGACAAAATCTCAGTGGGTTGTGGAATCAAGACACCCCAGACTCTCCCTTCCCCCTCATTCCCACCATCCCTGGCTGTGCCAATGACAGCATAGAAGACAAGAGCATGGGTTCTGGAGTCGGCAGCACTGGGTTCAAATCCTGCCCCCACCTCGTATTGGCTGGGCAAGCTTGGCCAAGTGCCCACATCCCTAAGTCTTAGTTTCCTTTTCTGCAAAACTGCAATAACAACAAAGACCTATTTTGTAGAGTTGCTGTGAAGCTTAAAGAAGAAGTCATTAGAGCCTGGTTGGCCAGCATTTGTGGTCGTTGCTGCTGGGAATACCACCGGACACCATGAATTCAGGGCAGGCTGCCTTCCCCGGGGCAGGTGGCCAGATGTGGTGAGTCTTAGACATTCTGCCTGGGCTGTGTAGTAGTGTTATGATCCTGAGCAAGTCACTGACCTCCCTGAGCCTCCATTCCCCTCCTCTGCAGAAGAGACCCAATGCTGTCCAGAGCTCTGAAGGCTTCTGCAAAATCCAGCTCAGGCAATGGAAATAAAAGCAGTTAGAAGACTCTGTGGTCTGTCTCCCTACAAGGATGATGATTATTCAGATGTGACTGGACATGTGTAATGCAAAAATGCTTTCATCCCACAATTACCCAGCATGTGGACAGAAACAGAGATAAAAATTAGTAAAGAGAGAGCTAAGAGGAAATCAAAGGATTCTAAAAGCTTCGAATGGCATAAAAATTCACTCGAAGTAGAACATCAGAATTTCATCTGAACCGGTTTTCCGTTGCTCTCATTCTCTTTCGGCTGAGATTCTTTTGTGGTTTATTTTCCAAGAACATTTTGTCTTTTGTCTCTCGTCACTAAACCCTTCAACATTCCATCTAAGAGCTTTAATAAGAACAAGCGTCCATCTGACTTGTCAGAAGCCAAAATAAAATCACACAAGATGACGTACACGAGGCCACTCCAAAGCAAGGGAGGCCGTTCCCACGAATGGGATGAGGCATTCCAGAGCCCCTTAAAAGCATCAGTTCCAGAACAGATCTTGAAAAGTGGCTAGGAGCAGGGCACTCTGCATTCCTTTCCGTCTCTCAACAACCCAAGAGGTCTGCTAGATTAGAACTGATTAACATGGTTTTAGTGTTGACCAACCGGAGTCTCGGAGGAGTGAAGTGACTTGCCCAAGGTCACACTGGTGTGGGACGGGAAGGAATACTTGTGTCCCTAAGGGGCTAGATCCATGCGCCTCCAAGCAGGAGACCAAGAGTGTCAGTCCCCACACGAAATCCACTACTCGGGGAGGAAGTCAAGACCTCAGTCTCCTCCTGGAGAGTGAATGTGACTCAGTCTCCCCGGCCCAACTCCCCCACCTCCAACCTTCTCCCAACACACAGAGAAGCCCAGCTGACCGCAACTGGGGCTTCCGACACCTGCTCCAGGTGGGTAGGCCTGGCGGTGACTGGAAAGCAAGCCAGAAGGTTCTGCCCCGCAGTTTCCAGGATCTGACGTGTTCTCCTGCCGCTCACCTGCTGAGGGAAATCTCTCCCCCAGACCTCGTCAGCAGGTTTACGGTAAAGTCATCTTCTTTAGCTTCCAGCCCCAGGCCCTGATTAGTCATGTCCCCTCCCATTTCCCTCTGAGGTGGGAATACAGAGATCCCAGAAATGGGGGAAACTACTGGCATGTTTTGAGCCCCACAAGGGCCTGTACATCTAAGCTACCAGCATCCCCAAACTTCTAGGAGGCGGGGCAAGGAAAAAACCCAGAGACCATCTAATCCAGGGAAAGGCAAACTTTTTCTGTAAAGGGTCAAAGAAAGTCAGGCTTGGTGGGTCACATCCATTCTCCATGGCATATTCTTTATTTTTTAAAAAACACTTTAGGATTATAAAAATCATTCTCACTCAGGGCTACACGCAAGCAGGCCTCTGGCAGAATTAGACCCCAAGGCTGTGGTCTGTGATCCCTGATTCATCCAACCCTCCCATTGCACAGATAGAAAAACTGAGCTCTGAAGGGTTCACAGTACATTTGTCCAAGGTCACTCAGCGCAAGGACCGTCCGTCATACTCAGATCTGACTCCCAGACCAATGTGCCTCTAGAATGAAAAATACTTCATTTTATTCTATTTCTTCAAAAATCTGTTAACCCCTAGTTTTCAACCAAAATACTTGATTAATTGCATTTTTGATATTTAATAATACAAATGCTGTACATGAATGCAATAGAAGAAAAAAATGTTATTTAAAAACAAAACTAGCTGTGGTGGTTTTTGCCTCCCAAAGGCAAATAAAAACCTTCCTATTAGGAGGCCTGGTGGCTCAGTCCGTTAAGCGTCTGCTTTCGGCTCAGGTCATGATCCCCGGGTCCTGGGATCCAGCCCTGGGTCTCATCAGGCTCCCTGCTCAATGGGGATTCTGATTCTTCCTCTGCCCCTCCCTTCGCTCGTGCTTGGTCACACTCTCTCTCATGTACTCTCTCTCTCTCTAATAAAATCTTAAAAAAAAAAAATTCCTATCAGAAGATACATACAAGTGTGCAGTGACCTCTTCTCTGGCAGAGCTGGTAGGGAGAGAGAAAGGACAGGCTGACATTTCAACACTTGTCTTGGTTTTGAAACACTAAGATGCTCTACTCAATGAAAGGAAAATTGGGGGCTCATGGGTGGAGGTCCTAAGAATGGGTACAAAGAGGGAGTTAGAGGAGAAACAGGACAGCAGAGGGACATGAGGACGTGGTGTGGACAGACCAGTAAGATCAGGGATGTCTGATGTTCACATTAAGGGCTTTGCAATAATAGGATCTAACCCCCGCTTCATATCCCTTGAACATCTCCTAGAGTGTGCCCCACACCAGAAGCCTTCCTTGCAGGAGCATCCGTGTTGTATTTTTTTGCAGTCAAATGCTCTACCACTGAGCTATACTCCCATGTGTTGTTTTTTGAGCAGACTGAAGGAAGGTGGTCAGGGAGAATGGGGAGATGAGGGCAGCACACACAGAGGCAGTCCAAGGACAGAGGGAAAACACGCAGCAGAGCCCATCTCAGGAGAGGTGGTCCAGGGAAATAGGAGCCTCTCCTCACCGCAGAATCACGTGCTCAGTATCCTTTCCCCTTTCTTCTTACCATCAGAGCCCCAGTCCTATTGGGGGCCACAGAGTTCCCGACCCTGTTCACGAGCCTCAGTTTCCTAGAAGGAACAAACATGGCTAGCACCACCACAGCCTGTCTCTCGTCCTTCTCTTTCTTTCTCCGCAGTGATGGAAATGTTGTAGATCTGCACAGACTTCATGCAGGGCCCACTACCCACTTGAAATGCTGCTAGCGTGACCGAGCAACTAAATTCTTTGTAATTTTTATTTTCATTGAATTTTGATTCCCTAAATTTCAACAGCTACTTTCGGGTAGGAGCTTCCTCATGGGACAGCTCGGTGAGATCGTAGGCTCTCTGGCCCTGATTAGGAGCTGCTTACCTCCAAACTCACTGTGTAAGAAACATAAATCCTGAATTTTTAGGTCACTGTAAACGGAGTTTTCTGGTACCTGCAATCAAATGCATTCTAACTGGCGGTACCGTGAAGAGAGACGGGGAGAGCCCTGCAGCTCCCACTGTCCAGAAGATCCTATCCAAGCCATCAACCCCACTTCATCTGTATCTCAAAGGACATCAGCTAACATCAGGGTAGGGGAATATGCAAAACAGAAGGGAAGGGTGGGGGGCGCCTGGGTGGCTCAGTGGGTTAAAGCCTCTGCCTTTGGCTGGGGTCGTGATCCCGGGGTCCTGGGATCGAGCCCCGCATCGGGCTCTCTGCTTGGCGAGGAGCCTCCTTCCTCGTCTCTCTCTCTGCCTGCCTCTCTGCCTGCTTGTGATCTCTGTCACATAAATAAATAAAATCTTAAAAAAAAAAAAAAAAAAAGAAGGGAAGGGTGGAATGGAGCCATCCCCTCCCTCACCCAGTTTCTCTCCCAGATTCTCTCTTTGACCAAAGACCAGGTGGTGGGGGAAGCTGGCAAACCTAGGATTGAAATGAATATAGAGGCAGAGGTACAGGGAGGCTGGCCCGAGGGATGGTTTGGATCTTTCCCTGCTGCACTCACCTGGGGAAGTCGCCTCCTCTCTCTGAAGCTCATATCCCTCCTGTGTAAAATGGAGGGCCATCCAGCCCTTCCTGCCTAGCTCAAGGCAATAAATAACGTGTAGGGCCCCACGAAGAAGAGTTAGAAACACATTTCATACACAGGGAAGTGCTAGTGAGGAAATCCCGCAGAAGGATGTTTCTGGAAGGACGGGAGGCCTCCTAAAGTCCCAGCACCTGGCCCGAGACACAGGAACACCGAACATTCTGGTCGGGTTGGCTCTTCAGGCCCAGATTCCATCTTTCAGCTGTAGAGAGTTCCACCAGCCTTGCTCAGGGCCAGAGAGGTGACATGGGGTGGCCCGGAGCTGGGAGAGTCCAATTCTCCTAAACAAAAAACAAGGCACCCCTGGCCCTTGAATGACCATGTCAGGAGGCCCCTGAAATGACAGCTGATCAGTGCCCACGGACAGGTGCAACCTGAGTCCTTATCACTGCCCCACGGGAGGGATTTGCAGCCCCCACCACATCACGAGGCGGCAGATCCAAACACAGAGTAGGCAGATTAGCAAGGCTTCCAAGGTAGCTTCTAAGTGGGGAGCGAAATGCAGAGGGGCGGACTATTTGCGGGAAAACAGTTTAGACCAGAAAATCAGCCTGTGGGACGCCTGGGTGGCTCAGTTGGTTAAGCAGCTGCCTTCGGCTCAGGTCATGATCCCAGCGTCCTGGGATCAAGTCCCACATCGGGCTCCTTGCTTGGCGGGGAGCCTGCTTCTCCCTCTGCCTCTGCCTGCCATTCTGTCTGCCTGTGCTCGCTCTCTCTCCCTCTCTCTCTGACAAAAAAAAAAAAAAAAAAAAAAAAAATCCGAGAAAATCAGCCTGTCGGTGGGAAGTACAGTAAAAAGCTTATCTATCCCCACCTTCGGCCTTTACCTACCAACAATGCCAAAGAGATCTGTGCTACAGTTAGCTCCGTATTGTTTTAGCACAATCTTGCTTTTAAAGAGACCTAATCATGCCTCTCAGAGAAAGATAAAATCAATGTGTATCAAAGATTTTGTTTAGCTCCTTAATTAGTGAGGGAACGGGCGGGATGCCACAACTAGTTCACAGAATCACACAGACACAAACGAGAAGAAATGCTGCAGTGAAATCATAGAAAAGGTGCCTGCTAGCTTGTCCCACAGGGGGTGTGGTAAACCAGTTGGACTACCACGGGAAAAAATTCATTTGTCTATCCCTGAACAAGAACCTTTTACAATGCTCCTGTTACCTACAACTGACACAGTTTTGAAATAGTTCCAAGGCAGTGAAAGGCACAGAGGCCTCAAAGACACCTCGTTTTCCACTGAAGACACCCAGTCCTGTTTTCGGGCCAGGTCAGAGGCAGGCACCATCGGGCCTTCGGCATCTGGGTCATACCTCTCGGAGATGTCAGTGGGATTGGCCTTCACGACGCATGCCAACGTTCCAGGAAGCTCAGACTGTTCTAGGTCGGGGGCAGAGGGGACGTAAGCACTAAGGAGGTGTGATATAGAATTCTCCAGCTCAGAGAGACCAAATACTAAGGACTTTATCTTACAGAAGCAGAAACTGAGGCCCAGAGAGGAAAGGGTTTTTCCCCAAAGACACCGTATCCTCTACTGAATACACTTTTTAAGGCAGAGGGGCTGAAAAAGGAGACACCAAGGGGCTACTCATACCCCTGGACCTCAGGAGGGTGACCAAGGGGGCCCACCCCCACCCCTTCCCCATGAGCATTCCATCCCTGAATCGTATTTGCAAAACAGGGGTAGTAATAATACCTCCCTCCCCGTGCTAGGTGATGTGAGGTTTATACAGCATGATTTAGATAAAATGCCTCCCAGCAGGTGCTCCCCTGGAGTCATTTCCCTTCCCCTCCAGAGTAGCCCTGTGACCCCAGGGCAGTGACAGGGGTCATTCTGCTTTCATTCCCCCAAGGGGTGGCAACAAAACAGAAAGACCGCAGCCTCTTGCCCAAGATGAGTCACACACTCCTTTCTGGCCCAGATTCAATTCAACTGGAACTCAGGCTACCACAGCATTTCCTGTGCCAAGCTAGCCCATTAAAATCAATTTGGGGGAAAATGCACAAAAAGAAGCAAGCACACAAAAAAGTAAGTCTAGCAGTGGCTCCCACCAGGAGGGGCTCAGGGGTAGGGTCAGACGGTGTGTAGTAGAGATGGCTAGGCAGCAGTGGGAACGGGGGAACTGGAGCCCCAGGGAATCGTCCCTCCCGCCCCCCACCCCCAGCACAGGGAACCCGCAAACAGACACACTGAGTTTGTTTCCCAGCAGGCTAAAGTCGGCATGACCTTCAAACAGCCCGCAGGGCAGGGCTCTGTGCGTCTTCTGGGTCCTGATATGACTGAGCACCTGTCACAGAACCATGTTGCGAGCAACTCAGGCTCAGTTCTCTGCCACAGTCTCAATTTCAGGGCATCCCTGATTTCCCTCTGAAGAGGTCCCAGGCTAGAAAGTGGTGGGGTTTGGTTTGGTTTTGTTCCAACAGGCACACTAACACCAATGGGCAACGGGACCTTTCCCCTTCTCTGAGAGGAAAAGTGAGCAAAAAGTGTCAAAATCAGACCGGAAGGGACCCCCAAAGCTTCAGGATCCTGCCCCCTGACTTCTGTGGGATGAACTGGAAAACCCAGTGCGGGCAGAATCCTGGTTCTTCCAGGACTGATCAGCACGCAGACCTTGGAGGAAAGCCCTTCACAGTTATTCCTCCATTTTGGAGTTTACAGACCGGTTTCTAGTCCCATCGGAGAAAATCTGACCCTGTTATGCCAGGTGAGGAACTGGGGACACGAAGTTAAGCCAGGACTAAAACCCACATCTTCCATCATAGTTGTCAGCTGTATCGATGGGAAACTGAGGCTGTAGAAGGAAAACAACCTGCCTGAGGACACCCAGCAGGTAACCAGCGGGACTGGGATTGGAACCTGTGTCCGTCCCAACTCAGAGCTCTTTTGTCTTCTACCACCTTACTGCTCTTATTAGAGATCTCTAACCCCAAAAACTCTCTCTGTGGCATCATAGACATTGCATCTTAGCTCAAGGATGACAAATAGATTTCCCCTCAGGTGGACGGGTTGGCAATGGCTGCCTGGAGCTCCCTTGTTACGAGGACACCAGGCAGACATGAGCTCAACAGGGGAGGCGACACTTGCTGGGCCATGTCTGCCATCAGTATTAAAGGTAGACTGGTCACTCTCGATTTCCTGTCCCTGTCCAGATTCTCTTTTCCCTCCCTTTTCTCTTGTGTCGAGTGGCATTACCGTAGGCAGAACATGAACACGGCAGATACAGTCCAATCTGGAACTCAGTCTTCTCCCTGAGATTGACAATAAGACAAGTGTTGACTTTCGACTTTTGAGAACCGTCATCTCAAGAAGAACTCCAATTGCTCTTGGAAAAACCAAAGTTCACAGCTTGAGTCTACAGCCACCCTAAGAGTGGAATGGCTCCCCAGTGCCTCCCACTATGCGAATTTAACGTATTTCTCTGTAGTGAAGTGGATGGCTACTCCCAGTTCTTCCCTACCTTGTAATTATTATTAGGCCTACGTATTCTTTTTGCTTGTGACTTGACACTATCTCTGAGTAGAAAAGGTAAAGTATGCATCTAAGCCCATCAGCACCGGACTTGGCCATAAGACTTGTTTTAGCCAATGGGTCATGGGTAGAAAGGACCACATACCCGTTCCAGGTGACAACCTTAAGAGGCATCACGTGCTTCTGCTCCCATCTCTTCGACTCCTGTTGTGTGCCATGGTAAGAGTCTCCTTCAAATAGTTTCTGCCCTTTCACTTCATGTCCTTGGAACGAAGACATGGGAAATAGACCCAAACTGACCCCCTTCCTAGTGCAAAGCCTTGTTGATCCAAGCAAAGCCCAACAGAGCCACATGGACGAACTGCAGATCTATAAGAAAAAGATACGTGATTAAAAGCCACTGGGGGGGGGTATCATTATGCAAGCAAAAATAATAATAAAACACAGACTGTTATTAGGTCATTCCATCTAAAACATAATCTCAAAATTTAATCCGTATTTTCACAGCATGTAATACAAATGGACACACATTTCATTTACATAGGTTGTAAACTGACACCATGACATCTAGCTGCACATCAGTCTCTTGTGAACTTGGGCAAAATGAGTCTGCTACCAAGACTGATCACTGCTCAGGAGACCTTCAGGGTTTCAAACCAGGGCCAAGAGCCAGAGATACGAAGACAGGAGTTGCATAGAAGAGGACAACAAAAGTCCACTCACTGCTGAGATGTTATGAACAGAACAGCAAAGGGTTTGGGGAATTATGTTTCCTCGATGCTCCCTCACGTCCCTGGGAATATAGAAAAACAGACGTTCTCAGATGTTCTCAGACAGCAAGGGTGGGTCACATTTGTACGAGGCGAGAAAGAGTTGGAGTTTCCTTTGCAATTGCAGAACGCTTTGAACAGAGTTTCACATGGATCCTCAACTTAGGAAGCTGATTAAAATCTGAGCCATGTCCAGCTTGCTACTCCGCCTAAAGCCTGTGTGAGCACCAGGGCCCTTATTGTTCAGCCTGTGTCTGGTCCCCTGGGATGAGGGCTACCTGGGAAGCTGTCCTAGCAGAGGGGAGATGGAGGGCAAAGAAGGAAGAGTAATTCTCCGTAGAGAATGAGGAAGTGAGGTGAGTTTAGGGTCTCTAAAGGCTCACTCCCAACACTAGCGTTCCAGATGCGTCCCAAACCAACACTCTAGAGTTAGTCATTTTCACCCTATCTAGAAGAACACAAACTACAGGTAATGAAATCACAGTGAATCGGGATCCCAGAGGCATGCCCAATCCTGCCCGCCATCAGCAAGTGAGACTGGGACTGTTGCTTCTCTCCGAAGACTCCAGATGCCAGGTTTCGACTCAAGGAATCAGCAGGTGCATCTCCTGTATTAGAAGGCATCGTTCTACCCACAGGCATCATTATCCCTTGTGAATCAAAGTGACAGGACCAGAGTCCCTGGGCCACACTCCTCCTAAGAACTATTTGCCCTCTGATCAAAGGAGATTTGAGGCACTCCCAGGAGCCCTTCCATCTCACAGCTGTCAGAGCCAGGTGCTGACTCCTTCAGTCTCATTCCCAGACCGAGTTCATAATAACGGGAAGACTGCACCAAGACAAAGAAGGCCTCTTTGTCTGGAGTACACAGGGGTGAGGCTGTGCGCGCTCAGGTAATGAGCAAATGAAATAACTCCTGTTCCACTTTTCCCTGGGGCAACATTATATGACATTGTTTTCGCTATTCTGAGAGCAGATAGAGAAATGTGTTTTGAATTAGTGCCTCTAGGAACTGGCAAGTCACCATTTACAGGGACGTGACCTGTGTAGGATGGAAGTACGAGATCTGATGCAAGGTATGGGGAGCCCCGAGGAGGATCCAGTGTTCCGGGTGGCCCCCTGAGACTGACCAAGTCTCTCCTCTCCTGGTGCTCAGTATTCCCCAGAATTGGAGGGTTGGGAGAGGACCAGAAAAGACCAGCTCAGGCATTCAGCTTCTCAGAAATTGCCCTGCTTTGGTGCCCTTGACCTTGACCCTGAAAAACCAGCAGGATCTGCAGATGCCAAGGAATTGGATCTAATTGTTTGCATTTAAACCAACTAAGCAAACAAAACATTTACTTTCTGTTGAAGATTCAGGAAAACTGCCAAAATAACTTCTACGACAGAAGGAAAATGACCAAGTGTGTTCATCCTCACCCATCCAAACAAATTAAATTTTTCTCTGACTTTGAGGGAAACACGGTCACGCTTAACTGCAAAATCTCTTGCATCAGCTATTATGAAATTTACGATCATGAATTTTCACATTAACGATGTTTTGCTTTAATTTCCACACTAACCATCATTTTATTACTTTAATTTTTACTCCAGGCATCATTTTATGACACATAAATATTTAAGCATTATTGTAAAAGTGTTTGAAGCAACTAATGAGAAAAGGATCTTCAATACATATAATAGAAAACAAATTGACAAATTTATGGCCATTGGAGGAATTTTCATCTTCTTGGAGGATACATTATCATTGGGCACCTGGGTTGCTCAGTCCGTTGAGTGTCCAACTCTGTTTCAGCTCAGGTGGTGATCTCAGGGTTGTGAGATGGAGCCTCGAGTCAGGCTCTGTGCTTAGCTTTTTTCCTCCCCCTGACTCTCTCTCTCTCAAATAAATAAATAAATAAATAAAATCTTTTTTTAAAAGAATATATTATCAGGAGTTCAAACATGAAGACTGAGAGAAAATGTATTTTTTGTAGCTTCCTCTCTTACTGACAAGTACTATAATACTTAGAAATAGCCCAAAAGAAGCTCATATTGGTGGTGTTATTTTTTTCTGATTTGGCAGAGGCAGCACTGAAACCCAGGTCGCTTGCTTCCTAGTTCAATTCTCAGGCCACAGCACAACTGTCTTCATGTTATGAATTAGCTCTTGCTGAAAAGGCTTCTTGTCTCCAAAATAGAACTCTTCCCAACCACTAGGTAAAGCTTGTGAAGACTTTCATAATGATTCATGCAGAAGCAAAGATTCCCCAGCACAGAAGCAAGTCATAATATAAACACCCCACCGCCTGGGTCTGTGACAAAGCCCTTGTCCTGGGGCACCATGGGCAGTCCCCAAACCAAGATGGTCCCAGCACAGCTAACCCCAGAGAGAACCAGAGACAGGAAAATGCCCTCTAGTGCCTCCTTTGCCCTTATCATGGACACAATAAAGGGCACTTCCTCCCACTGTCTGCCCTTTTTCTATCTCTCTTTCCATCCATCCCTCTCTCCCTTTTGTCTGTCTGTTGTAGATCGGATCCATTAAGGCCCCAATTCTCATCCCAACCTATGCCCATACCTTTGCCATGTAACAGTCAAACTTTCTCCCTCTCGGTCTTTGGCTCCTACCCTGAGACTTGCTTTGGCCAATGGGATGTTAGCAGACATGTCAGAACCAAAGGCAAGAAAAATTACCTGCACGTTTCCACTCATTCTTCCTGGTCTCTTCCACAAGTGTGGGCTAGCCTGCTGGGATATGAGAGACACATAAAGCAGAGTCAAGCACCCCAGCTACAAAATCATGGCCACCATTGATCATCCAGTAGCTAGCCAACTCCCCAGACATGTGACCAGCTCAGCCAGTTTCAACAGAGCTGCCTAGCTGACCACCCCACACATGAGTAATAAACAGGCATTGTCATAAGCTACTGAGGTTTTGTGGTTATTTATTACTCAGCACTATTATGGCAACAAATAACTGATACAAGACCCAGTAACATTTTGCCAGTGTCTTCTACATCCTAAGTAGAGGAAAATCAGTCATGGCCCTTCCTCTTGGGATCCCAGTCTACTGGAAAAGATGCAGAGAGCAGCAGCACCTCTCTGTCTAGGAGGATTGTGTCCCGCCATCCCCTAGCAGAACTCCCAAGACCTAACCTTGGTCCTCTTGCCAACAAGAAAATTGATCTGAAGGCAGAATGAGGTAGTGGAATCTCATTAAAAACAAGGCATAGGTGCAATTGACAAATAATTTTTAGGAAATAACAGCTGTTAAACACATGGTTTTATTCTCCCACATAAAAAGCCCAGAGGTGGGCATCCAAGTATTTTATAATGTTGTGCAAAGCCATCCAGGATCCTGATCCGGATGCTCCACCATCCTCACCATGGCTTCCACCTCATAATCCAAGACAGCTGCTCAAGCTCCAGCTCTTACCTCCACATTTAGCCAGCAGGATGGAGGAAGGATGAAAGAATGTGTCCAGAAGTCACACAGGACACTACAACTTACATGTCATTGACCAGAACTTTGTCTCATGGCCACCTCTACTGCAAAGAAGACTGGAAGCGAAACTTTTTTCCAGACGGCTCTATGCCTAGTCACAAATTGGAGCTTCTGTTATTAAAAGGGAAGTGGAGGATGGAAATTGGGAAAAAAATTCGTAGTTTCTGCTATAAGTACAAACAGGGTTTTAGATCAAAAAGACCTAAGTCCACATGACAGCTCAAGCAGGGACACAACTTCTAACCTTGGGAAAATGCTTTCCTTCTTTGGGCCTCAGCATCCCAACCTTTATCTTGGGGAAGGAAATAGGTCTGAAAAGCCTCTTAAGTCCCTTCTGGCTCTTTCCTTTCCAGGATCATAGGGTGAAGATTCTGAAGGGATTGGCCTTCCATCAGATGCTGGCAGAGATACGCCTGTCTATTCACCCCGGTGACATTTCCCCTTCGGTCTGAAAGCATTTACGAAACAAAAAGGTAAGCATCAAGCACGAACTAGCATCAGACATACAGAAAGAACTACATGAGCTCTCTCGTGGCGGCTTTTCCAGTTACATAGAAGTGGCTGTCTTCCTAGAAACTTCTTGGCTGGTCTGAGCCATAATCCTCAGGCATCTAGTAATGGTCAGAGAAAGAAGATCAGATTACGCTGTTCAACTCCTACCGTAGACCCAGTACATGGAAGCTGTGTGACTCAAAAAAATTTGAGAAGGGAGCAGTCAGATAGTCAAAATCCAGCCAGGCACTATTTATGTGGCCCTGTTTGGAGAGAGGGAGAGAAAAATACATTTTAATTTATCACATCAAATTACATAGCCTATATGTGTACTTTACAGAGGGAAGAAATTTTTGCTCAGAGTCTAATTAAGACCTTCTACAAGTGTTATAAAGCCTTACAGTTACCTTGTGGGCTGAGACAGTATCTCAAGGCTTTCAAATTTTATAGAGTAAAAGTGTCTTCTTTCTAATATACATAAAAACAGCTTCTTTCCAAAAATGCCCAGATCCGTAGGCTTTGTCTTTATCTACCTGGAAATCATCATTACCGGATTTGTGGCCAAAGTTATTACATTTTTATAAATGAGACTCATTTAATTTCCAACTCCAAAATCCTCTTACTTTGAGATTCAAGTATTTATTTCTCTCTCCCCTTGGGAGAAAAAAAAAAAAAAATCAGAATCTCACTGAAACACAGAACATTCTGTCTGCCATGAAATTCAGGGCTGCCTGAATTTTGTATGAAATGTCTGAAAAACAAAATCAAAATGGCAACATTAGGTATGGAATGTCGACCCAGAACTTTGAGTTCAACATCTCAAAGAAGCCTTAAAAAACTCAAAGAGGTATTATGGTCTCATTTAGAGGCAAGGACATTGAAGCTCAGAGAAGCCACATAACACATCCAAGGTCACACAGCCAACACACAGCTGAGTTGGGATTTCATCCTTGGTCATTGCTCCAGAACAAAGCACTAAGTACAATCCCTGGCACATGGTTAAGACTCAGAAATGTTAATATCCTTCCAACTCCCCCATGAAATGATCCTTGCCTATATTTGGGCAAGGCAGTCCCAAGGTGGGGTCTAACCCCGTGTCATGCTGACTTCTGCGGGAGAAGTCACTCTCCTATGGGGTACCAGCCCCCCACCAACCTACCAAGACCAGAGGATTTGTCTTATGTTGTTGGTTTCTGAGAATGTTGCATTTCACTTGTCAGGGTTTCATCAGAACAGTCTTAAGAAATCAGCTCTTCCATATCCCCAGAGAGCTACTAAACCATCTTGGAAATCAGTTAAGTGAAGGGTTAAGCGAAGGGGTTAAGTGAAGAATGACCATGAAAAGAGTGGAACCCCTCGTGGTCTCAAACCTTCCTTCACAAGAGCAGCTTCTAACGTATCCACTGTGGCAACTGAGGAAGCACATTCAGGTGGTCAGATGTCGGAAATGGAAAGGGGGTCACATGTTGCATGCCAAGTATTGGACAGAGAAAATTCTGGAAGAACGGAAGTGGAAATACCAGTAGATAAATCCACTAACTTGGAAACATTGAATTTCCTTCTTGACTATTTTTACAAAATTTTTTTCTGCAAGAATTTGGTGTTTGCCTAATCACACAGTGCTCTCCTGTCCCCCTAGAGCTTATCGCTGTCTAAGAGTATGTTTTCTCCCCTCGCCTCTGTTTACTTCTTTCAAGCAGCAAGGCAACAAGAAAGAGAGTTTCTTACTCAAATCCAGTCATATCTATGCACCATCTTCCATGTCTACATGGCACTGTGCTGGGATCTGTGTGTAACAGAAGGAGATATCATCAATGGTACTGATGAGGGAGCAGAAGGCTGGCTGAGGACCAAGCAAAAGGCTGACACCTCGCAGTCTCCCCCTTACCCCCACTCCTGGGTGGGACAAATGTGACATTCTTTAAGAATCTCCCAACTATCTGAATGTTAATGGCTTGCTAAATGGGAAAGACAACCTTGACACCTGCAAGGCCTCCAGTATCCGGTATCTTGTAGGCCCTCTTTAGCATATGAAAGTTCTATTGAAACCTCCCTTTCCCTTACTTTCCCCCAGGTACACAACCTGCCATCCCTCACAACCCCGGGGCAGCAGCTCTTCCTGTCCAAGGGTCCTGTCCCCGTGCTTTAATAAATCACCATTTTGCACCAAAGATGTCTCAAGAATTCTTTCTTGGTCATCGGCTCCGGACCTCACCCCACCGAACCTCACCTAGATTCTAGAACTTCATCAGTACTGCTGTTCAGAGGCCAAAGGTTGCCCACTTATCCTTCGGCTAGTTACCCCATCCCCTCTGGATCAGGTAAAATGATGGAGCTCTATGAGCATAAAAGCTCCCAGAGGGAGCCCAGGGATGTGGATGGCCACCCAGAGGCAACCCAGTGTGACAGCAGGGAAGGCACAGACGTCCTTCCAAAACACAACACACAGTGCAGAGCAACAAGTAACTTTACACACACAGGTCTCTTCACCCTGGGCAAGGCGGGAATTGTGGCTGCCATCTTTGACAGGAGCAGATGAAACACAGAGAAGGGAAGTGTTTTACCCTGAGTGGGAAGAGCAGAAGTGTGACTCCATCTAAGGGTGAGTAATCTTTGGGGCCACGGACCTCCTAGATGACTTGGTGTTAAGGGGAAAACATCCTTGGAAGGAATGGGGGAAGCCCACATTTTGTCTGCATTACATGCTGCCCTACACTACCCGCCGCTCCACTGTCTCTACCCACTCTCCTAGAAGAGGAGGGAGGGAGAATGTAACTCAGCACCAAGAGGAATTGCCCACCAGGCATTCCTGAGAACCAATCCGTCACCATTGTGCAACGCCTCAGGAGAAACTTGTCAGAGACACGTAGCCCCCTCTTAGGGAGCTCAGGCCTCTCAGTCACGACCCTGAAAGGCCCAGAATGAAGCCCTCTGTCTCTGCACCACAGTAAATCCTGCCAGTGTGAAGTTTCACTGTAATAAAGAAATGATTCAGGAATGACTCAGAGAAACCACAGAATTTCAGAGATGTTCTCCTGGACCCACAGCAGGTACAGTGATGCAAGTTTTGTCTTCCTCCTCCAGCCTTTGTACTTGGTGTCAGATCTGAGTAATAAGTGATATATTAAATGACTGGTGACAGTCCTTACCCTTCCTTCCTCCCCACCCCCACCACACTCAGAAGCCAGCCAGCATGACAACATTTCAATACCAAAACCTTCACCGAGAACAGTGAAACTTTTCTCCTCTTCATTTTCCCACAAGTCTCAAAATGATACTGGAAATTTTTTTCTGTCTCCAGTGTAATCGAAAAATATGTTTTATTTAGAAGCCATCCAAAAGTCAAGCCTATTTTTAGAATGTGAATTTACAGAGGATTTTTCCAAAGGGTTCTTAAGTATTGATTATGTAAGAGCAACAAAAGGGTTTTATTTGTGACAATCACCTTGGGGCTTTGGAGAGGGCCCAGGGGTTAGGATTCCTGGAAACTGAGAAGCCTATATCCTTTGAAAGAATAAACCAAATTTCCAACTTAGAAAGTATGGGCAAGAGATGAGTTCACATCGAAACGATGTTGTGTAGAAGGGACACATAAATTCGTCCCATAACGTTTACTATATAGGTCACAGATCTGCTGTCACACAACAAATCAGTATCTCCTAAACTCCATGTAGTCCCACAGCATAGGGCTTCCCCTTCTTATCTTTACCATCATTTCCTTAATCTTTGGTTTTCAACCATCTTATTCTTTTACACTAAAACAAATGTATAACGACTACCAACCGTGGAAAAGTTCCGCACAAAAATAAAGTTAGAAATGAAACAAGGTGCTTAAGTTCTGGTCTCATGCTGTCAGCTGCCAAAGACTCTGAGCCTGTAGGCTGTTTTCTTCTTGTTGAAAAGAGAGATCCACAGCTACTTATAAGGCTTACAGAGCAGACAGCCTCTGAGATCTCTCCCTCCGTGTCATCGAAAGGACTGCATTGGTATGATTTCTCTTAGATGTGAAACTAAAAAACAGAACAAACTCAATAAGGTCATGGGTGTAAAGAACATATTGGTAGTTGCCAGAGGTGAGGGGTGTGGGGGTTTGCGAAATGGATGAGGGGGGTCCGAAGGTATAGCCTTCCCATGATAAAATAAGTCACACGATGCCATGTACAGCATGGTTATTATCGTTAATAACATCGTATTGCATATTTGGAAGTTGCTAAGAGATCAAATCTCAAAAGCTCTCATCACCAAAAAACACGTTTTTATAATCACTTAGGGTGACAGATGGTAACTAGACTTACTGCGGTGATCATTTCCCAGTGCCTAGAGCCATCACATCTTGATGTTGTACACCTGAAACTAACATAGTGCTACTTGTCATTTATACCTCCATAAAAATAAATAAAAATAAAAGCAAAAGGACTAAAAAGGGATTCTCTCCCCATGCTAGGATTTAGTGCTACATAATATCATGGCCATGTTCAACCATACATCATCCTACTTCCCACCAGGGGACTGTGCCCCACACTTCGGGAAAATATTGCAGTAATGCCCACACGTATAGCAAACATCCTGAGGACTGTAAATGATCAGAGCTCTTGTTCAAACAGAAGTCAACTTAAAACTTAAAAGAAAGTGGAGTGAGCAATCTCTGTCTTTCCTCTCATGTGGACAGTACCTTGTGTATGTAAGGAGACCTCATGCCCTGTGTCTTACTTAACCACAGGTTAACCAACCCAGAACTCAGTGGCGACAGTCATTTATCATCATTTCCTTGTGTAGGACTTGCATGGGGGTTGACTGATCTCATCTGGGCTTAACTGAGTTGTGCATCTAGAATGACCCTGATCTATGTCTCTCATCCTCCTCCTGGACTAATGGATGAATGGGACCATATTCTTTTGTGTCAGTGGCAGAAAAGGAAGAGCAAAAGTGGTCTGAAATTCTAATACTGTCCTTTTGCCCACAAAGCACTGACCAAAGCAAGTCACTTAGTCAAGTCCAAAATCAAAAGCAAAGAAATATACTCTGCCCGTGTTCCATGTTGGTGCTATGGCAAAGGTATGACCATAGGTGGGAGTAAAGAATGGGAAGCAACAATACCATCGACCACACTCCATATCTCATTTAACCTTTCCAGAAATCTTCATTTGACTGTCCCTTACAATATCAACAGCAACATGCTCAGAAGTAAATTTAAGTTCCTACATTTATGATCAACTGATTTTCCACAAGAGTGCCAACACCATTGAATGAGGAAAGAACAGTCTTTTCAACAAAAAGTGCTGGGCCAACTGGATATTCCCATGTGAAACAATGAAGTTGGACCCCAACCTCACACCAAATACAAAAATTGACTCAAAATGGATTAAAGACCTACATGTAAGAGTTAAAACTATTTAACTCTTAGAAGAAAATATAGAAGTAAATTCTCATGACCTTGGGTTAGATGTTTGTTTAGATATGACATCAAAAAAATACAAGCAACAAAAGAAAAGAAATAATTAAATGGAACTTCATCAAAATTAAAACCTTTTGTGCTGAATTCAAAGGATACTTCCAAGACAGTGAAAAGACAATCAACCAAATGGGAGCAATATTTATGAATCATATACCTGATAATGGTCTGGCATCCAGAATACCTAGAGAACTTTTAAAACTCTGAAAAAAAAATTTTTTTAACTCAATCCAACTTTAATTTTTTTTTAAAGATTTTACTTATTTATTTGACAGAGAGAGAAATCACAAGTAGGAGAGAGGCAGGCAGAGAGAGGAGGGGAAGCCAGCTCCCTGTCGAGCAGAGAGCCCGATGTGGGGCTTGATCCCAGGACCCCGAGATCATGACCTGAGCTGAAGGCAGAGGCTTAACCTACTGAGCCACCCAAGTGCCCCTCAATCCAACTTTTAAATGGGCAAAGGATTTTAATAGCTATTCCTCCAAACAAGATAAACAAATGGCCAATATAGAAATGAAAATATGCTCGACATCATTAGAGAGTAGGAAAACACAAGTCAACCTATAATGAGATACTACTTCATACCCACTAGGATGGCTAAAATAAGACACAGACAATAGCAAATGTTGCCAAGGATGTCAAGTGAATGGGACCTTCGCACATTGCTGGAAGCACTGCAAAACAGTACAGCCGCTGTGGAAACAGGTGGGCAAGTTTTCAAAATGCTAAACATGGAGCTACTGTATGATTCAGCAATTTCACTTATACATGTATAGAGAGAGATACGTATAGATCTGTATGCAGATGTGCATATGTCTATATATCTCCAAGAATTGAATCTGTGTGTCACACACACACACACACACACACGCACACATATCTCCAAGAAACATGATAACATGGCAATTAAAGACTTGCACACAAGTCTTCGTAGCACACAAGTATTCATAGCGGCGTTATTCACAGAACCAAAAAGTGGAAACAACAGAAATGTCCATCAACAGGCGAATAGATAAAATATGATATATTCATATAAGGGAATATTATTTTTTAAGTATTTTATTTATTTATTTGAGGGAGAAACAGTGCAATAGAGACAGTGAGAGAACATGAGCAGGAAGGAGAAGGAGAAGCAGGCTCCCTGCTGAGCGGGGAGCACAAAGCCCCACTTGATCTTAGGACCCCAGGATCACGACCTGAGCAGAAGGCAGTCGCTTAACTGACTGAGCCACCCAGGTGCCCCGGGAACATTATTTGACCAAAGAAATGAAGGACCGATACATGTTACAATACAAATGAATCTTGAAAAGGGTTATGATAAGTGAAAGAAACCAGATGCAAAAGACTACATATTGTAGGATTCCATTTCTATGAAATGTTCAGAAGAGGCAGATCTGCAGAGACAGAAAGTAGATGCCTAGTTGCCAGGGGCTGAAAGGAAGAGGAACAGAGAGTAACTACTAATGGGTATGGAGTTCCTTTTGGGGTGACTGAAATATTCAGGAATTAGTGGTAATAGTGGCATGACTCCATGAATAGAATAAAAACTGAATTTTCTAGAAGTGTAAATTTTGTGGCATATGAGTTATATTTCAATAAAGCTGTCATTTTAAGCATGAATTTAAAAAACAATCCAGGGGCACCTGGGTGGCTCAGTTGTTAAGTGTTTGCCTTTGGCTCAAGTCATGATCCCAGCGTCCTGGGATCGAGCCCCACATCAGGCTCCCTGCTCAGTGGGAAGCCTGTTTCTCCCTCTCCCACTTGCCCTGCATGTGTTACTTCTCTCGCTCTCTCTCTCTGTCAAAAAAAATAAAATCTTTTAAAAAATCCAATTAGAAAATGAGTAAAAGGCACCAACAGATATTTCACCAAAGAAGGTGTGTGGGTAACAAACAAGCCCAGTAAAAGATATCCTACGTCATTAGCCATTAGAAAAATGCACATTTGATTCTCAATGAGATACCAACACACACCTGGCTAAGTGGAAAAAATAAAAAATGGTGGGGGTTAAAAAACGCACTTTAGCAGATGCAGAAAAATAGAACCAGTCATACCTTGCAATAGGAATGAAAAATGGGACAGTCACTCTGGAAAATAATTTGACACTTCCTTTCAAAACTAAAACTGGATTTACCATACGATTCAGCAATAACACTCTGGGGCATCTCTCCAGACTTATTTTCACATGGAAACTAGTCCCTGAGTGTTCACAGTAGTTTTGTTTGTGACAAAGACCAGAAACCATTTAAACATCTCTCGACCCATGAATAGTTAAACACACTGTAATCCGTTCATACCATGGATTATGACTCAGCAGTTCTAAGGAATGAACTACTAATTCACACTGTAACTTGGATGAACCTCAAATTATGCCAAGAGAGAGAGAAAAAAAAACCAGCAACCTCAAAAAGATACATATGTACTGCATGTTTCCATTTATGTAACATTCATGAAATGACAATTACAGAAACGGAGGATTGGTGGTTTCCAGGGATTAGAGGTGGTGGGGAGAGAGGGTAGGTGCGATAAGAAAGGGGTAATACACAGGAGCCTTGCAGGGATGGTAGTTAAGTGTCTGGATTGTGGCACAACACAGGAACCACACATGTAATGAAATTACACACAGCGATGCACGTGCGGACGTCCCAATCCACGTATAACCCGTACACTTTGAATAGCTCTGTGGATTTTAAAAATGTTTATTTCCTGGTTTTGATACTGTTTGTGATGCAAGACATTAACATTGGGGAAGTCTGGGTAAAGGGTTTACAGGATCTCTCCGCACATTTTGCGATAATTTCCTACAAATTTGTGATTGTTTTCCAAAGCCTGAATTTGTCCTCATCCAAAATGTGCTCCTCTCCCTGAATTCTCCCATTTCGCATCCACAGAAGTGAAAGCTAGACACAAAGGCATCTGCCCATACTCCTCCTCATCCTTCCCTCTCAACATCAAATAATAATAATGACGATAGTGACAATGAAAATAATAAAGCAACATCCATTGATTGTTTCTTCTCTAGACTTCTTACAGCATGCATAGCTGAATTTATTCCTCACATCAACTCAATTACCTTTAAAATCATCCCATTTTAAAGGTAAGGAAATGAGGGGTCCAGGGGCTAAGAACAATGGTCAAGGTCGTACAGCAAGCTAAAACAGACCTCTCACCTGGCAGTCTGACTCTATTGCCCATGACATATGGAATCACCAGATTCAACATCCACTCTCCCTCAATGCTGGCCAGTGTCTTAGTTCAAGATTTCATGATTCTCTGCCTGGATCAAGAATCAGTAGAGGAGCCTGCTGACTAGTCTCCTAACTCAGACCCAAAGGGAAGGAAGCAAGCATACCATATATCTTTCAATGGTAAATGACCCAAACAGAACACAATCCCCAAGTTTCTCATGCAGAGAAGTCTTAAAGTATTTTTGCCAACTTGCGCAGACAAATGTTCAGTGCTATGGGTGAAATAAACCAACCTCCAGTTACGGGGATCCAGTACGACATGTATTCACAATGGCATGTTACATAAAATACATGAATTTGGATGTACTGCTATCCTCACCCACTTTCTGAAACAATTCACAGACAACTTTAACATCAGCCTTCATCTCACACAGCTTTCCAAAGTAAATTGTCTCCATTTCTTATTTGAAAATTAATGCTTTTGAACCCATTTATGACGCTGTCCCTGAAGAGCTAAAAGGACTCATCCATACAACATCAAGAAAATTTCGATTTTTTACATTTGCTCTATAGGTCAGTGGTTCTCAACACTGAAGGAGAATTAAAATCATACCATATTTAAAAAGACAAGGAAGGGGTCCCTGGGTGGCTCAGTGGGTTAATCCTCTGCCTTTGGCTCAGGTCATGATCTCAGAGTCCTGGGATGGAGCCCCGCATCAGGCTCTCTGCTCAGCGGGGATCCTGCTTCCCCTCTCTCTCTGCCTGCCTCTCTCCCTACTTGTGATCTCTCTCTCTCTGTGTCAAATAAATAAATACAATATTTTTTTAAAAAAGACAAGTAAAGGTCAAAAAGATCATACTGTATTATAAACTTCAAAGTCCCTAAAAGACTAGATCTTCGTCATTCTCAACACAAAAAAAGGGAATGATCATTATGCAGTGTGATAAAGGTGTTTGCTACTGCTATAATATTGTACAGTATTACAATATTGTAATAAATATTAAATAAATTTGAAAATGGTAAATTACAATTACATTACAGATATTCATGTATCAAACCAACATGTTCTTGACCTCAAGCTTACACAATGTTACATGTCAACTATATCTTAATTTTTATAATTGGGGGGACCACCTGGGGAACTTTAAAAACTATCAAGGCCCACATAGTGAGTTTACTGGCCTGGAGTGGACATGGGGTGTGACATTGTTTCAAGTTCCTCTCGTGACTCCAAGTGCAGCCTGGGCTGAAAACCACTTGTTTACAGGCATCGAGATCTCCACCAAGTAGTTCTGTGGTTCTCGGTCTTGTTTAAACACAAGAATCACCCAGAAAGTTTTGTAAAAATCCTGAAGCCCGGGCACCATTCCCCATTCCCCCCCCAAAAAAAAGCTCTGATTTAATTAGGTTCCGGGGCATTCTTACATTTCAAAAACACCTCAGCGGGATCTCATCTGCGGCCAGATTTGAGAATCTTCGACACTGCGTCTTAAGAGTATTGCTTTATAAGTGAGGTTCAAAAGGCTGTTTTACCCACCACCCAATACTTACAACAGTAAGGTCACGCCCCCCTCCCACATAAGTCCCTCCCCCACTGACCCCATGACTACAGAACTGCATGGAATGGCTTGGCTGTGTATCAGTGACTTCTATAAGCATCCAAAGATAGCACTGATGGAGAACGCTTCAACCTACTTTGGCTTCGCCAAATAGTGCCTGGTTGTCCTAAATAAAGGAATTGGCAGAGTGCCCCTTAAGGTGAGAGATTTTGTGAGCACTCAAATACAAAGCGATTCTACTTTTATCTGAGAGATCGATTGGGAAGGTGTCGCTTTATTTTTGCACGTATTATTAACAACTATTTCTTGAACGCTTACTATAGCTAGCACCATGCTAAATGTCTTTTATCTACCTGACCTCACTGCATCCTAAAAGTATACCTAGGACATGTAATCAGCACTATTTCCATTCTGTAGAGTTGAAAGCCGAGAGGTGAAGTCCATTTGCCCAAGGTTAGCACCGAGCAGGTGCACAGAGACAGAAGGTGGACCCACATCTCTTATGTCCTACACTGGTCTGCCCCTTCTGGACCAGCTGTCCTGGAGTTGCTTCCACGGGAGGCTTCTGGACTTCTGTTCCAGTGCCCAGATGGACACCACAGCGGAGAGCATGGCCTCATGGACAGAGGGTAGGACCACTGGAGAGAGGATCCACGGTCCTCCCCTCCTCCCTGATGTTGTGGTCCAGTCAAACCCCTCTGCTCCCAGCATTCCCTGGTTCACTGGCTCTGTGACATCACAGCCTCCTCTCTGCTCTACCAGCTGCAGGTGAGTCAGCCTCAAAGGTTAGATCTGAGACCAGAAGGGGGTATTTTTTTCTGTACTTAAAGGGACAATGTCTCCATCATTCCTGGACTCCTGTGCTATAGGAAGCAGACACTATCCCTAACTTGCCTTGACCCCACCGTTTCAGTCTTCTCGCCCCAGTCTCCCTGCTTATGCTGAATGAGCCCTAAGTGCTCCTCCAGCTCCAGAAGTCTTCCTGTTGGACCTCGTTGGGTCTTTCTTGGTCTGGCCCAAGTGCTATGAGTCACTGGACACCTGAGGCTCCCAGTCCACTGACATAACCCAAGGGCCGTTTTCTTTGGCTCCTGTCTCCATCTAGAGGCGGACAGTGGTAGTGCTGGAAGCATCGCACCGTCTCCCCCACCGCTAGCCTCAACTCCACACCACCGTGGTCTGCATCAGCATTTAATTTTAAGGTAACTTTTGCAACGTACCAGGCAGCTGTGCTAAGCACTTTCCATCATTAGTTAATCCTCGCAACCACCTTCTAGGGTAAATACTATTATCGTCATCCCCATTGTACAAATTAAAAAACTGAGCCTTAAAGGAATTAAAATTCTTGTAAATTTCATAGCTTAATAAGTAGTAGATCCTCAAGAATTATCCCCCAAAGAATGTGCCTGTAACTGCTACACTACCTTCCTTGAAAGACTTTCCATTTCTGAAGAGGGCTCAAAAGTCCAAACTTTTTGCTACCAAGACTCAAAGGAGAAAGAGTCTGTGCTCCCCTTCTTTTTCTCATGAAATTGCTGGCTGGAGTAAAAGTGTGGAAGGCATTAATGCTAGATTCAAACAAACCCACATTTAAACCCGTGCAGCACTGCTAATAGGGAACGATCTCCAGGCTGTTTGTACCTCTGTGAGTTGCTGTAGAGAAAAGAGACCTCCATTCAGTGTGCGAAACAAAAACTGAATTTATTTCCAGTTCAACAAGGGAGAATCAGGCTTTTATAACAAAGTCAAAGCTAACGGCGGTCATACAAGGGGTTCCGGGAGATGGAGAATTCATGCAAGGTGGCATTTCAGAGGCAGGATTGCTTGGGAATGGTGGGAAAGGGTACCTGCCATTGTGTATCTCGTACTTTCAGGAGAATGGTCACTAAGGCAACGTTTCATTAACAGGTAAGTTTAAAACAGGTTTCTGGAGATTAGCTGTTAACCGTGGTTACAGAGCAATCGGTCTTAGGAGAGTGGGAACTTCTTTTTTATTCTCAGCCGACCTCTTTTGTTCTCCCTCAACCAAAGCTTCACGAGAGACCTTCAGGGACTGTGCACATATTCCACCACTCTCCTTGAAGACACAGTTTCCCTTTTCCACCGACAGTGATCTGACGTTCAGTCTGAGCATCAGCTAGCCTGATGTCTTTCAGTTTTCTCTCTGAATCTTCTATGGAGCTATATGTTGAGCCAGTGGCCCCAGGAGATCCTTTGGCTCTCTGGGCCACAGCCACCAAATGCGGGGTGAACAATATTCATTTAAAAAAGCATGGAGTTGGGGTGCCTGGGTGGCTCAGTGGGGTAAAGCCTCTGCCTTTGGCTCAGGTCATGATCCCAGGGTCCTGGGATCGAGCCCCACGTCGGGCTCTCTGCTCAGCGGGGAGCCTGCTTCCCTTCCTCTCTCTCTGCCTGCCTCTCTACCTACTTGTGATCCCTGTCAAATAAATAAATAAAATCTTTAAAAAAAATAAAAAGCATGGCGCACTGGGTGTGGTGCATAAACAATGAATCCTGGAACATTGAAAAAATAAAGTTTAAATAAAAAGAAAAAAGATAATAATTAAGAATTTAATTATTGGGTTAAATAATTAGATTCATTAAAAGAAGCGTCTGGAAGGCGCTCCAGAATTGTGATCCAGTTTCCTAGGCATGACTGAGAAAATAAATTTCCAATGATTCCTTGTGTCTGCTTTAGTAGCCAGGTTGCCTTTGTTTGGGGCTTAGAAACCTCACCTGTGGTATGAATCCAGGTATACCATGAAGGGATAGCAGAAGTGCATCCCCTCTCTGATCCACCAAAATAAAATCCAAAGGTATTCTGTTACCCACGGGAATTTGAGCTAAGGAATTGCAGCTCATTGGTTGCACTCCAGGGTTTGGGCTGTCTTATTTGCTATGTCAGCCAAAGTGAGAGAAAAGGAGGACCTTGGGCTGTCCAGCTCCTATGGATGACTCTCTGTCCTCAGAAGTCTGGTCCACCCTATTGGTATTTGATAGCCCGGAAAGGTTCCATTCCTTCCAACACCATGTGAGATGACATAGTCCACTGCAGGTGTTGGGGAGTTGTACACATGGAATGGTCCAAGTACTCATCACACAGAATAGTCCTGGTTCTGGTTGGCATTGAAGACTGTGCTTTCCACTTAAGAAACGAATCATGTCAACAAGCAATATTGTCTGTCTATATTTGTCAACAATTCCCCTTGAGAGTTTAGAGGAAGGGTAGGAATGTGGCAATAAAGCTGGGTGGCATCCCTGGGCAGACTTGAGATGAGAGTTCTTTGCACGGCTTTCTGCTCACAGTAAATACAAGGGTCTTTTTCAACAGGCTTCACATTCTTTATGGACAGAGGAGTTTTGATTCTGGTTTATTTTAGGAGCCAACTGTTTTCTCCAAGAGGCCATTTCTGGTTAATCTTGGAGGACTCTTTGAAGATGATCCCGAGATCTAAGCTGGCATTTCCCATTCCAATTTATTTTATCTAAGTTCCCTATTTTAGGTCTGAGTCTTTTACAAAGAGTGAAGGGAAGCCTCCTTCTACTTAAGCTGTTGGTCTGCCCTAGAATTTCTTGGAAAGTGTCTTGAAGTCTATTACATTAAATCTCCCAGTAATTCATCTTGACTCTGTTTGCCATTTTGAATCTTTGCTCAATCTACCCAGAAGAGGAAGACTTTTCAAATATTTTCAGATGGTACATTTCCTATTTTTCTTCCCAAGTCCACTTTTTTGAGTTATGTGTCAGGGGGTTATTTAAATCTTCTGGCCTTTTCCATCCTGCTGCTCCTAAACATGTTTCCCCCTTCTCTGAAGGTCAACCATTAAGTGAAGTGATGGGTACAAATATGGTGGTCAAGATGGGTGAGAATAACTAACAGAATCCCAAGTTCAATACATCCGCTTTCTGTCATTCTGAAATTTGGAATGATTCTAAATCTTTGCCCTCAACTCTTCTGTTACCCAGGATTTGAATTCAGCCTCTCAGGACCCACCTCCTGGTATAGAGGTTTTGGGGGGATAGTGTATGATGTTGATTGTTCTTTTCTACAGAAATGAAGGGAATTTATTTAGGCAGTCACGGGAAGGAATAGAAAGAGTGTAAGTGGGTAGTAACAATAAAGCTGGGTGGAGAGAGAAAAAGAGATATAAAGAAAGTAGGTTTCAGAAGGTTTGAGTAGGAGTACTTTTTTTTTTTCTTTCTGAGGCTAGAACATACCAATCAAGGAAGCTCTCTCTGCTGCATATTTGGTATTTTTGTCTTCTCTTTTTTCTAGAGTCCCTCTGAAATCTCTTATTTTTGACATTAAAGGTTTGCCATACTGCCCATAATTTCAAGTCACCTGGTGAAATTTTTCCATTTATTGATGTATGAACACACATGAAGGGACATAGAGTGAGAGTGTCTATACAAAGCAGGAGTTTTTCCAAGAAGAGGCAGCAACTTTGGTGTAAATGAGATCATGACAAACAGGAGAGGACACACCACAGTTGACCCCAGTTATGTGTAGTGTCTTGAATTCCATGCCCTAAGAAAACCTAAAAGAAGCCATCTGATCAATAACCTGGAAATCCTCACTCCAGAACATGGGCTGAGGAAAGTGACCTTTCATTAATTAAGCTAACAAGAGAGAACAGGGGCTCATGAAGATTTGTGGGAATCCAAGGCAGAGTTTTAACAATTACCTTTATACCCACTGATCACCGCCTAACAGACCTCCCACCATTAGTCCTCAGAGCTGACCTGTGGTGAGAGCTTGTCAGACCTATGCTTCCATTCCTTCCTTAGGAAACATTTCCTTCAACATTCAATATATGTGAGGCAATCTAGAATGAAGGAAAATCCCACGAGGCAAGAATTTACATGAAAGAAATTGAAATTAAAGCAAGCAGCAGAATAAACATATTAATGGCAAGGATATTTGCTAAATGGTGCATATCCAAAACAAAAGACCTCATTGCCTTATATAAATTTCTATCTGTTTATAAATCCTGAGAAGATACAATAAGTTCATCAAAGAGAGCTCAAGGAAATATCAGAGCTCCAATCGTGTCGAAAAACTCACTTGGCAACCAATCCCAAAGACTGTTGGAGGTGGGGGCTCACTGGACCCCTGGAGGACCTCTTGGGTCCAAGGATCCCGCAAAATGGGGACATTCATGTGTCTAGTCGGCTGGATGTATCTAGCCACAATATAGAAATTGTGCTATTGTCAAATAGCATACATGCCAGAAGTTAAAGGTTTTGTATTAATTTAAGAGGTCAAGGGTAAAAGAAGCAAAAGATGTTAGGAGACTATTGTTCTAATTCATGCAAGAGATAATGGTGGCTTGGACCAGGGGAGAGCAGTAGAGAAATTGAGAAGCGAGTGTCCATGAGTGAGGCAGCTCACACAGTGAACTGGGTCTTGTGAGGGACATCACCAATACCATAGTAAAAATTTCCTAAAAGGGGGTCTAGCCACGGAAGGGGGAGTGAGAACAGGAAGTATCCAGAGACAAAGGAGCTTGGGAATAAAACAAGGTTTTATCATTCTGGACCAACAGAACCAGAAAGATCCATAAAGGCACCATCTAGCCCAACTTCCTCTTCTCCTTGATGAAGCCCCTGAGACTCAGAGATGCACGCGGACTTGCCCGCAGCCACTCAGCAAGTTAGTGGCGGAACCAGGACCTAAACCTGCAAGACTGAGCTTCATTGCATGTTCTCCTGGGACCTAGACCAGCTGGAATATTCTGGAGCCAACGAACCAATGAAGGGAAGGGAGAAGGGATGGAATGGCCATTGACTTGGCATTTATTGGCATTATCGTGTGCCAAGCACCACGGGGGTTGGGGGGGGTGACTTGTCACATATTTAACCCTTTACTTCTGCAGGCAGACTCTTCATTCCCCCTTTCCCCATGAAAAGACTGAGGTTCCAGAAGGTTAACAAATCTACCCAAGAATACGCACCTAGAAATGGGGTAGAGCGTGTTTGTGGGTTGGCATAAGCCGGGATTTTGTGGTCAGGGGATTCTACCTAGAGTGCGAACACAGGTAAAGGACTAGCGTTTTTCATCCACAGTCTTATGTTTATTTAGGAAAACAGTCCTGCTCCGGGAACTGGGCTCCAAGTCAAGACCAGCTGATTCAACCAAGAGCCCCCTCCAGGCAGAGCTGGCAGAGTAAAATTTCAACTCATCTCCATGGGTGAGAAAATTCCGTAGAGAATGGGGAAAGTCATTCTAAGAGAGGGCAACCTACACAGAAGGGTGTGGGTCTTGGGAGCAGGGAAGGCTATTCTATCTTGGGAGAGGCTGACCCAGTATGACCCCCATCACGCTGAATTTCCAATGGCCCCCATTCCTTGGTCTCCTCCAACAGCCCACCAAAACCTGGCCTCGAAGATCTTCTGCTTATGCTGCAGAGACTGTGAGGAGCCCCACACCATGGACGACTCCAAGGTCCCCAGCCAAACCCAAGAGCATCAGCCATCGAACTGCAGTGGGTACCAGACAGTAACAACCCCCCCCACCCCAACCTCTCTAGACCTCCTTGTGTTCCTCCCCTTCTGCTGAGATTCCCTCAAATGTCCTTCAGCTTCTGAGTGCTAATTCCAACCAAAAATCAGATGGGGGCTTCCTAATCCAAACCCATAAACAACAGGCAGGGAGACCCGTGAGGTGGTAAGGACAGTCCCATTAAGAGATGGAGCCATTCAACAGCAGGAGAGAAATTCTCGTGGCAAATTTTGCCAGAAATCCATCCGGAGGGTCTTTCAAATACTCCCCCTGGAAATAATTTCACAATAAAAACCCAGAACCTTAAAAATGTCAATCCCTTTTTCCAAGTCAATAACCATGCTGGTGACTGAGTCCCTATTATGTGCAAGGCACGTCTAGGCATTTAGGGACCCGGCTGTGATCAGGTAAGTCCCCCCCGCTGTTTCAGAGCAGACACAGGAGAACAGCGATATGATTTGATCCTCACAATGACTCTAAGAAGGGGACGTGATTATCCAAAATGGACGTGTCGTTTTGCAGCTCTGAAAACAGGCATAGGAGGGAAGCGATTTGCTGTAGTTACGCATTTAGTAAAGGACGGAGGTATTTGTTACAGGATACAGCTCAATCTTTTGCTCTACTTTTAAGAATTTAGAAGTCTGTATAAAAAAATAAGTCTTCTGTACAACCACATTCACCGTAACGGTATTTATGTAGTGAAAACAACCTAAACACCCCCCCCCAAAAAAGGAATATTGGTTAAATGACTCTTGAATTATCTGCAAAATAGAATATTCTACAACCATTATTTCTTAAAATTTAGTGACCTGAGAAAAATGTTTCTGATACATCGTATATGAAAAAAAGTAGAATGTATACATGACATGTAGGATATAATGGGTTCTATAAAAATATGCACAAGAAGGGGTGCCTGGGTGGCTCAGTGGGTTAAGGCCTCTGCCTTCAGCTCAGGTCATGATCTCAGGGTCCTGGGATGGAGCCCTGCATCGAGCTCTTTGCTCAGCAGGGAACCTGCTTCCCCCTCTCTCTCTGCCTCCCTCTCTGCTTACTTGTGATCTCTCTCTCTCTCTCTGTCAAATAAATAAAATCTTTAAAAAAAAAATATGCACGAGAAAAGACAGGAACTGTGATCACATCTGAAGGAATAGGTATTTGGGGCATTTCTATTTCTGCTTCATACTCTTCAATATTTTGTATCTTTTCTGTAATATTCATTACAGATATGTACTCACATTTATAAACAGAGAAAAAGGTAAACTTCATGTTTTGGAAAAATTATATATTATGTTGAACCCAGCACGTGCGTTCAGACCGGGGGAGGGAGACCCAGGTGGCCCCCACCCCATCAGAACCACACCTTCACCTCCGTCACCTTTCCTGACCCTCCCCGCCTAACGGTGTGGAATTATCACCATCAGGCTTGCAGAAGGGGGAGCTGTCCAGCAGAAGTTCCAAGCATGCTAAGGAAGCCTCCGGCTTGCCTTTGGGACAACCTCTGATCCACCCAGAAAAGAAAGCCTCTTCCACCAGCAACAACGAGTATGAAGGTGAGTCCCGAACAGGGGTCCTAACACAGACCAGGAACCCCCATGGTCCCGATGACTAAATCCCACGATATGTGAGCTAAGCCAAATGGGGTGACAGGAGAGACAGGACCACTCCCACCAGGAAGCTGCAGTCTTATTCTGAGACCTGCCTGTGTAATCTCCCGAGCTAGGAATTACATGAGGAGCTGCAGGTCTGGGAGGAAAGGACACATATCCAGGCTTCTCTGCTAAGCTCGTGTCTGCACTGGCCACTAGAGGGGAAGTCCCAGGAAGACAGCTGTGCACCCCCAAACCCAGCCAGGTGCATGCCAGAAGATGCTTGTGGACTAGAGGGTAGTTCAGCAGGGGGCAAAACACCTCAGGGTCATGGAAGAAGGACAGAAGCCCAGTCCAGAAAGAAAAAACAAGACCACATGGTTGTGCACCAACACTACTTGGGTGACCCGGCTTAGCTTACTAGCACCCTGGGAGGCCTGCCTCTGAGAGCCAAGGACCAGCCCCACGCAGACATCACAGAATTCTCAAAACAACTACACCTCCCTTGCAAACAGTTTCACATAAAGTCCAATTGCAATTAAAGTCCAGAGGGGTTTCTCCTGCTCTTGAATCCAAGGTAGGGCCTTGGAGCCCCGCGAGCTCCGCCCCTCCCTCCTTGTGCCTCTCAACCCCCACAGGGCTCCGTGGAACAGTTTAAAAACCCACCTTCCATTGTATAGAGAAGACTGGGGCCCACAGGGAAAGGGACTTTCCAAAAGTCCATCGGGAAGTAAGGTTGGTGTTAGAAGCAGGATGGGCCCGTTTCTCTCCCTTCCCAAGCCACTGCTCTTTGAAAGTCCCCTGGTCTTCATTGGATACACCAATGAACCTATGGACACGTGTACCTGTCACAAAGGACTTCTGAGTCCCAGCCTGGGGTCCATGTGACTCACCCAGTATTGCAGAATCTGATCGTGTTCAGGGCTGGAGGTGACCAGGATGGGCCATCCAAGCCCAGTGCAAAGTTTCCACCCAGCATCATAATTTCTTCCTTTCTTCTTTTAGAATGGAATACACGTGTGTGCCCAAGAGGTTTTTACAAGAGAAACCTAAACCGCTACTCTCAGGACCACTGGCCATTCCAGCCATGCCACATAGGGAGACCCTGACCATTCTAGTCTGCAGCTCCCAGGCAGGCCTCCAGGACTGCATGCTGCTGGAGGTGCTCCGGGAAGAAGGGGGCGGTGAGCGGGGGCCATGAAGACAGATTCAGAAACTCCCCCAGAGGAGGAGAAGAAGTCTGAGCCACCTCTGAGCCACCAGCAAGAATTCCTTCGGCTCCTGAAAAAGCCACTGTGGGGGGAGCTGCCTCCAATTAAAGCCCTTGGTGATATCACGGGACTGTGTCTCCTCCTTCCCCCTCCTCACCAGGGAGTAGCTCTTTCAAATGTCTTACTGTTTTTAAATACATGGTCCCATCTAACTAAGCTAAAACAAAACACTTAAGCCTTATGGATAGATTTTTTTTTCATCTTGAAGTTATCTTTTTTTAAGATTTTATTTATTAGAAAGAGAGAGAGAGCAGGAGTAGAGGGGCAGAGAGAGAAGCAGACTCCCCACTGAGCAGAGAGCCCGATAGGGGCTGGATCCGAAGACCCTGGGATCATGACCTGAGCTGAAGACAGACACTTAACTCACTGAGCCACCCAGGCGCCCACCGCCCCCCCGTTTTGAAATCATCTTGAATTTACGGGAAAGTTGCAATAGGGACAAAGAACCCATTTACCTTTTACCCAGATTTCACAGTTGTTTACACCTCCCCCACTTGCTCTAGCCTGTCTTTTCCCTCTTCCTGTTAGTTTTTTCTGCACTACGTGAGAGCGAGTGGTGCACATCAGACCCCACCACCCCCAAATACTACAGTGTGCATTTCCTAAGAACAACGATATTCCCTTACATAACTTCAGGACAGTTCTCGAAAACATGAAATTCAACACTAATATACTATTATCATCAATTGCCCCCCAATGTCTTCCAGCTGCTTTGATGCTCAGTACAAGATCAAATCCAATATCATGAGTCCCATGTCATCATGTCCCCTCTGTGTCTTCTAATCTGGAACAATTCTGTCCTCCATGAGTTCCCCATTTCTGAGGCACACAGACATGATTGTCTTATAAAGCATCCCTCAATTTGTGTTTGATATACCAGTTTTGCCTGTGTGGCAGGAAGGCCACAGAAGGGACACTGCATCCTCCCCAGTGCATCCTATCAGGAGACACATGGTGGAGGTAGGTCCTGCCATTGGTGACATTAACTAGATCTCTTGTTTTAAGGTGGTTTTTGCTGCCAGCCTTTTCCACGGCAAATGACTGTCTTTCCCTTTGGAATGAATGAGTCATTTGGGGAAAGATTCTGTGAATCTCCCATTGCTCATCAAACTTTCGCTCACTAGTTTAAGTGTCTAGAACCCCCCCTGAGAAGAACGTGCCCAGCTAGCATACTATTCTAGGATAGATAAGAGATCCATGAGGCAGGACCACCGAGCCAATCTGATGGGCATGGTGGAGATCACGGCATTGCGGACAGAGGGAAGGACCACTGGAGAGAGGATCCAGTCCTCCCCTCCTCCCTGATGTTGAGGTCCAGTCAAACCCCTTTGCTCCCAGCATTCCCTGGTTCCCTGGCTCTGTGACATCACAGCCTCCTCTCTGCTCTGCCAGCTGCAGGTGAGTCAGCCTCAAAGGTTAGATCTAAGACCAGAAGTGGGTATTTTTTCTGTACTTAAGGGGACAATGTCTCCATCACTCCTGGACACCTTTGCTATAGGAAGCAGACACTACCCCTAACTTGCCTTCACCCCACGGTTTGTCTCTGAGCCCCAGCCTCCCCACTTGTGCTTGATGAGCCCTAGGGGCTCCTCCAGCTCCAGAAGCCCTCCCGTTGGACCTTGTTGGGTCTTTCTAGGTCTGGCCCAAGTGCTATGAGTCACTGGACACCTGAGGTTCACAGTCCACTGGGCATAACCCAAAGGCCCTTTTCTCTGGCTCCTGTCTCCATCTAGAGGCGGGTAGTGGTAGTGCAAGCAACATCGCACCCACCCTGCCCCAGCCTGCTTCTCTCCTACATCATCCCCGCCTGTTATGAAACACTTACCACGTGCCAGACACTGAGCTAAGCTCGTCACACCTTTACACCACCCAATCCTCACACAACATTCTGAGGTAGGTTTTACCATCCACATTTTACAGATAGGAAAGCTGAGGTTCAAGGAGGTTAAATTGCTCTAAATGACCCAGCAAGGTGAGGCAAGAATTACATCCCAACTAATCTCAGTAATAAAATGTACGCTCTTAACTGCTACACTGCTCTGCCGAGCTTCAGGGGAGCCTTTCCCCTTAAAAGCCACCTGCTATCAACTCTCCGGGAAGGAGATGGTATTTCTGAACATCTCTCTGCCCCTGGAAGTGCCAAGGTGAGGCCCTGGATCACAGAGCCTCGGGAACCAGACAAAACTACGTTAAAACCCCAGCTGCACCTCTTGGCTGTGAGACCCGACAGGCACTTTCATGGGGCTCCGTTCCACCATCTGAAAAGGTAAATGAGCTCAGAGATGTCAAAGGACCTGTCCAAGAAGCACAGTGAAGGTCAGCGTCTGGGACCCTGCGGCTCTTCCTTCTGCCCTGTTAACTTCCCACCGGGGACAATGAGGTCGGTACAGAATCAGGATGTTTCTATCCATTTCTATGAGCAGGGAGTACAATGTCTGTTAGTGGAAGGGACAGTAGAGTTAATGGTGTGTCTATCATCCAGCAGTCAGAGAGGGCTTGTGTGTGGACTCCGGTCACACTGAGAGAGCACTCACTCCGTGCAAAGCCCTGTGCTTGGTGCTGGGATGCAAAGGTGAATTGGACGCAACCCTGCCCTGCCCCCGGAGAGCGAGAATCTCTCGCTCACATTCACTGCCATGTCCTTCACCTAGTGCCTGGCACCAGTAGTCCTCAACAAATACATGCAGGACAAGTTTTAGCATCACAGACTGGAATCTAGACTCTCACAACTAAGCAGCTAGTGAAAATAGTGTCCAGTCAACAAATATTTATTGAACACCTGCTATGCGCTTATGGAAGGACAGACAATGGCCATGACCCACAGAAGCCCAGGGATCTGTGGGAACACAAGAGAGGCCCCTAATTCCTCCCGGTTGGAAGAGACGGCTTCCAGGAGGGAGCAGCCCCTGAGCTGAGTCTCCAGGGGAAGGGTGAGGGAGTGAAAACACGGAGGTAGAACAGCTTGTGCAAAGGCACAGTGGTGACACACGGAGAGCAAGTTTGGGGCGCTGCCGGAAACACCTACAGCTGGAGGGCAAGGAGCCAGGCTGGGAGAGAATGAGGCTGGCAGAGCTGACAGAGCCAGACCACAAAGTAGTTTCAAGTAGTAGAACAGGGGAGCCAATGAGGGACTGAGGCTGAGGATGATGATGGGATTGGCACAGGAGACAGATCGGCTTGTAGGTGAGCCAGGGGCCAGCAGGGAAGCTATGTCATGGGGGTCCCCGCCAGGGCAGGGGGTGGAGGTTGGCAGGCAATGGAGGAGATATTCATGAGGTAGGATCACAATGCCTTGATGAATGACTGAATGTGGAAGGAAGGGGAGGCAGAGGCCAGTGGTGGGGGGGGGGTCCCCTTCTCTGACTCCACACAAAGTGAATAGAGGGACCTGATCCCCAAACGGGGGACATGGGAGGGAAAGAAAGAGTTTATTTAGGGGAAGTAGGGGAATAAGTAGGGAGAAATAAATAGGGGAGATAGGCCTAAATAGGGAGAGAAGGCCTCACGAGAAAAGGTGACCTCTACTCCAGGCCTTGGAGGAGGGGAGGGATGAGTTCCGTGGATCTCCAGGGAAGGTCATCCCAGGCCAAAGGAGCAGCTGGGACAGAAGGAAGGGGAGGGTGGGAGGAGATAGCAGGGGAGGGGTGGGTGAAGGTAGCACTGAGATTATAGATTTTTTTCAGTGGAGGATCAGAGAAGGACTTCAACTTTGATTCTATGATCTGCCACGGGGAGACTTCGTGCAGAGGTGAGACATGACATGACTTACATCCTAAGAGAATACTGCCGTGCTGACACTAATGAAGACCAAGGCGGAAGAAGCGGGGACACCCATCAGGAGGCCACTGCAATGACCCAGGTGAGACAGGGTAGTGGCCGGAAGAGGTGAGAAGTCAGTGCCCAAGGGGGAGGCCCTGGAATGAACCCAACGTGCAGGGAGTGGATACAGCCGCCGTGATGGAAATTCCCCGGAGTGGGTCTTTGGCTACAGGGAAAGGGAGATGAGAACAGGAGAGGACCAGAGGACCAGAAGAGAGAAAGAAGTTTGGGAATAAGACAAGGATGTGCAACTTTGGGTCATCAGAGCTTGGAGGTATCTCCTTGGAGAAATGGTGCAGCCCAACCACTGCCTGTTAGATGGGTGCCTAGGCCCAGAGATAGACATGGATAAGCCCAAAGCCACATAGCAAATTAGTGGCAGAGCCAGGACTTGAACGAGCGAGGTTGAGCTGTGTTATCAGCTGATCTGCTGATTTAACAAGGCACCCCTACAAGACAAGGCTGGCAGGGTCAAGGCTCCAACTCCTTTCTATGGGTAAGACAACCATGGACAAGAGTGGAAGGCCTGGTCAGACATAGGTAGGCCTGGACATAGCAGCCCCAGGGAGCTACAGGAGGTTTGGGAGGGGAAGGGGCTTGATATCTTGGGAGAGGCTGGCCCTGTATGACCCAGTGCTTAAATAACAATGGGCTTCTGGGATTGGGGCTACAGAGCCAGATGCCCCAATGCCCTTTCCTCTTCCCACAGCCCATCAAGACATGGCGTCAAAGATCTTCTGTTGTTGCTGCCAGACCAGCGAGGAGTCCTCTACTACTGTTGTCTCACATAGTACAAGGATATCCCAGCAGCCTCAGCCACGGACCTTCAGTAGGTCCTGGGAGGGGACGTGTGGTAGCGGGCGAGAACACCGGACTTCCCTCACCGGGCTTCGTCTCCCCAACCACCCCCTGCTGGGACACATCAGATTTCTTTCAGTCTTTGAGGGGTGTGGGACTTGTTACCCAAGCCCGTAGCAGTGTAGCCTAATGATTATTTATTAGATATGAGATATTACTTAAGCCCACTGGTGTTGGTCCTACACACTAGTTAAATTCTGCCTCAGCCACTAGCTGAACTTGAGCATGTCACTGACCCTCTCTCTCTCTCTCTGACCTTCAGCACCCTTCTTTACAAACTGGGGAGAATGCGAGTACATTTCCTACCTTTCAGGCTGTTGGGAGGACGAGATGAGCCAACCTACAGACATGCCTAGAATATGGCCCCCTAGGGAGAAGGCACTCCACGGACACCGACTGGCTATGTTCTGGGCAGGTCCAGCGAGGCTCTAGGGGTGTAACAAGTATCCCCAAAATCTCGCTCGCTCAACCCAACCTGGGGTATTTTTAGCTCCAGCAAGCAGAACTTCTTTGTTTTTTCTTTTTTAAAGCCATCCATAACATGAGCAGTCCCCACGTGGGATGTGACCCAGACTGTTCATCTACCCGTAACCCAAAGCCTTTACCGAGGATCAACCTTTTCCTTCTCCCTTTCAGATCTGAACACGAATCCTCACAAGAATGGTCTCCAAAAGAGATACGTACACCACCCCACCAACAAGTGGATGCTGAAAGCGTGCAATCTCAGGAGACCCTGATTTCTAGAAGGCGGCCCCCATGCTGTGCGGCTGCCTGAGCGGCTCCTCCAGGAGGAAGAGTGCGGTGAGCAGGAGCTATGAAGATGGATTCGGAAACTCCCCTGGAGGAGAAGACATCTGAGCCACCCCTGGCCACCACCGAGAGTCACTGCGGCCCCTGCGTGAGGAGCTGCGTCCAATTAAAGTCTCTCGTTGCATCGCAGGACTGTGTCCCTCCTCCTTTCCCTTCCCCCAGCCCTGCTTCCAAGATTCCTTTGAATGTGGAGCAATTAGAACCAGGTATCTCTTGTAAAAGAAATGTGGTCTAATCATTCTCAAACGTTCTCCGTCACTCCTAACCAACCTGGCAAGGAAGTGCTTAGGAGAGGCCAGGGAGAGCTAACAGGTGGCTCTAAATGGACACTGTAATACATTTTGAGAGCTTGAGGGCACCACTGTCATCTGCTATGTGACTCCACTTGGTGCTCAGGGCCGTAGTGAACAGTGGGGCAGGTTGTGCACAACTCTGTGACCGACCAGCAGCCCCAGAGTGATACATCGCTGGTGCAGAGCGACCGAGATGTTTGTGGAAACGCAGAGCACACAAACACTAGTCACATGTCAGCAACCCCACGTGGCTCCAACTTCAGCCAGTGAACCGGCACAGAAGCATATCACCTCAACCTAACAGGACAATCGGGGGGAGCAAAAGAATGGGCAGCATGTGACAACCAAACTTGGGGTTTGGGGGAAGGTTTCCTGGAAGAGATGGCTGCTTGAGTTTTCTGAGCGTTGAAAGGGAATTCACCAAGCAAACAGGAGGGGGGATGGTATTCCAGAAGGAGGGAACAAAATCAACGAAGTTGGAGAACAGAGGCAGAACATGGTAGGGTGTGAGGGTAGCCACCTTCCATGTTTGGAATGACCCAAGTAAAAGCCTGAGCCAGGGTGGGGTGGGAGGGGAGCGGGGCAGGGGATCATTAAAAGCTCCCTGGGAAGGAGGTCGGACCCTCTCCTGAACATGATGGGGGCACCACAGATGAACAAAATGACATAGCCCTAGTTCTGATTTTTGTAATATGGACACAGTGAGTTGTTAAGAAGAGAGCTTCTCTGACTAGCTCTCCCTGGGCCGGTCCCCACCTCAGAAAGGACAGAAAGAAAATAATGTCTTATGCCCTAGCACTGTGGACGAAAACGCACGCCTACAATGGAAAGCCCATCCTGGCTGCAATTTAAAGGATAGAGATCTGAAGGAGCGTGTAAAGTCTGCTTTAGTGACTGCCGTGTCACTGCTTCTTCCAAGTGCTTTATAAATATCCACTCCCCGAGCATGATAACCCAACAAGGTTAGTACGAATAGGGCTCTGGTTTTACAGACTAGGAAACCGAGACATGAAGAGCTTATAGAAGTCTCTGAAGGTTACACTAAAAGCAGTGGCACAGATGAACCTTGAACCCAGGAAGCCTGATTCTGGAGTTGACCCTCTGAACCAGTTATGCTGCCCTTCACAGTGACAGGGGAGTGACATCCAGGCATTGCTCTTGGCTCCCAAATGGACTATTGACATTACCTGCTCTTTGAATAGGGAGCTGGGCCCTGGAGATCTTTTTCCTTCAGCAACTGGTGCAATGTTAATCTTTGTCAGTAGGAGACGCTGGAGACACTGGAGGAAGAAGGGCTTTCCCTCCTGGTTCTGGTGCTCATCTTAGCCCGCTCCTGCAGCCCACACTGTGCCTCCAGTCATGTGGTTTTGGTCGTGTGTGTGGCTTCCCGAGCACCCAGTTCCTGCTGTGCAGAAAGTTCCCCAAAATCAGGTTCCTGCAGTGAAGACAACTTTCCAGCACCCAGATCCTGCATGGTGGTAAGTAGTGCTTAGCAGGTCAACACCTTATCCCAGTGCCCACCAACAAACTGGGAAGTCCCTCCTTCTCTCTGTGATAGCTTTCCCTGGCTCCTTAAAGTGTAGATTTCTAGAACATTCTATCAACTCAGCAACTCAGAGATTTCTCTGCACCCAGGAAGCCACAGCTATGTCCTTCCCAACAAGGTCCAGATATCAGCTGGGGACGGGGTGTGGAAGGCTCTCCCTTCAAGGTTGTTTCCACCCAAGGGGGTGGCTGGGGTGGGGGGCTAGCTGTTCCTCCCACATGCTCTTCTATATTCTTTGGCGTCTCTTGACTTCTTACCTACCCATCCATTATTCAACTTCCCTGTTACACTTAAACATTCTTTCTACCGAACTTCCCATATTCAAATGACCATGTAGTTTTTGCCTTCTGATTGGACCCCAACTGCCACAAACACCTCAGGAGAGGAGGCCAGGGCAGTCAGCCAGTGACATGGCCTGAACTAGGCCAGCAGCCCTGGGATGGAGAGGAGAGTCCCAAGTTACAGTCAATTTCTCAGGCAAAGCTGGCCAGTTCCTAACTCAGAACCACACAGAGAAGAAGATTCTGGGAAAGGAGGTTCTGGACTTCTTCTGCCACCCAGAGAACTGAGATGGGAGGTGGGCTTGAGGCCAAGTTGACAGCACACGGAAGATCATTTCATCCTGCCCTAGGTCAAGCTGTAAGAGCTATGGGATGTCTAGGGGGCCACCACCGGAAGGAGGCTGGAAACACATAGCCAGAAAGGATAAAAGAACAATGGCGGAAGGAAGCAGGAGGGCTTGCGAACTGTGTGCGTAATCAGTTCACTAGGCTCGAGCTCCTGTTCCACTAGGGGAAGACTCCCCAGGAGCGTCAGTCAGGTGGAAAGTACGCTCCCCTGGGGCCTCTTTATCCCTGGTCCTCTTCTGCTGCCAGTTGTCGCACTGCACACCCAGGACCCACCCTCTGAACCAGATTCTTATCCTATCCGTTCCTCCCCACCTGCCTGCCATGCCAAGGGATCACCCTCCTTCCCCAGGGAGCCACCAAAGCACTTACTGCTTTGATCATTTAGAAGGTCTCCCCAGAGGGATGAGAAGGGGCTCACATCTTAGGGGCTTGTCAGAGGGTTCTTGGCCTCAGGGTGATCTCTTTCTTTGAAGGATTTTCAAATAATAACAGTAAAAATAATAACAGAACTCGCAGCTGGATTTGACCTCTGACTGTGGCAGACTAGCTTGTATCAGACCAACCCTCCTGCTGAGAGTAGCTTAAAAAGCTGTAGTTTGGGGGTTTGTTTGTTGTGTTTTTTTGAGTTTTCTTACATCTGTTTGAATGCATCAGAGAGCTCCCAGTGCAGTGAGGAGTTGGACCAACGTCCTGGAGAGAAAGGAAGTACAGAGGGATGAAATACACACTGAGTGTCCTGACCTCCTCGAGGCATCTGCCAATTCTAAGCAGAGCCTAAGAGGCCAAAAAGCTGGGGTGAACCTTCAGCAGACTCACAGATTGGGGTAACCAAAATTGGAGGTTGAGGGCTCACCCTGCAGGAGGAATTCACTCTAAAGGAGAAGTCCTGGTTATAAAAGTTTAAAGAACAAACAAACAAGGAAGAAAACAGGTTTTCAGTTAAAATCCCTGAAGGGGAAGTCAGGGCTATCCAGAAATAGACCAGGCCTTACTAAGACTGAAACCCGGAGTCAAATCTATCCCAGCCCTATTTTTCTCAGAAGCAAAAGTAAATCCACTCTAAAAGAATACTCAAAGTCTTGTGTATCTCTTCAAATTGTTTAGTTTTTAAAAAGAGTCTAGCGTTCAATCAAAAGATACCAAGAACACCAGAAGATAAGAAAAGACCGGGGCGCCTGGGTGGCTCAGTGGGTTAAGCTTCTGCCTTGGGCTCAGGTCATGATCTCAGGTCCTGGGATCAAGCCCCGCATCAGGCTCTCTGCTCAGCGGGGAGCCTGCTTCCCCCTCTCTCTGTCTCTGCCTTCCTCTCTGCCTACTTGTGATCTCTGTCAAATAAATAAATAAAATCTTAAAAAAAAAAAAAAAGAAAGAAAGAAAAGAAAAGACCAACTAACTGAAAAGCAAATGAAACACCTTTCACCGAAGAACCAGAAACTGGAGTCAGCAAACATCCACTTTAGCATATTGAAGAAAGGGGCACCTGAATGGCTCAGTCAGTTAAGCATCTGCCTTTGGCTCAGATCATGATCCCAGGGTCCTAGGATCGAGCCCCCCATTGGGCTCTCTGCTCAGTGGGGAACCTGCTCTTCCCTTCCAACTCCCCCATGCTTGCGTTCCCTCTCTCCCTCTCTCTCTCATAAATAAATAAAATCTTTTAAAAAGTAACTAACTAAATAAATAACATACTGAAGAAAATAGGTGACAAGATGGGTAATTTCCTCCGAACAATGTAACCTGTATTAAAAAGTCAAACATTTTAGGACTGGATCCCAGGCAAGCTGAAATGAATTCAACTGAAAGGCTTAACAACCGATGGTAACACAAAGGAGGGCGGGAGGAATGAGGTAGAGCGTACCAGTAGAAAACGTTCAGACTGAAAAAAAAAAGAGAAAAAAGAAAAAAGCCAATGTTCAGGCTGAATCACGCAAAAGCATGGGAAACGCCAAGAGCCATTGAACTTTAGAGAAAAGGTGTTGGACACATGGTAGGAGAGATGAGAGAGAAGGAGGTCGAAGCTACAACAGAAGAAGCCAGGTCAGGGATTCCAGATGCCTGGGGAGCCCCAGCAGAGGAGAGAGAAAGGAAGCTACACCTGAGTGCAGGCACCACCCCTGTCCAGGCCTCGAGCAGACAACAGATCTGAACAGCACGGACAGAGAGCTGAGTTTGCAAATGCAAACAAGGAAAGCCAGGGACATCTTCCAAAGTTGGTGTGGTTGTGGGGCTTTTTTGACATCTTCCAAAGTTTTAAAGAAAATAGCGTAGTGCCCTAGAATTCTTGAGGCACCAAGAATATGTTTCAAAATTCAAGACAAAACAGAGGCTTTCTGGCAAACAGAAACTCCACCTGTCACCCGAGGATCTGTTCTGGAAGGAAAATGCCAAAGGTAGTTCTAAATGTATGCAGTGCTCTCCTGGACTAAAGAAAAATTCCAAAAGTAGCTCCAGGAAAAGGAGAAGAGTCATGGATACATGTGTGGAAATGCAGAAAGAAACAAAGTAAGAAAAAGGTAACAGATAAAGAGTAATGAAAAGTAAACACAGGGATAAATCTAAACGAGTATTGGCTATGAGCTACATAATGTCCGTGGTGGTGTCAGACAGAGAACCAAGGGGCGCCTGGGTAGCTCAGTCCGGTAAGCATCTGCCTTCAGTTCAGGTCATGATCCTGGGGTCCCGGGATTGAGCCCCGCATTGGCTTTCCCCCTCCTCTGCTTCTCCACCTCCCACCCGCTTGTGCTCGCTCTCTCTTGCTCTCTTTCTCAAATAAATAAATAAATAAATTTTTTTAAGAAAGAAATATCTTTTTTATTTTTTTAAGATTTTATTTATTTATTTGACAGACAGAGATCACAGGCAGGCAGAGAGAGAAGGGGAAGCAGGCTCCCTGCTGAGCAGAGAGCCCGATGCGGGGCTCGATCCCAGGACTCTGGGATCATGACCTGAGCCGAAGGCAGAGGCTTTAACCCACTGAGCCACCCAGACGCCCCTCAAATATATAAATAAAATCTTTAAAAAAAAAAAAAAAAGGCAGAGAATTGATTCTTTTTAATCCCACATGTCCACAGGAGGGGCACCTTAACTACAAAAACACAGATAAATTGAAAGTAAAAGATGCACAAATATATACTGTGTAATCTCTAATCCAAAGAAAGCTAATGTGTCAGACAGAGTAGATTTTAAGGCAATAATCTAATAAAGATAAGGAGGGACACTGTATAAAGACAAAAGGGACAACCCACTGGGAAGTTCTAACAAGCCTACATTTGTCTGCCTGTGACAACAGAGCGAAACTTGTCGGAAGTGAACTAAGAGAGATGTTCACCTAAAAACATATACATAATTGTTCACAGCAGCATTATTCACAGAAGCCAAAAAGTAGCAACAACCCAGCTGAAGAGGGATAAACAAAATGGGATATAGCCATGTAATGGAATATTATTCAGGAATAATAAGGAATTAATCGTTAACCATAAGGAATAATGACACATGCTATAACATGGAGGGATCTTGAAAATATCGTTACTGCTTAAAAAAAGGCTGACACAAAAGGACATAAAGGTGTGATTTCATTTATAGGAAATGTCCAGAAGGGGAAAATCCAGAGACAGAAAGCAGATCAGTGGTTGTCAGGGCTGGGGAGAAGGGATACAGGGAGTGCCTACTAATGGGTATGGGCTTTGGGGGGGAGGGGCAAGGAAGGTGATGAAAATGTTCCAGAATTAAATAGTTGTGATAGTCAGGCAATCCTGTGAATATACTGAAAACCACTGAACTGCATACTTTAAAACGGTGAGTTCTGGAGGGCGCCTGGGTGGCTCAGTTAAGTGTCAGACTCTTGGTTTGGGCTTAGCTGGTTCTCAGCGTGATGACATCAAGCCTTGCACTGGGCTGCTCGTCGGCATGGAGTCTGCTCAGGATTCTTTTCCTCTGCCCCTCCCCTCACTCATGTGTGTGCTCGTTCTCTCTCTCTCTCCTGGAATAAATAAATAGATATTTAAAAGAGTGATTTTTAGGGGCGCCTGGGTGGCTCAGTGACCTGGCCTTCAGCTCAGGTCATGATCTCAGGGTCCTGGGATCAAGCCCCACATCGGGCTCTCTGCTCAGCAAGGAGCCTGCTTCCCACCTTTCTCTCTGCCTGCCTCTCTGCCTGCTCGTGATCTCTGTCAAATAAATAAATAAAATCTTTTTTTAAAAAAGTGATTTTTTTATGCTATGGGAATTAATCTCCATTTTTTTTAAAACAATGTAATAAAAAAAATGTGTCAGAAGTAAAAGGCAAAGCAGACAATGTACCATTATACTTGGAGATTTCCCTCCCCCAGTCACCGATAGAACAAGCACACCGGAATGGGTAAGGATGCAGAGCTGAACAACACAGGTCTGAGCCTGCTCTGGCAGACACGGGGAGCAAAGAGCACGCAGCAGCGGCAGGGAAACGCGATCGCTGACGGAGCCCTGACTTGCAACCACACTACGGACCAGACCTTGTACTTCCCAAGCAACACCTGGGTTAATCCCTCTGTTCTCACACCCTCCCTTACCGATGAGGAGATGGAGGAACAGGAGGATTAGAGACGGTGAGCAGGTGGCCCGAAGTCATCAGCTTGCTGCTACACTGTCCCTCGCGACTGAATTTCAGAGAAACTGGACTAGAAGCTTTATCCACGTGAACACGCCCCACAGTGCTGGAGTAACTGAGGTCTGATGCAGACTGAATAAACATTAACTGTTAATGACCTACTACATCAATAAATATACAGCCTGGGCACCTGTGGTACACAAGACACAGTGAGAGATTAAAAATATATACATATGTATACAGATAGCAACAATTTATTGTGCTCTTACTCAGGCTTGCAACTCAAAGTTGCAAGTACTTTACATTTAATCTTCACAATACCTGCCTCGGAGGTACACCTATACTCATTCCACGCGCGAGGAATGACACCCAAGGCTGGGAAGGACACTGCTCCAAGTGGCAGAACCTGGATCTGAGTCCGTCTAGAATCCAAGCTCTGAGCCACACCCTCCGCTCCCCCGGTGAGACACTGCACCACCCGCACTGCCTCCGTGCCTGTCCTTGGCACACAGCCTTAAAACGGAGCTCACGTCCGTTTATGGATTCGGATGCTCACACAACCCTGGGAGGCAGGCAAGCCAGAGATCACAGGATTTTCTGAACGAGGAAACCAAGGGGCAGATGCAAAGGAAGTATGTGGGGACACACCTGAATTCTCCGCCCACCAAGTGAGACCACAAGACACTCTGCAGGGAAGAACCCCTCCAGGCGGGTCTGTAAGTCAGCCTTGAACTGGAAGAACAGCTGTTCTGTTCTTACTTCTTCTTACTTACTTACTTCTTCTTCTTACTGTTCTTACTTCTTACTTACACATTTTTACTCTCTTAGGAGATTTACCAGGGTTTTATGGGAGGACAATAAAGACAGGCTTCAACAGATCCCATTCCCAGTCCGCATCTCCTCTGCGGCAGGTGAGAAGGACGTCGATTGCCTGAGCACAGCTGCCCTCAGAGAAATCTCTAAAGGGAAATGTGTATAATGGCCACCTTCCCAGGGTGGGTCTACGTCCATGATTTCTCTTCTCTGGCTCAGAGAAAGCAAATGGTCAGACTGGTCTCTTACACAGCAAGGCACCCACACAATTCATGTTCACCAGATCCGCTTGTAAAGGAGTAAATGGGCCCTTGGTCAGTGATGTAGCCAATGGTCATGCTTCTAGGAAGCAGCCTATCCGGGATGAGAATCCAGGTCTCCTGCTCACTAAGCCCATGTTCTGTCCAAAGGCCCATCAGGTCTGGGCCACCTCAGTCATGCAAAGCTAGAGGACCTTCTACATGTAGATTAAAACATAACAGGCAAGGGCTAGACTGCAACAGAAGAAGTCAGAACTTTGGCTTTGGAAGGGTAATTAAGGATCATCCAATCTGTCCACTGTCTACCCATTTTTATAGAGATGGGTAAATTAAGGACAGCTAGAAATGTCAGTCGGAACCAGAACCTAGGTCAGTGCCAACCTCATCATTCAATCGAATAGAGAGCACAATCTGCAAATGTTACTATGGAGATGACAAAGCACTCAATCCATGGGATCTTTTTCTTCCTTAGCAGGTCCAGACCATGCAAAAAAGCTATAAGGTGAGATCTTTGTCCTTCAGGAGCTTACTCTAGCTCGAAAAATACACATGCACATAGGAAAACAGAATAACCTAAAATCTCAACAAAGGCAGCAGCTACATTAAGAATTTAAAGGAGGCAGAGAAGCAGGGTATGCTCTATGTTGAAAGGCTTTCTGAAGGAGGGGAAGTAACGCTGGGCTTTGAAGCATGCATAGGCGTTCAAAAGACACAACAGAATACAGGTATGTTAGTCCAGGAAAGAGTTTCAACTTAGCAAGAAGTTTTGTGGGAGATGAAGCCAAAGCTACAGTTGAGGGCTGGGTCCTGGAGGCTGGGGAGCCTTTCCATGCCAGGGCAGGTCTTTGGATTTGGGCCTATGGACTAGTTGGTCTTCAAACTTACTCAGGAGCAAAGAACCTGGAAGCCCCCAAGCTCTTCATGGAACACCAAAAGTGACAGATTTGTGCTTCATTCCAGGACTGTGTTAGTGTCAGAAAACAGAGGACTGTGGCTCTAGGCCTGAAGGACAAACCCACAACCACAAGCATGCATGCCTTTAAACAAAACACACCCTCAAGTCAGACAGAATCAATCTTTTCCAAAGAGTTCCATCATCAGTCATGTGCTGCTGGCTTCTTTCCTCTGTCCCCTGGACATCTGTAGCAAACAACACGGGACCATTGTTTTTCATAGACTTGAAAGTGGAGAATATTCTGAGAACTGACTTCTTTCCATCAGATTAGGAACCGTAGAGGGCCAAGGCAATGCTACCGAGAGCAGAGTCCTCTCCAAGGCTCAGTTTCCCCATCGGACATGAAGTAGCTGAGGATGGGAGCATCATCGGAGACCGAGCTTTGGATGCATGGTTGGCCCAGTGGAGACCCTCTTCACATTTCCTGGGCTCTCCAAACAATGAAAGGCCTGGGACAGTGGCCTTCCGTCTACAAGCACTAAGAGTACCAGCTTAGCAACCAGCGGCTCCTGGAAAGGCCATGGGTCAGCCTAGGACGTCCACAGGCCTTTCTGTGCAGAGTCCTGGAGCGAGCACGACACCCCTGCTGCTGACATGAGTGACACTCTTCAGAGTGCTTCTAGATGCTTCTCTCCTCACCTTGGGCTCGCCATCAGCCAGCTGGGGCTCCGAAAAGCCTTCCAGACGTCTCACCTTCGGTCTCACAGTAAGCTGGGTGCCTTCCTCCTTAGGTCACCTGGCCAGGAAAGGGCAGCACCCAGCGCCCAGGATATGGGCTTCTATGAGCTGGCAGGGGCAAGGAATCTTCGCAGAGTCTGTGTGTCGTGTCCCCACTGCCTGGGGGAGTTGCGAGGTCACCAGGAGCCGGATGTAGTAGCCACCAAAAACTGCCAGCAGCTGCTGGGCCATCTCCTAGAAGAGGCAGGGGAGCAGAGTGAGGGCCGCTGAGAAGCATCTAATGCACAAGGAGAAAGCCAAGTGGTCCTCACCGCCCCAGAGCAGCAGTGATGCTCACTGGGAAGAACCCTGTCAGGTCCTCACCTGCAGCTCTTAGGAGACGCCTGGAATGGTCTGGACCCCCAGCTCCACTACTCACCCCATGGGGTGCCTGCAGCCTCAGCTTCCTCACCTCCGAAATGGGTGAGCTCACTGCTCAGAGGCAGTAAGAATAACCACAAAAAAGCTATGGAGCCTCAAAGAACTAAAGAAGTAACCGTTGGGGGCGCCTGGGTGGCTCAGTGGGTTAAAGCCTCTGCCTTAGGCTCAGGTCATGATCCCAGGGTCCTGGAATCCAGCCCCGAATAGGGCTCTCTGCTCAGCAGGGAACCTGCTTCTCTTCCTCTCTCTCTCTCTGCCTGCCTCTGCCTACTTGTGATCTCTGTCTGTCAAATAAATAAATAAAATCTTTAAAATAAAAAAAAAAGAAGTGACTGCTGATTTATACCAACCAATCACACACACGCGTGCACTGTTCCCAGCTTCAGATGACCGCGGGACTACAAAGTGCACGAGGTCAAAGTGATGCATTTAAAGAAAATCATTAGCAAACGGGGGTGGGGAGAGGGAATCATCCTGACGATGGCAGGTCCTTCAGTTCATCCCAGGCACCTGCTGGGTTTCTTGGGACAAGCACTCCCACTGTACTTAGAGTTTGCTTTTAAAAAGCAGAGATTTATCACAAGAAAGACAAATATTGTATCTATGAGTCTACTTATACGAAACAGGTAATCGTCCATTCAGAGAGACAGAAGGTAGAATGTGCTTTCCAGGGGCTAGGGGAAGAGGAAATGGGGGAGTCCGTGTTTCCTGGGTATGCAGTTTCAGTCTGGGGAGATGAAAAGATTCCAGAGATGTTTGATGGGAATGCTCACACAACAAGGCAAATGTATGCAAATGTATGCAAATGTACCCTGAATTGTACATTTAGGAACAGTTACGGTGGCAAATTTTCTATTATGTATATTTTACTGTGATGAAAAAAAAAAAAAAGTAAAAAGAAAAAAAAGTTTTTAATTGGATTTAATGCATGCTCTTATTAACACATTGGATCTCTAAAGTTCTGTTTGTTGGACTGGCAGCTGGGACCCCACAGGAAATGCTCCAGTCCTCGGCCGGGCACTGAGCATGTTTCACAATCCCTGAGTCCAGTGTGAAAGTAATAAAGTAAGGTGTGGGTCACATCAGGCTATTCATGTCAAGGGAGTCAGGATTTCCGAATCAAAGTGGCCATTTCTGCCTGGTACCTTCTAACAGACCCTGACAAGTCACCTCCCCTTGCTGAGCCCTTTTCTTCAACAGTAGAAGAGAGAAAATCACAGCATCTAGCTGGTCTAGCTGGAGGAAGAATTAAAGGAACTAATCGATAGAAAGCCTCCCACCTCCCGCCTGGTGCTCAATGTCGCCAATATCACCATCATTATCACTATTCTAGAAAGCAGAAACTCCACCTCCCTCTGTAGGGTTGCTGGTTCCTTTAAGTCATCCCTGGTGCTAGAAAAATACTGAAAACCCCAAGGAGTCTACCACTCCCTAACTCAGACTGGTCTGCTGGCCAATCTTGTCTAAAATCAAGAGCATAAGAGGCAAAGAACTGTGGCAAGAAAATTGTACTTAGAATTCGCAAGGCTGGCTTCTGTTTGGGGCTTGGCTACCTTCTCCCTTGCTCTCTGACCTTGGGCAGGTCAGCTGACCTCTTGGAATCTTATTTCACCCAACCAGGAAGAAAGAAAAATAATCCATACCCGGGAGGGTACGTTGAAGGATTTTATGCATGGTAAGAAATCTGTTAGGATGTAAGAGGTGATGATAACTACTTCTCTTTCACAGGGGCTGGTTTCTTATTGAAATATGACGGTCTGTCCGGCCCATGCTGAGACTCAGGAACTGATTATATTTTCCTTACCTAAGTTATAAGGGGAAGCTATTTTAAAAACATGTGCACACACACTTGATATTCATGACAGGATATCGTACTATCATTGTTTTGAATAAATTTGAAAAAATAATTTTAAAAACCCATCAGATTTAACAGGCTATGTCATATAAACCCAGGCATGCCACAGCAAAGTATATGACCTTATCAATCTTTTCTGTTCTTTAAAAAAAAGTCGGGGGGGGGGTGCACCTGGGTGGTGCCTGCCTTTGGCTCAGGTCATGATCTCAGGGACCTGGGATCAAGTCCCACACTCCTGCTCTGCAGGAGTCTGCTTGGTGCTTTCCCTCTGCCCCTCCCACCACTCGTGTGCTCGATCTCTCTCTCCCAAATAAATAAATAAAATCTTTTAAAAAATAAATTAAGTAAATAAAATGAAAGTTAAAATAAAGTCAGTGGGATTCAAGTGAAGAGATTAATATATTTATCACTTTCTCTTTTGAGGAGTCCCATTTGCTGGACGCCCTAGGGGCCCACCAAGGCAAAAGGGAAAGTCTGGGCTGGTTTGGGCCTTTAGTCCAAATCTACTGCCTGAAAAGGAAATGCAAGTGCATCCCTCCATCACAGAATGCCTGAGGGTACCCCTTGGTGTATGTTTCCCAGATAGTGTGTCTGTCCTCAGGGAGGACATAAGCTAAAAAAAAAAAAAAATCAGATATCTGGTCTACCAACACGTGGCCATACCCAACAGAGTTGGGTGGCGGGACCTGACAGAACTCTGGGGCTGGGGGCACTGGAATTCAACAGAAATGCATATAAGATTTATATACCCGACTGCAACTTAAGTAGGTGGATGGATAGATGACAAACTGATTGAAAGACAGATTTTAAAAATGACCTGAATATTCATGAACACGTTTATGGCTCGGTAGGCTACGACCTATCAACATGCAACTAGATATCCCATGGAACTACCAAAAAGAATATCCAAGGTATTTAGAAATGCGGGAAAAAGACCAAGAAGTAGAAAGTGATTCCTGTAAACTATTTTTAAAGTGAAAATTTTTAAAGGGAAAAAAAAAAATACTGATAACTAGTAGGCTAGAAGATTTGTATGGCCCCTACCAACTCAGCGAAGTCATGTTCCCTGAGATTTACAATTTGAGGCCCCACACGGACTCCACACAGATACCCTGGGAGGGAAGGTGGCCTGAGCATCCCAGGTGGCCCCTACCTCTGGCTCAGCCTCAGGAACAAGCTGGCGAAGCTCAGTCTGCATGAGGGGCCGCTCCTCGGGATGAGGGCCGCCGGGCAGGAGAGGCGCTTCCTCCAGCAGGTTCTCAGGCCCCTCCCCTGTCTCAAGGCTCACCCCAGTTTCCATGACAACACACAGCTGGCTCAATCTGCTTCTCAGCAAGGACTGCAAAAGAAAGAGAGAGGGGATGTGGATGGTGTCCCAACGGGTGGTGTGTCGGAGGCGGAGTTGCTCCCTGCGCTGCAGACCCACAGAGGACGGATGGAGCCATGTACAGACTCAGGTGCTGACCTCAGGACAATCTGGAACTGAGCCACATTCAAGAAGTCAGATAACCACCTACAAGATTCTCTACACGGTCTCTACGAGCTTCCAAAACACTCTCCCTTCCATGCTCTCATTTGCTCTTCAAAGCAGCCTGGGTCATGGGTCCCTGCCAATGAGCAAAGCACAGCTCAAAGGCCTTGCGCAAAACCATATAGGGACGAACGGGCTGGGATCAGGCTAAACCACAATCCTGACCTCAAGACTCAGGACAGCCCTTGCAGGGCCCAGGAAAAGGCTGATCCCAGGGAAGGAGCCCGGGACTCGGAGACAGGAGGGCTGTGCTCCAATCCTGAAGTCACCAACCGGCCCTGAGGCTGCCTTTGGTGGGGGCTGCAGGACTTGTCAGAGCTTCAGTGTCCTTGTGTGTGGGATCAGAGCAAGAGCACCGTGATCATAAATGGTAGAAGGCATTTCAAACACGGGAAAGTCATCTAAATACGTGGTATTTCCTTCTGCCAGAATCTTTATTATTTGTTATCTTTATATTAGTTATTAATATAATTATTATGTTGTGAATAAATATATGCACACACTAGGAAATGTGGAAAATTCAATTAGTTGAAAAGGAGGCTAACTGAAATCTAGTTAAGAAGTAACAATTCCCGAGGCAGAAACGACCACTGATTCCATGTAGGCATTCTTCCTTCCAAGTAACGTTTCCTTAGACATTCGTCTAACCTTAAGGAAATACAATCTGCACAATTTGGCCTCCAGGATTATTTTTGTTTTTAACTTAGGGTATCTTACCTCCTGGCTTATCTTCATCTCTTGAATGTGGTCACACAAAAACTGCACACAGTCCTCCAGGTCGAAGTAGACAAACCAGAGCTGGGGAGAGAAGCCACAACGGCGGAGGCTCAGAGACAGCCCGACCTTGAACTGCCCGACCTTGAACTCTCCGTCCCTGACACTATCCTCCACCTCCTGCCTCCTCACCCGGGGTCCACCCTTTTGTGGATGAGAAAATCTATTCCAGTCTCTGGTGGGACCGTGCCTCTCTGCTCTCTCCCAGAGTCGCATGTATAGCAGGGACTCCTTTGTACGGCTGGGAGGAAAAGGCCTCACATGGGCATTTGGAAAATGTCAAACCCTGTTCAAGATGGCCGCCACTCCATTTGCTCCAAGTCTCTGAGCACCCCAAGAGATGCCAGATCATCCTGGACATCGTGCATTCATCTGGGTCTACGCCCTTCATCCTTAGGGGCTGGGGTGCCCTGCTGTCTGGAGCCCCACAAGCAGATGAGTGAAACCCTCCAGTTACCCACCTCCATGGCTCAAGGCTCAAGGAAGGAGATCCAACCTGGGTGCTCTGGGAGGAGGGGAGTGGGGTAAATTTTTACCTACCATTACCTCTCCTTCCCCCTCAACCTCAACAGTCCCCAGAACCCAGAAGGTCAGGAGAAACACATCCAGGCCCAAACCCTCCACATATACTCATTACACCTTGTTGGGTCCACCTTGGTCTCACATCACCACAGAAGTTCTGTGAGACACTGGTGGCCCACGCCTCCCGCCTCCAGCCACCCACCACTTCCTCTGGATCCCCGACCTCCCCCCTCCCAGTAACGGACCCATGGGACCCAGGGTCTCACACCCCCTTGCCGACTAGTCTCTCTCATTGTCTCGGTCCCAAGGGAAGCTTTGTAAAACAAATTTCTTTTTGGCTTTTTTTTTTTTTTCTTTTTGGCTTTTTATTACGAAATCTTCCAAGCACATATAAAGTGGGGCAGATGACGTCATTGACTTCCAACTGCCCATGAGCTTGGGTCAGGGGCTCTCAGTTCATGGCTACTCTCGTTTCATCATGACTCACCCCTCAGACCATCCACACTCCACCCCATCCCGGATACAGTGAACGAAAATCCAAGATACCCTATCAGCTCATCCTAAGACACTACTTTGAAACTGAAGTTATTTTGTCAGTTATTTATTTTGACAGATAGCCCCAATTATTTTCAAGGATGTGCCTGTATATTAGTCATCCATCCATCCATGTGTTCAGCTAACACATGCCAAGGCACTTCGGTGTGACAATCCATAAAAGGGATTTGGGAACAAATGAGACTCAAAGGACCCCCAGATTCCAGGAGCTCCCAGTCTATGACATCACACTTGAATTACCAGAAATCTTGGGACATCATTGAGCTCAACACATGTATGCACACACACACACACACGGGGTCAGGCAAGATCCCCTTCTGCCCTACACTATCTCAGGTGTGCTAGACCCCATAACACAGGGATCCACGCCTGTCTGTGCTCTGCTGCAGCCTCAGGACCTAGAACAGGGCCTGGCACGTCGATAACTATTTGTAGGATGAGCAGGTCACGTGCACAAGGAGCTTGTTCCCAGGTCCCGCCCACACGCCCACCCCTGGGCTCCGAGCAGAAGAGGGGGGCCAGTGAGAACATGGATGTGGCGCTGAGATCCAGCAATCCTACTGGGTAGAGGCCAGCCAGGGTCAGGACACCTGGGCCCCAGCTATGCGCCAGACCCCCTGTGTGACCTCATACTTGTCACTTAAGATATTCCCAGGGCACCTGAACCAAAAAAATGACCAAGCCAGATGGACAAAGCCTCAGGGTCTGACCTGCCTCTCCAGGAACCTTGCATGGGCCCCTGAGGGCTCGCCGAAGGGCCTGGCCCAGAGGAGGTCCCCTCTGTCACCTGAATAAATGCTGAATGAGGAGCGTGGCTTAGACAGTCTCCAAGCTTCCTTCCAGCCCTGCCCTGTGCAGCTTCTAGGCTGCGGGTCACCACCCAGAGATGGGTCTCTGGGAAGAAACGCTGAAGCAGGGAGAAGGGGAAGGGCTGCCCACACTTGAGTCATTAGCAGACTCCAAGATACCACGCAGACAGGGAAATCCGGAGGCCCCCTCTCCGCATCAAGCCAGCCCTAACGCAGGTCTCCAAGCCAAGGTCACTCTTTTTTTTTTTCTAAAGATTTTATTTATTTATTTGACAGACAGAGAGATCACAAGTAGGCAGAGAGGCAGACAGAGAGAGAGAGAGGAGGAAGCAGGCTCCCTGCTGAGCAGAGAGCCCGATGCGGAGCTTGATCCCAGGACCCTGGGATCATGACCTGAGCCAAAGGCAGAGGCTTTAAGCCACTGAGCCACCCGGGCGCCCCAAGCCGAGGTCACTCTTAGACACAGTACCTGAATCACGCTCTGGCAGCCTTCCACTGTGTCCGTCACCCCCAGCAGCACCCGGTGTCGCAGGAGGGCTCCATTGGCAGCTGCCAGCCTAAGGTCCGTGTTGTTGTTGGCCTATAAGACAAACAAGGGTCTCATGGCCAGATCTCCACACTGCCGGGGAGCTCCTGGGTCCAGAGCAATACTCACACTGTACTGCCTCTAGACACCATGGGGCAGTCCTGACCTTTGAGATCTATGCATCATGTCCCCTATAAAATGGGATCGTGGGGTTTGGGAGACAATAAATTCCATAGTGTCAGACAGCCCTGGGTTGAAGCCCAGCCCTGTTAATTCCCAGCTGTGTGGCCCTGGACAAGTTATGATCCTTCCCCAAGTCTTGCTTTGCTCAGTTGCAGAATAAGGAGAAAGAGTGTCCCTGACTCCTGGGAACGTGGTGAGCTTGAACTTGACTGTGTGTGAAGCACTTAACCCAGTGCCCAGGACACAGTCCAGTATGCTAACAGAGATATCTGCAGGGGGAGGGTGTGGGTGGGTTTGAAAGCTGCTTATTTAATGTAAATAAAGCACCCACTTTCCAAAGCACTGAGCACAGTGCCTGGCCCTCGGAAGGAGACTCCGGGAATCCATCCCCTTCTTTCCTACCCAAACCAACCAGACACCATAGATCTAGTAGACTGAGTAGATGCTCACTAAACAGGCTGCAGTGGGGAGGAGGGAGAGGAAGAACGGTGTCAGGACCCAAAGTGCTGGTTTGAAGTAGAGACCCCATAAGGATTTAGAGACACAACTAGATCATGACCCCATCATGGACAATCCAGGTCCCTAGGAGGGCAGGATTCCTGTAGGGAGCTTTTGAGAATGCAAAAAGGCCCTGTGGTTGTCACAGGGATGGGATGGGCAATGCTGGCACTTAGGGACAGGGGCAGGGATGCCTTCCACTGAAGGCCATGGCCCGTGAGAGACAATCCCACACTCGGAAGAACAGTCTCCCACCCGACCCAGACTCCACATTCCCCACCGCATGTGAACACAGGTAAACCTACTTAACAATTCTGAGCGACCAACCCAGCTCCATTTGACATGGAAACCTAGACTGTTTTTTATCTTTTAAATGGGTCTGAAATAGAGTGAATTTTCCAGGGATGCCACGACTATGAAAACATGGGGTTAGCACATTCTGTTTCGCCTGGAGACTTAGCAAGGGTTACGCACTCTTTCCAAAACCTGCACCTGCAGGAGTTCAGACCCTGACCCTGGCTCTGCCTCTCACCACCTGATAACCTTGGCCTAATTACCCCCCACTTCTCTGCTTCCGTCTCCTCATCTCCAAAAGGGGAGAGAAACACCCTCGCAATAAGGATGAAATGAGCTAACCCACGCAGAACGCCTGGAAGAACGAACACACAATGCCCATCAGCTCCTGACATCAGTTTGATACTGATACTGAGTCGAAGATATCATTTTCCCCGGTCCCTTGTTGGCCACAACTTCCCACATGCTTTAGCAACATGCTTTTATTCCGTCCACGATTCAAGGCAGGGTCTTGTAAGCCTTCACAGACCTTCCAACCCTGAGAAGGGCTCATGACACCCCGAACAAGGGGAAAACAAGGCAGTGTATGCAAAATGCTTGGGCTCTCAAGGATGCTACGGTACAAGCAGGACAGGAAGCGGGACAATGGTAGTCAGGAAGCAGGCGCTGAAAGGTCCAAGTGATGAGGGATCCGAGGAGGAAGAAATCCTCGAGCTGAGGCAAGAGCCAGAAGCCCGTGTGAACACAGACTGGGTACCGAGCCTCTCCACGCAGTGGCTTCCCCACTGGCAAACAGAGTCAATAATCCTAACAGTTAGTACTTACTGAGTATTTCCATTATACCAGGCATGATTATAAGTACTTGGCACATATTAAGTCATTTAATTTTCCCAAAAACCTGATAGGGAGCCACTTTTTTTAAAATATAAGTTCTACGCCCGAAGTGGGGTTTGAACTCACGACCATGAGATCAAGAGTCACATGCGCTACCAACTGAGCCAGCTGGGTGCCCTGTGGGAGCTACAATTACTATCCCATTACACAGACAAAGAAACTAAGGCCCCAAAGGGTCAGTAACTTACCCCAGCTTGCAGAGGTAGCCAACGGCAGAGGCAAATCTGCCTCCTTGTTTAGTTGGCAGCCATAGGTAGCAACTGCCAAGCACAGAGCACATAGTAGGTGCTCATTAAATGATGGTTATTATTGGGAGTGAAAGAACCTCCTTGGGTTCCCTGAACAAGCGAACACGGATGACAGGAGGGCCACCGCACTCCCAGGGCCTCCACACTGCCCCTCTGAGTAAAGACACGGGGTCCTCTTCATCTCGGTGCTGTGAGTACCAGCCGAACAAGGCAGGCACAGAAGAGGCCACAAAACGGCCACTGCGGGCATTCTCTGAACTGCCTCCTTAAAGCCCCTGACAGGTGCCACATAGCTCCCCTGCTCTGACTAAGGCAGGATGCTTTACTTCTTCCCCTCGCCAAGAGAAGTTTCTCGCTGCAGGTGCGGCCAGTTTAATTTATTTTTTATATGCCCAGCACAAGAACCATGAAAATTGCAACAGAGCCCAAGGGCAGCATCATTTCGTCAGCCTTGTTGCAAAGCCCAACAAAGATCTTTTCAGGATGATTAAGCCATAAAGTTCCTAACTGTCCCTGTGAGCTCAGGAACTAAACGTAATTCATACCCCAAACTCTGACCACACTGCCCAGCATCCCTCTCCTCCCAAGTCAGGCAGGCACGGATCTCCGGTCCAACTCCATGCCGGGAGCCGGCGGAGCTTCTCAAGCAGCTGGAAAGGCAGTGGCGGTGTGACAGGCAGAGTGATGGCCCCCAGAGGTGCCTGAGTCCTACTCCCCAGAACGTGTAGCCAAATCACGTTACACGGCAAAAGCGAAATTGAGGTCATAGGTAGAAATAACGTTGCTAACTCGCTGACCTTAAAAAAGGGAGATTGTCCCAGATAATCTGGCAGCTCAATGTAATCACAAGAGGCCTTAAAAGTGGAAGGAGCCCAAGGACTCAGAGTCAAAGATGTGGGGAGAGCTAGACCCACCATTTTGGGCTTTGAAGATGGACAAAGGAGTTATAAGCCAGAAAATGGAGGGGGGACTCCAGCAGCTGGAAGAGGCAGGAAGTACATTCTCCCCTAGAGGTTCCAGAAAGGACGAATCCCTCAAGTACAGAAGTCTAAGATAACACATTGTGTTGTTTTAAGCCACTGTGTTTCTGGTCATTGGAGATGGCAGCCATCTGCAGACCGCCAATGCCATAGGATACTGACCGAGAACATGGCCTGGGATCTAAGTGCCCTGGCATTCAATGCCAGCTTGGCCATTCTTAGCATCAAAGGGCTCGGTGAACCTGAAGTGCCCTCCTCCCCCACCCCAGATGCTCTCAAAACACAGCTTGCTTCCAGAAAAACAGCCCCCAGGGATTAGACAAGGAAAAACAGAGAGGAATTAATCACACACGTGATGTCATTTCTTTCACTCACTGGGCACAAGGGCCTGCATGAATTGTCATGGTTGGAGAAATTCTCCGAGGCAAGGAGAAGAGAAAGGTGGGAATTGGGATTCTCCTGCCGGCAAGCCCTTTCCGGAGGGAGCATGGCTGGGCTCTCCCGACAGCTCACCTTCTTCTGGTGTCTCTCGAAGATGAGCACGAGGGTCAGGGTCAGGCTCATGGCGGCCAGGGTCACGAGGAGCACACCCACCCAGTGGTTCCCCAGGGCAAACATCTGGCTAGTGGAGTAGATGTTGGCCCACACCACCACATAGAAAACCTGCGAGATACCAGAGAAAGAGCACGATCAGGAGTACCGGTGGTCAAATGAAGCCGCTCCGTTCAAAGGGAGACACCTTTGGGACACATCCGACACCCTCCTCAGAGACCAAGAGCTCACAGGGCCAGGAGGGACAGATCGGGGTCTGTGAGGTGGAGCCCTTGTTCCTTGGTCCATAGCAACAGTAGAGGCAAGGAGTCAGGAAAGCTCCTCTGAATCCCTGCTTACCCTGATTTGAAATAAAGTAGAAGCAGGACAGGGTCTTGGGAGTGAGATAATTTGAGTCAGAAACCCACACTGATCCTTCAACCACTACGTGTGGCCTTGGATAAGTTATTAACAATACTCTGGGGGTGCCTGGGTGGCTCAGTCGGTTAAGCATCTGCCTTCAGCTCAGGTCATGATCTTAGGGTCCTGGGATCGAGCCCCATCGGGGTCCCTGCTCAGCAGGAAGCCTGCTTCTCCCTTCCTTCTCCCACTGCTTGTGTTCCCTCTCTCACATCTCTCTGTCAAATAAATAAAATCTTAAAAAAAACAAAACAAAAAACAACAATGCTCTGAGCCTCAATCTCCTCATCTGTAAAATGGGGATAATACCTGTTTCACAGGTTTTAAGGGTTCATCAGACAATGTGGGGAACAGCCTAACACTTGTTAGAAAATGATCACATGCCAGGGGCCATTCCTTTCCCTTCCCTAGCAGCAGACATGGGAGTCAAGAGCACAGAGTAGTGGCAGATCAGAGTGGTTAAGAGCACAGATGCTGAAATCAGACTGCCTGGGTTCAAATACTGGCTCTGCTCTTTGCACCTCTGTGTGTGTGTGTGTGTGTCTGCAGCGCTATAGGCAGATAGGAGGTTTCTATGCACGTGTCTTCATGTGTAGACATACATGCACACATACATATAGAGACTTCTACACACTCCTGTATATATGATCAGAGCTGAAATGGACCTATCAGCTGAACAGATGGGGGAACCAAGTCCCAGGGAGAAGACAAGTCTTAACCAAAAGCAGACTCTGAGTCCGAAGTCTCACTGGTGGGTCCTCAGATTATCAGTCCCAAACTCTGGCCTCAGTAAGCTCAGCCTCCCATCCTTTACACGAGGATCTGGTTACGACTCTCTCCCACCGATTTCCTTACACCACATCCAGGTCCGTATGTCCTGCCATACTCAGGTAGCTGGACCACCAGCCCCAAGCCCCTTACCCACACCAGCAGGCTCTGGAACACAATGCCAAATTCAGCCACGCCACAGGGCACCGCAGCAGGGTCGGCATGCCGCCCCCCCTCCCCCCCTTACCACAGCGAAGGCCAGCCGCATGGGCCTGGAGTTGTAGATGATGTATCTTCTCACTTGGGGTTCCAAGAGGGCGCTTTCGGCCAAGCTCCTGTACTGGTCGGCAGGGACCTGCTTGGCCGTACGAGGGAAGGAGACCAATCAGGCACAGAGAACCACTCCCACCCTCTTCCTGCATGCAAGCAAGTCATTTCCAGTTCATGTGACTGTCAGGTGGAAGGGGGATCAGGCACAGTCCAGGCTGCCCCGGAAGGCAGAACGAGGAGCTCGGAGCGCTCAGAATGGCAATCACAGGATGCTGCCCTCAGCTCAGGGAAGGCTGGGTGCCACTGGGGAGGTGGGGCAACTCGAGATCCAAGAGGACGGCCTGGGGGGATCCTGCAGCCCAAGGCTCAGGACCTCGCGGCAGATCCATGATAGCTTAAGTTAAGGCAAAGACCCTGGAGTCAGGAGCCTGGGTCCAAAACTTGGCCCTTCTATTCATGGGCCACGTGACCTGGAGCAAGGAACCCCACTTCTCTGAGCTTCAGGCTCCTCTTCTGCAAAATGAGGACAATAAGAATATCTACCTTGTGGGGGGGGGCTTGCATATTAAATAACATACCACATTTACAATGCTAACATATATGTTATAAATGTGCATATACATAGGACCTTGGGGGGGACCTTTGTTCTGCCTACTCCAGAGATTATGTGCTACTTCAACAGGTGTGTGTGTGCAGCCCACTGTACTGAAAACTGCCATCTTCCTGCCCCCCAGCCCCTGAAAAGATGGCACAGCACACAAAGGCCCTACAAGAGTGGACTGCTTTGGGGCACCTGGGTGGCTCAGTGGGTTATAGCCTCTGCCTTCAGCTCAGGTCATGATCCTAGGGTCCTGGGATCGAGCCCCGCATTGGGCTCTCTGCTCGGCAGGGAGCCTGCTTCCTCCTCTCTCTACCTGCCTCTCTGCCTACTTGTGATTCTGTCTGTCAAATAAATAAATAAAATCTTTAAAAAAAAAAAAAAGTGGACTGCTTAAGAAAACAGAACTTCACCATTAAAGATGATATTTAGAAACATGGTAGAATAATACATAAACTGTTCCCCAGTTAAGAAAACCCCATCTGGGGGGCAGCTGGGTGGCTCAGTCATTGGGTGTCTGCCTTCGGCTCAGGTCATGGTCCCAACGTCCTAGAATCCAGCCCCGCATTGGGCTCCCGGCTCGGTGGGGGACATGCTTCCCCCTCTCCCCTTCCCCCTGCTTTTTGCTCCCTCTCACATCTCTCTCTGTCAAATAAATGAATAAAATCTTAAAAAAAAAAAAAGAAAGAAAGAAAAGAAAAGAAAAGAAAAGAAAAGAAAAAAACGAAAAGAAAACCCCATCTACAGACAACGGTTTAAGAAAAATGTTCTTTTGGACAAAGGCTGGAAGGGACTAGGGGGTGATAAACCAGCCATTGTTGCTGGTCTGCGGATAGTACCGTGAATTGGAAAGTTTCCCTTTAGGTGATAAGATGTTATTGAAACACAAATGCAATTCAGTTCGAAAGAAGTAAACTTTCAAATCTTCAGGGTCAAATTAACAGTGTATCTTTCCCCTCCACAACCAGTCCTCCCTAGGTGGTGCAGGGGAGGGTCTAGTGACCAGGAAGACAGACACCACACCTCCGGCTACTTTGTAACAACAGCAATACCTACAATGTACAGAACATGTACTACGTGCCAGAGACAGTGCAACTATCCCTCAAGCAGTATTTTCCTTCCTCTTCACTAAAACCCTCTGTAATAGGGATGAATATGGCCCTCGTTTTATAAAGGATGGAACAGCCGCTCAGAGAGGTTAAGTCACCTGCTGAAAGTCACACAGGCAGGAAGCAGAAGAGCTGGATCTGCACCCAGACCTACGGGTCTGAGAAGCCTATGTCTCAAATCACTATGCTTGAAAGCGCGGCATTACCATCTAATAAGTTCAGGCAACTTTCCTTTGAATAGACACCACTCCCAATAGACAATACAATAGACAGTTCCCTCTCCAGAAATGCCCTTCCTCCTGTCTACCCAGCAAACTCCTCTATTTTTCCTTCAAGACCCCAGATCAAGTATCTGTTCCTCCGTGATGCTTTCCGAACCAGGGCTCCCCCAGATGAGTTCATCATTTTCTCCTGTGAATGGCTTCAGCACCTTGGATGGTCCTCTGCCTGGCATAGGACTGATCCCGCTGTCCTGGTTTACCCGGCGCGAGGCCATCTCCTGCGCTGGGCTCCATGAGCAGTGCAAGCACAGGCGTGAGGTCCTGGTCACCCCCATGGTACCCAGCGCCCAGCTCAGTGCCTGGCAAAGGATGGATGCCCCAAAACACGTATCCCTTAAGTGAGGTATCGGGGAGGAGGGGACCCTTCTCATACGTATTCCTTAGCTGCCCCATCCTATGGAGCACAGAGTCAGTGTTGAGCGAATATTTTGTGAACAACTGGCTGAACGGACAGATGGACGGGCAGACAGGCAGGAGGAGAGAAGGAAGGGAAAATGGCAGAGGCGCTCAAGAAAAGCAGCACTCACCTGAATGCCCCAGGTCTGCAGCTGCTCCTCGGCGGCGCCCAGATCGAAGGAGATGGGTGCACAGGTGTTGTCGATCCGGAGAACCGTGAGGACCTGGCCATTGTGGAGCTCTGAAAGCAGACCAGAAGCTTCACCTGGCTGGGTGAGAACTACTGTGCACGAGCCCAGAGCCTGATGGCATCACCTCCTCTGGCGGTGAGGCCCTTCTCATGGCAAGGAGGGACATCATGGCGGTCCCCGAGTCCCTATGTGAGAAGCACTGAACTTGAGAGGAGACCCCTGCAAAGGTAGAACTGGGACCAGAGCGTGGAGGCAATCCAGACACAAGGCAAGACCACAGAAGGAAGAACTTACCAAGAATGGGAGCTGTCCACACAAAGAATTGGAGATAGTGAGCTCCCCATCACGAAAGAGACTTAAACAGAGACTGAACAACTAACTACTGGAGAAGGTGACATATCAGACATTTATATGATCACCTCAAAGGAAGCTCACCCCAATATGACACGCCCAGTGGGCTCCATCTGACTGAGGCAGCAGAACAAGGAGACCCAAAGGTGTCCCCGCCGTACTCCCCAGAGCCTGTGAAATATGTTCCCTCACACGGCAAAGGAGAATGAAGGTTATAGATGGAGTTACGGTTGCTAATCAGCTGGCCTGAAATAGGGAGATCCTCCTGGACTGTCTGGGTGAGCCCGATGTCATCACAAGGCTCTTTAAAAATGGAAGAGGAAGGCTGTGGCGGAAAGGTCAGGAGAGGTGTGATGGGGAGAAGAAAAGCACAGAGATGGAACACCACTGGTCTGGAGGTGGAGGAAGGTTCATGGGCTGAGGAGCTGTGAGAATTCTAGAAGCTAGAACAGGAAACAGGCTATCCCCGGGGCTCCTGAAGGAGAGCAGCCTTGCCGACACGCTGACCCCAGGCCTGTGGCTCGGCAATGCCAGTCGCACTTCCAATGTCCAGAACCATAAGAAAATGGATCTGTGTTTTGCGAGCCACTCTGTGGCGACAAAAACCCACTCTGGGGATCCAGCACCACAGAACTAACTTACTGGTAACCCGTCCCCAGCGTGTCTGCAACTCACTCAACATTTCAAAAGCACCGACTGAATTAAGTCTGACCTCAAGCAACACACCACACATTAGTCCAGCCTGGTCACAACAGCTATCTAAACACTCCCGCAGGACGGCGAGGATGGCAAGGAGGCCAGCGGCGAGGAGGCCAGACCAACGAGGTCAGCTGGGGCGAAAGCTCTGTACTGAAACCCCCTCAGGCCCACGGAGGACTGGCCATGGAATGAAGCCACATCTACCTTCCATTCTGAGTGCAGAGACTCTGGACAGGAGGATCGAGATCTCCTTCCACCACAGCACGAGGCCCCGAGAGCCGCCCATCAGGTCAGCAGCCATGGGGCCGGGGAATGCCACTGTTCGGCCATGCAAGGCTGGGGACTGGATCTGCTGGCATGTTTTCTGTGGGCACAGCTCAGAAGATAAAGCAGCACAGAAGAGCACAAACCATAAGTATGTTAGCTGCCTGCCCAAATCTGTCACCTCAGAGGCTAGCTCTGGGCAATCCCTGAGTCTTCAAAGCCAAATGACTAGTCCTACCTTCCTAGGAATTCCTGGCCCATGCACTCTCTCTACTCTTTCACGCAGCCCGTCTCTGGGCCCTGCCAGCTGGGCCAACAGAACACCTCTTGGCATGTCCAACACAAGCCTGAGCCAGGCTACCTTCACTCTCCGTTGTGCCCTGTGGCGGCCTCCTCATTGGTGTCTCTACACCCACTCCTCCAGCCTACAATATACTCTCCACACAATGACCACCCTGTGAACTGGAAGACATCAGTCCTCTAAGGAAAATTTTCAGTAGCTTTTTGGTGCTCTACGGACAAAAACCAACCTCCTCAACACACTCTCCCAACCCTTAAGGGAAACAACCTCCTGCTAAACTCACCTCAGGCCAGTCAGTTCTGTCACACCACACCAGCCTCCTTTGTTCTTGGAACACGGAGTGTTCTCTCCCGCCCCAGGGCCTTTGCATATGCTGTTCCCTTTCCGTAGAACACTTCCATTGGACTTCACACAGTTAAATCCTACTCATCATGGGCATCCCAACTCATTAGCCACTTCCTCAGGGAGTCTGCCCCGACACTATCCTTAACAGATCAAGTCCTGCTAAACCTACTCAGAGCGGCTCTTCTCATCAAGGATAAGTACATATATTTGCAATTATTTGCTTACATGTTTATTTAATTAGTTGAGTAAAGTCTATCTTCCCCACCAGACTATGTACTCCCACGCTGGTTCTGCTCATCACTGAATCCCCTGAGCTGGGTTCGGTACTTACATACAGTAGGCAATAAATAAATGTTTGATGTATAATGAATTGACAGGACAGAACTCTGGTCCCCAACCCCAACAGGGTTCTTTTTTTAATGTTCTGGGGTATCGCCTATGAGCTCAAGGATGACAGGATATTCGACCCCCGGCCAAAAAGAACCTTACTTGCTTTCCTCGTCTTTTTTTTTCCCAAGGTCTTTGCAAGAGCTGAGGGTTGTGGAGGCAAGGTGGCAAGGTGGGGGAAGCAAAAGCTAGAGAGCTTTAGGATTCAAAGTGTGGCCCAGCCTCTTGCTCACAGAGGAGCCATGAAGAAGTGACCTAAATCCCTGGCTGGCTTCCTCCCTTGGAGGGGGGTCATATCCACCTCAGAGGGCTTTACAGAGGAGTAAGAGGATGAAAATAAAGGCCTGGCACAACATAACTGGCCACTATTGTTGCCCATTCAAAAGCAAGCTTGTCAGGACTCAAAAGTTGTCATAAAGCAAACACACACACACCTCCCCCCCGCCCCCAAATGGATTTAGTTGTATTTCTCCTGACCCTCCCACACCTGCTCCAGGAAGGATTTAAGGTGACTTCATAGAGGTAAAATGGGACGAGATAAAATTATAAAATTAGATTTAAAAATAAGCAAATGAGAGAAACTGGACAAAAAGGAAATAAAGGCTGTAAGAAGACAGAATCAGATGAAGTAAGACCAGCTTCCAGATGTCGAGCCCACACCTGGCACTGGGCTTGGGCTTCAGGGTCCCAATCTCATCCCATCCTCTGAGAGCCGCCAACGATGGAAACCATTACCATGGAAAAGGGAACAGAGCCTCTGATGAACAGACCTGCCCAAAGTTACCAGGGAAATGAAAGTGAGAAAGGGAAGCAGCTAGATCCAAGGCAGTGCCCGAAAGACAGGCAGGCAGGCCAGGTGGGACCACAGACTAGCTCTGCATCTCACAGCACAGAAGAGAAAACCCACACGGACCAGGGCAGCAGACCTACGGAACATCAGCTGCTCCCCCAGCCTGGCTCTCTGCATCCCAAGGACAGCGCCCGGCCCAGCAATGCCAAGACTTCTTGCAGTGTCTTTGTTTGCCTTTCGAACCAAGTTCCTGGATTCTTAGCAATAATCTCTCTCATCTGTTCCTTAGAGTGGGAACAGCAAGTCTCCACTTAGAGATACTTTTTTTTTTACACCTAGATAAGAACAAGAACTTGAAAAGCTACCAAAGAAGTAGGCACTTGCACAAGTGTGCACGCATATGGGGGTGGGGGTGGGGGCGGGGCAGGGAGCAATTTCCTCCAAAGGAGCTCCTTTGCCAAAAACCAGTGGAGCGATGTCTTCCAAGTTCTAAAGGAATATTATTTCACCCCATTTCATTCTACTGGTGTGTGTGCATGTGTGTGTGCGTGCATGTGTGTGCATGTGGGTGTGTAAACTGCTTTCCCAATACCAGTAGTAGTAAAAGAAACCCTGGGTGGCTCAGTCATTAGGCATCTATCTTTGGCTCAGGTCACGATCCCAGGGTCCTGGGATCAAGCCCTACATCTGGCTCCCTGCTCAGTGGGGAGCCTGCTTCTCCCTCTGCCACTCTCCCTGCTTGTGTTCCCTCTCACACTTGTCTCTCACTCTCTCTCTCTCTGTCAAATAAATAAATAAAATCTTTAAAAAAAAAAAAAAAAAGAAAAAGAAACCCTTGTTTTTAAGAAGTTTTAATCGGGGGCACCTGGGTGGCTCAGTGGGTTAAGCCTCTGCCTTCGGCTCAGGTCATGGTCTTAGGGTCCTGGGATCGAGCCCCGCATCAGGCTCTCTGCTCAACAGAGAGCCTGCTTCCCTTCCTCTCTCTCTCTGCCTGCCTCTCTGCCTACTTGTGATCTCTATCTGTCAAGTGACTAGATAAAATCTTTAAAAAAAAAAAAGAAGTTTTAATCGTCTGAGTAAACTAACCAGCCACAATTCACAACGCCTACACCTAGCCGTCCACTCATTCTGCTCATTCAACAAAATACTTACTGAGCACCTACAATGGGCCGAGCCTGTGCTAGGTACTATAGACGCAGGGATGGGCAAGACAACTAAGAGCCCCTGCCCTCATGGAGTTGACATTCTAGTGGGGAAGTTGGACACTTTATGACACAGGTCATTACTTAATTACAGACTAGGATAAGCACTATAGGGAGCAACAGGAATATAACAGAGAGTCCTGACTTAGGATTCCCCATGGAAGGGATATCTGAACTGAGCTCTGAAGCAGGACTAGAAATTAATCAGAGGAAAGGAGGCAAGAAAAGAGCATAACAACCAGAAGAAGGAGCAGATGCAAAGGCCCTGAGGCAGGACTGCATGCCAGGAACAGAGAACAGGGGCAGCAAGAACCACTAACACAGGACTTGCAAGCTGGTGATGGACAGATCTTCACACGAAGTCCTGTGGGAAACACTGAAGCAGAAAGTGACAGGGTCTGTTCTGCATTTTTAAAAGGGCTCTCTAAAGGCCACATAAATGAAAGAGGCAAGGAGGAGAGATCAGCTAGGAAGATATGGTGGCAGAGGTCCAAGCAGAAGGTGATGGAGACTTGGTCTCCAAGAGGAGGATAGAGAGAATGGGTAGAAATGACAGACTGGCCTGTAAATGTATCCCAAAATGTCCACCCCTAGCTAAAGGTCCTTCTCTACTCTCTACTGCTCTCTACTCCCCTCCCTTCCATCATGATATGTGAGTCCATCTCCTGCATCCTGGGAGAGGGGGAGGGGGAAAAGGGTCATGACCTTACCTTGGCTCCAGCCTGGAGGACTCCCTCCAGGCAAGGCACTCCAGCCAGGGGAGGAGGTGGGCAATGGGCTGGCTGCCCCGCTGGGGCCCATCTGTGGTTCACAGGCCATAGCAGAGAGCCAGCTGGGCTCTACTTCCCCTTCTTGGAGCTGTGGTTCATTCTGGAGCAGCCAACGCAGCTTTGCTTGCCTTCAGAAAACAGCACAAGAAAGAACTTCAGGGCTGGGCAGGCTGGGCTCCATGGCCTCTCCAAGGCCAAAGTCATCCCAAGGCCAGAGAGAGCCACCAAGAGTCATTCCCCTTTCTAACCATGCTGAGGGGCATTCTCAGGAGTGAAGAGAAAGAAATAAAACCCTCCTCCAAGGGAGAACTGAAAACTTCCCTCTGGTCTTGGGTCTTCTCCAGCTCAGACACAACCAGGCACTTACCAGGAGCTTATGACCTGAGCATGCCCTACTCCCAGGCATCTGGGATTTCTGTTCCCTTACTGAGAGCACCCAGGCACCCCAGGCAGCCAGGCACAGGACCAATATACCCATCATGGAAAGCCTTGTTTATTCAAAGGATCTCAAATAGCTTCCCAGAAGTCACCACAAAATACAAATGAAAAAAAAAAAAAAAAAATCAGGATGGCGGGAAACAGTTTACAAAAAATAATAGTAATAACAAGCATGAAGAACAAAAAATACCCACATATTCAGGTGATCAGGGTCCCTAGCAGAGGCAACAGAAGTCTGTGCTAAAGAGCATGGGCTCCAGGTTCAGACTAATCGATGTAAACAACACATACACCATCTACTAGTTTCCTAAACTTGGGCAAGTGGTGTAGCCTCCAAGAGATTTAGCTCCCTATCCTTAAACACTGGTATCTTCCCCACAAGGCTGCTCCGAAGAATCATATATATATATATAGATATATATCATATATATATCTATATATATATATGGCATAGACAAGGGCATCTGGAACAAAGAAGCCATCCCACAACTACTAGTTCTCATTGGTGGTGTTTAGAGGTTTGGTGCAATTGCCATGCCTGAGCCAAGAACTTGGGTTTGAGCTTCCAGGTGGCCAAAGCTAAAAGAGAAATACTGTCAGTCGAGCAGTAGCAGTTCCCATTCTCTATAAGGAGACAAGAAACAGGACGGTGAGGAAAGCAATGCATCCTCCTGGCATCTAGCTCCGAGAGATCTGGGAAATGCTTTTTCCAAAGCCCTGGGAGCTGGGTCAGGGACAGCACAGTGGCGTGATCATGAGCCTAAGGCACTTTTATCAGTAAAGCAGAAATGTCCTTCATGGGGATTTTCTTGACACCAAAGCAGAGTTTCCAATGCCACACACTGTGGCTGGAGCCTGCCAGCTCATTGTTTCAGCTATGTGTCCACTTGGGACCCTGAGAATTACCTATCACCAAGGAAAACCAGGCCTGAGTCCCTGGGTTGACACACTGGCCTGGCTAACCGTCTTGGTGAAAAGTCCAGCAGAATTGGGTTTTGCTGCCATGGTTCCTGACGCTGGTGAAAATAAGTATCCAGTCAACCCACGTCTGCTTGGGTCCAAGCTGGCCCGAGGGCTGACCGCCATGGCGCAGGTCCCCTAAAAAGGGGAGCCTGACTCCCATACCCCCAACCGCCCTACATTCTCTGTCTTTTAAAAAGGACCAGCTACATAATTTGTGGGGTCCAGTGCATAATGAAAATGTGGGGTCCCTGGTTCAAAAATGACAAGTTCAAGATGGTTCAAGATGGTGACAGCAGAACATTCCACCAGATAAGGGGGCAACTTCCTACACAAGGACCTGTGTGACCCACCAGGCTACAGGCACCTCGAGCCAGCTGTGACTTTAAGCTCTCAGAAGATCAGTTGGGAGCCCCCTCCACCCACCAAGAATATAAAAAATGAACCACTGACTAACAAGTATCACACACTTGCCCTGTACTGGGCTGAGGCCAAAAAGCAACAAAATGTTACAAAAAAACAAGGACTTGAACACCAAAGAGCCTGGGTCTGAATCCCGGCTCAGCCACTCACTCTGTGCAAGGTATTTACTTCCTCCCTGAGACTTGCTGTCCTCCCCTGTAACCAGGCTTCAGGGAATCCCACCCAGCCCAGCTGCCCAGGAATGACATCCAGGACTCTGTTCACTCAACAGGCCTCTTGCCTAAGAAGGAGAGAAAACTGAGAGGCAAAGATGTAAAGAAACCTGCCCACAGTGGAGTGGCTGGAAGCTATAGGGCCCAGAGGGGAACCTAGGCCATCTGACTCCAGAGTCCAAGCCCATAATTCCTAGGCTCTGAGCCTCAGGACCCAGGCTTGGCTGTCTCTGAATCTGTTCTTTAATTCACCTTAAAAAAAAAAAGAAAGAAAGAAAGGGAAAAAAGGTGGTGATTGGGGCAAACTTCTACAGGCTTCTGAGATTGCATCTTCCCCCTCCCCTAGCCCCGAGCCTGTCTGCAGCAGGCATTCCCAAACACCACAGAGCATTAACCAGTCAATTGCACCACCCCTCACTTCCTTCCTCTTAGTTTGCAAACCGCACCCCCCCCAAGAAGCCTAAAAGCAACAACAACAGCCCGAGGAAGTGAGCCCAGCATTGACCATCTCAACAATCTCTGAAGCCCTTCTCTGATTCCTCTGGTCACCTCCTGGGCCCACCAGGCAAACAGAATCCTTGGGCCCATTTCCCAGACAAGAAAACTCACTTTTCCCAGACATCTCAGGGATGTCAGAGCTAACAGCCTGCAGCCCACAGAAGCTGCACTGGAGTCTTAGAGAGGCCTGTGGGACCCAGCAGCCCACCCTCCCTCCTCCAGGCAGGAGGAACCACCCACAGGCTGGAGCTGTCCAGAGAGCCCCCCACCCCCACCCCTGGAAGGTTTCCCATACTTGCAAAATCCCACAAGGAGGCATTGCCTTTGAGGAGAAATCCCAGCACCCCAGCTGGCCCAATTAGCCTCCTGCAAAGTCTCAATCAGAATTCATTCATTCATCTGAAATAACGAGTAATAGTTAAATAATAGTTAAAAAGTACCCCTAGGGTCCTGCCATTTCCCACCTGTGTCACCTGGAGCGTGTCACTTAACTCTCTCTGCCTCAGTTTCATTACATGTGAAAGGGGATAATATGGTAACTGAGGCTAAAGGAGTTCAGGCTCGTACATCACTCAGAGCAGTACAGATAGGAATTCTAATATCATTTGATAGGAAATCAGAGCAAGGGCAAATAGGAATCGCCCAAGGAATACAGCCGTCACTATTTTTACTCCACAAACATTCCCTAAGAAACTTGAGGTGTCAGGCCCTGTGCTATCTCAACTCAAACACCAAAAATAAAAGCTAAAGTCCTCGGTTAGCCTTCCCTTGCCGAGAATCCCAAGTGGTGGGAAAGATGAACTCAGAGAGGGGCCCCTGGGTGTCTCAGTAGGTTAAAGCCTCTGCCTTCAGCTCAGGTCATGATCTCAGGGTCCTGGGATCTCTCTGCCTGCCCCTCTGCCTACTTGTGATCTCTCTCTCTCTCTCTCTCTCTCTCTGTCAAATAAATAAATAAATAATAAAATAAATAAATAAAATAAAAAGAACTCAGAGAAAGAGAAAAAAGAGACAATGACCAAACAAGGCAGTCAGAGAGAGCGGGCAGTAGCTTGGGGTGGGAGAAAGGTTTTGCAAAGGTGGAGGTGAAAGAAGGGACTGCCAAGCAGAGACAGGTACAGACTAGAGGCCAGGATGGGCCCAAGGAGGACCCTCTGCACTCACCCTGCAGCCTCTGGTCCAGCCTGGAAGCTGTAGAGGGGGGAAGGGAGGCTGGCAAACACCAGCCTTGGGCACACGTGGACCCATCACCTTCCCGTGTGTCCTGGGCCTGCCGTTCTGCTCGGCCCTGCACCATCCCTAGGCGGACTGGGGAGACAGAGCCAGACAACAGGGCGGAGGCAGAGCCAGCAAGTCAACACAGCCTCGAGGCTCCTGCAACTAACTGGTCATCCACTCCCCGGTTTCCTTAGTTTCCTTTGCTGATTCTGCATTTTAACCAGACCTTCCAGTCATGCTTCTTTTTTAATTAGCTGGTGAGCCCCTGCAAAGGAAGATATCCTTAAGTCCCTGAGCAAAGGTCTCCATTTCTGGAGACAGAATGCCGGTCTCCCTAGGAACCGTGTGCCTCCCTGGGATGGACATGCGAGAGAGAGCGAGAAATAGCTTACAGTTTTCACAGATCAGGTTTTGTTTTTGTTAAATTGGAAAGCCCCAACAAAAGGCCATAAGAGGGCCTGTCACAGAAGTTTTGGGGTAGAAAAGCCTTGAAAGACAATAGGTCCTAGCTCTCCATTTTGCAGACGAGGAAAGTAAGACCCAGAAATGAAAGTGAACTATCCAAGGTCAAAGAGCCAGCCCAGGATGGAGTCTGAGCGGTACAGGGTTCACTGGGGCCGGGATGTGCTGCCACACATGGCACTGGCCTTGGCCTTGGCCTTGGGCAGCTGTCTCACCCGGATCTCTGCCTTCAAGTCCTCTCCGGGGTCGGCTGCCCGGGTCTCTCCTTCTCCCCGGAAATCCCCGCCCCCGGCCCGGGCTCCGGGCCCCTAGGAGCCGCCGCAGAGCAGCTCCCACGCCCGACACGCGCGGGAACGCAGCCCCAGGAGGCCGGAGAGCCCGGCCTCGCCCGCGCCGCGGACCCCAGGCCCGCGTCGCTCCAATCTGGGCTCGCAGCGGCCCGCGCCCGCGCAGCTACCCGGGCGCGCGCCCCGAGCCGCGCACACTCACCGCCGCGCCGCCGCCGCCGCCGCCCCGGGACGCGGAAGGTCACGGCCGCAGCAGCCCCTCCGCGCCGCAGCCTCCGGCGCCCGCGCCCGCCCCGCCTGCCGCGCTCCCGGGTCCCGCCCCCGGCCGGGCCGTCCCGCGCCGTCACCTCACCGGGAGGGGCCGCCCGCCGGGCTGCTGGGGCCCAGAGGGAAACCTGCTCCCTTGCATCAGCCGGGCGCCCGCCGGGAAGCGCCTCCGGGCCCGCCAACCGCGTGCGCGCCTCTGGGCCCTCGGGTCCTGGGGCCGCCCCTCCCGAGCCTCCGCACCTGGGGTCTCTCGCCCGTCTAACGCAGGCGGGGCACCCGGCGAATGAGGCGGTCTGGGGACCAGAAACTTCTCGGGGGCTTGCTCTCGAATGAAAAATCCTAGCCGCATCACGATGAAGAGCATCTGCGGGGGGTCGGGCTGCCTGAGCTCCAAGCCAATTCCGCCCGCTTTCTAGATCCTCCCCTGCCAAGCAGCTCGCCTCGTGGTGTCTTCGTGTTCTGGACACAACAGATCATTTCACGGGCCTGTGTAAATCTCTCATGAGACAGTCTGTATGCAGCGTTCACAGCCCCAGACACAGGAGAGCGGCTCCCTCGGCACTGGCTGCCGCCCCCGCCTGTACCACTCGGGACTCTGAGAGGTCTGCAGCGAGAGGTGCCCCCCGCCAGCCGCGCCCCGGGAAAGCACTGACCTTGTGTATTACTCCATAGAGAGTTCCCTGGCATCACTTCATGACGGAACACTCCGCTCTGCCTCCCTTCTCCGGGGCCCATAAACCTCCAGATATTGCAGGAAGCCTCCCTCTTTCCCGGAGGACACATGGGGGTTCCCGCTGGCTCCCTGGCCTTGCTAGGATGGTCACCACAGGGCTGCGTACATGCCACAGCCTGCATTTCTACAAGTGGACTTGCTGAGTCAGAATGGATGCATTTTTAATTTGAACAGATGTTGCCAAATTGCTGGGGGCCTCTGAGGCCACAAGACTTAGTTGGCTGTGGCCCGGCCAGAGGCAGAGGTGAAGTGCTCGGGGCCAGAGAGCAGGGATTGAGGAACAGAGGCGCAGATGCTGTCCAGGCGTCCTCACTCCCCAGGCGAGTGAGGATCCAGACAGTAGGTAGTTAGAGATGAAGTTCATTCGTTTATTCGGCAACAGAGGACACTGGGTGTCTGCTAAGTGTCTGGTATTGTACCAAGCAGCAGGGAACACAAGATTCCTACTCAGTTTGCCTGATTTCCTAAAACATGATTTGGGGGTGTGGGAGTGAGAGCCAGTGGGATATTGGAGCTTTCCTAACTGCTGATGGACCTTGAAAGGGGTCTTATGACAGGTGTGTGGCCCAGTCAGCACCCATCCAAATCCTGCCTCTCCAGCAAGGCCCACCTCCCGCCCAAGGCCAGATAGCATACTTCTGCCTCTTCTGCCAGGTGACCTTGACTCCGCATTCTCACTGTATGTCACTCCAGCGTGAACTCCCATGTGGACCCGTCCGTCTCCTGTGCTGGGGAGGCACAGCGGATGTGGGCCTTTGGAACTGGCTCTCCAGGCTCCAGCACTAACCGACACATGAATGTGCACAGGCGGGCTCACCCCTCCAAGCTTTGGTTCCCTCCTTTCTGGAAGGGGAACGGTATCTGCTCAGCTGAGAGATGATAAGACTTAGAAGATGCAGCACCTACAGGGAAGGCTTCCGTGGAAGTGAGCGGCATCCTTGGCCAGCCAGGCAAAGCGCCTCTCGCCTTTCTGGAATGTCAGCACTCAGTGAGTCCTGGCACCAGGGCACAAGGCAGTAGGGGCCCCACACAAAGAGAGAGAGGTGAAGAAAATCCAGGCAAAGGTGAGTAAAACCCAGTCAAGTTCTCTGGGGAGCAGGCTTCAGTGGCACTGTCCGGACAGATTCACAAGGCTCTATGTGGTGAGCCCAAGCCCGTCCCCACCCCAGCCTACCCTGGACTGTTTACCCGCTCTGCCCCCAACCCCAAAAACCCCTAAGGTCCAAGAACACAGAGCACTTCTCAGTTCCTCCTAAACCCCATGCCCTCTCTCACTTCCAGTTCTCGCGGTTGCCATTCCTCTCCATCTGGAAAGTAGCCCCAAACCCTGTTCCACCTCAACACCTGACGATGGACCCATTCTCAGGTCTCAGGTGAAAGGGCACTTCTTCTGGGAACCCCGTTCCTGTCCGGACCCCAGCCAGTCACCTCCCCCCCACTTTCTCCTTGTTTAACCCACAGACACACCGAGCATGTGATTTGGTCATTGTTCAACGTCCCCTTCCCCAGAAAAGAAGAAACCTTTGGCGCCCACGGTCCCAGCTGTCCCCCAGCCCCCTGCCCTCAGGATGTGCCACGGGCATCTGAAATAGTGAATGGAATCGTCAGGACTTCAGCTGCAGGTAAATCCAAGTAACCACAAGCTCCAGCCAGAGCCACCGTTACTCAGCAGTTGCAACATCTGTTCTGTCGTGTTTGCAGGGGTTACAGACGCAGGTCTGAGGGCTGGCTACCGACTCCCTGCCACCCTGAAGTGAGAAGGAATGCGGCTCTTTCCCACCTGGCGGCGTCTTCAGGTGTGGCGGCAGATGGGCCATGGAGGGCCTCAGAACCACTGGGTTAGCGAGTAAAAAAACAAAGCCCAGGAATTAGATCTTAGGCTGCATGTTCTAGAGTCACCGACTTCCTGACTCTCTTAGAAACATACCACTTAAGATGTGGCCGTGGCCTGAATAGTTTGAACAACATCACACAGAGATTCAGGTCGGGAAGCCAGGCAGACCCAGGTTCAAATCCAGACTATGCCACTAATTGGCTCTGTGACCTTGGGCAAGTGATTTTACTGCTTCGCACCTCAGTTTCCTAATGTGTAAAGGGGAATCATACCTACCTCAAGAGACAGTGGGAAAATTCAATGTGTATATAAAATGCCTGGAATGCCTGCTGATATAAAACTGATGTTAGTAAATGCAAGCTATTTTTAAAATTATTTCCAAAGCCCACCTGACAGAATTTTCGTTGGAGAGCGACTCCATTATGTTGACTTGAAATCCTGGCTGCCCCACTGTGCGGTGAGCTCTCCACAACGAGATCTACACAATATAGGTCACCAGCACGTGGGTGCTTAGAACTAAACACACAGCTGTCCTTGTCAGAAGGTGTGCAGGCAGTAAGACAAGTCACGTGCTGTTGTTGGGAAACTGGGTCGAAAACCAGAAGAAAAAAAAAAACAACTCTGAATTCCTGTCAGGAAGGCCTGGGTGTCAGGCATCTGTTTCTACACAGCACAGGAAAGCAAGAGCCATGGACGGGTACAAAGAGAATAAAAGAGGGAGAGCGCGCATCTGGCTGGGAGGGCGTGGGGAACAATTAAAAGTATTTGGGCTTTTAACTAGAGATTTCCACCCTATGGTCTTTACCTTCGAAAACTGCACAACAGTAGCCAACCTAGTCGTGTACTTGGAACAACCAGCCTGGCTTCGCCCCTAATCTTATCTTCAGCTGCGGCCACATGTTCCAGAATGCTGCCACTCTTCCCTTTGTAAGTTACTTTCAAGTAGGAGAAGGGGGGGGTGGCTGTGTGCCCCTGGCCCTCCAAGCCCACCCATCCCCCTCACTCATCCCCTCCAAACACAGTGAGCTATGGCCTCGGACGGACATTTGATCTACCAGCCAGTGTCATTTGAAGTTTTTCAAAAGCCAGAGATGATAGATGTTGACATGATCTGGCAGCTTCCTCTCCCAGAACCGCTGGCCAACTCTTTCAGTCAAGACCGCGCCTCTCCTGCTCTTCAGAGCAGCCTCCAGGGGAAGGGGAGTGGGAGGGAGCAAAACTGGAATTGCCTGCCTGAGTGGAAGCTCTTTTGGTAATTTCAGAGCCACTGAAGTGGTAGATCAGTTGAGAGGAGAAAAACACTCTGAGACCTGCCAGATTGTCCCTGAAGGGGAGAAAAAAATAGGAGAGTTCAAAGATGGAAGAGCAAGCCAGACTCATCGGAGCAGGTCCTTCTCACCAAGAAGCTTCCATTGACTTCTGGCACCATCAGTCTCCTGGCATAGAAGACCAAATGTGCCGAGAACGTCGGCTGTAGCCTTAGGAGGCTGAGGCCTCCAACCGCTAGTCCTCAGGAAAAGGCTGCAGGCAGAGCAGGGAAGGTTTTCCTTTGCAGCCTTCAGGCTGATCTGATTGGACTTGCTGCCCACTTTGCCACTTCCCTGCTCTGTGACCTTGAGCATGATAGAAGCCTCTCTGGGCCTCAGCTTTCCCATGCCCGGAAGTGGGATCACACACTTGAACTGCAGGGGCGCTGTATGTTGACCGAAGCGCCTAAAAGCTAGGCTCCCTCCCTTGAAACACGCAGAGGTTCCATGTATGGCCTCTGACAAACAGCATCACCTTTCAGAAACTCAGGGGTTTTTTTCCTGTCCGTGAAGTGGGAATGGTACATCTTCAGAGAATTTGTAGGTATTACACACAAGGTCTTTCTAGAAGCCATTTTATGCCTTCTACCAAGAACTTAAGTAGGTCTGAGCACTGGCACTGAACAGAACGGCCAGAGTTTCCGTGCTTGTAATGGGCAGTGCTGAGGGCATCCTGCTTTGTAGACTCTGGGTTCATGTGACACGAAATTGCCCGGAGGAGGGGCGCCTGGCTGACTTGGTCTGTGAAGCACGATCTCTTGATTTCAGGGTTGTGATTTCAAGCCCCACGCCGGGCAGGGAGCCTACTTAAAATTTAGAAAAAGAAGGGGCGCCTGGGTGGCTCAGTGGGTTAAGCCTCTGCCTTCGGCTCAGGTCATGATCTCAGGGTCCTGGGATCGAGCCCCGCATCGGGCTCTCTGCTCAGCACTGAGCCTGCTTCCTCCTCTCTCTGCCTGCCTCTCTGCCTACTTATGATCTCTCTGTCAAATAAATAAAATCTTAAAAAAAAAAAAAAATTTAGAAAAAGAAGAAATTGCCCCAAGGAGCAATTAATCTGGGGTGTGAGAGATGTCAAGGGAAAAGGACCACACGGGTGAGAAGCATAAAAGCGGAGCTCCATCTGCTCGGTGCCGAGCGCAGGCCGGGGTTGGCACAGACGCTCAGCGAGACCGCCAGGCTCGGTCTGGGCCCCGGCACCACTCACCCTTGCAACCTCTCTGCCTCACAGCCCGCAAAATAAAGTCGCTATGTGGATTAGGTAATACCAGTGCCGTTCTCAGAACCATCGGCCAGCATGGAGAAAGCTGGTAACAACTGTAGCATTGTTTACTCACTGAATATCCAAATATCCCTGGGCTCTCCCTTCTTAGACCCCTTGCAGTTAGGTCGGTTCATGGACCCCTGCTGGTCAACGAGCTGAGAACAAGTGTCACGTGTCATTTCAGGAACGGGGCGTGTAAAAGCTGGTGCTTATTTGCCAACTTCTCCTTCCCCTGCCTCTGTCATCATGGAAACCATGTGCTAAGATGGTAGGGCGGCAAAGTGGAAGTAAACTGAGTCACTGACACCCCAGAACAGCTGCCCTGCAGTCATTCAACAGTGTAAGAAATAGACCTTTGTATTAACCACTGGGATTTCAGTGTATCCTATACGGACCAGTAACCGGCTAGTAATAGACACGCAAATCAAGGATGAATAAGAGGGAAAAGGACAAATTTCATAAAAATTAGAAAATTTTTGCTGAGTACCTGGAATGTTCCAGGAATCACGGGTGGTACTTTGTTTTTAAGAATTACTCTAGGACATGGTTCTTAACTGGGGGGCGGGGGGGGGGTATCTGGGCCCCCAGGGGACATCTGACAACAGAGATGGTCTTGGTTGTCACAGCTGAAGGGATACTACTGGCAACCAGTGGGTAGAGGCCAGGGACACTGCTGAGGGACCCTGGAAATGAAAAGTGCAAAAAACAAAACAACAACAAAAAAAACCTCCCATCACAGCCCAGACCGTTCTTCTGAGATTAACGACTAGCACTAACTTCTTCTATCCTCTGTATATACAAGTACAGGCATGTGAATATCCTTGTGTTCAATGGGAACAAATCACACACCGTTCTACATATATGTGTATATTAGTTCATTCCATGTCAGAACCATCATCTGCCTTAGTGGCCAAAGAACCAAACAGATACTTGTTTCTCACGTTGGGCCACAATGGAAGGCCCTCCCCAAGGGAGATTTTAAAACATCTGTCCTGGCCCCACTCCCAGAGATGGTTTCAACTGGCCTAGCAGGATGCAAACACCCACCATTTTCCCTGAGTTCCACCAAGCTTGCAGGCTAGAACTAGTTCCCCCCATCTGTGCTCCAGCTCCAGCAACCAGACTTACTACTGGTCGGATGCTATTTTTTGAACCGATTGCTGGGTGAAATCACAGTGATTTCCTTCCTGCTCAGATACATACCACAAATATCTTGCGTATGCGTGCAAATGCGTATGTGCTACATGTGCTAATTTAATTAATGTTCTGCAGAACATCTGGGTCAAAGTGCACTCTGCATTACCAAAAAGAATGAACCAGAGCGGGGGAAATGCATGACAACGTCTTTACTTTTAAATGATTATCAGTACACCAAGTAATAACATGTAACAAGTTCTTGAATTCTATCATCTAATAATTTTGATTAAGAGAAACTAAAAGCAGCCTGAACAATATATACTAGTATTCGTTGTTCTACCCTTAGCCAGAAAGGACTGTTTTAAGGCTGGCTGCTGCTGCACACAAGTTACAAATAACTATTTACTACTTTTTCATAGATAAAGCCCCTGACCTTCAAGAAAGCTTTAGGGAAAAAAAATTTAATCCCTTTCTTTCTTTAAAAAAAAAAAAAATTTTTTTTTACTACATCTAAGAAAGAAAAGTACTGATATATACGTTGCTTGAGCTAAAAGGCATAGGAAAACAAACCACGTATACACATTAAATTTCTAAGAAATATGAGGTAAAAGGAGAAAATCTTTGGATAAGCTCTACGTTTGTACAAAGAAGCTAGATTTGCTATTCTCCAAAAAGTAAAGGGACCTACAACATAATATACAGAAATAATTTAATGCCTTTTCCCAAGGATGTAATTACTCAAGCTTTGCTGAAGCTTCATTTTCCATGAAGGTATCTAACATGCCAATCTGCACGCAGAGCTGCTCCTTCCTCCCCTTATCCATTTATGCGGTAGTTTTCATGGATCTCCGGCCGGATGTCACAAACAAAGGCCAGGAGGTTATCCAGGACTTCATCCCTGTTCTGCTGGAAGTAGGTCTGCAGGATGGTCATCTTCTCCTGGGTCTCCTTCTCCACTTCAGTGCTGCAGCTGCCGTGAGATCCCAGAGCCTGGAGTCGGGGGGTAAGGACACACAGGGAAGGTCAGGTCGGTGCTCCTCCTCCTTAGTTCTGGAGAAACCAAGTCTTAGCAGTGAACACAAATAATCAGCAGTGGGCCATGTAACCTCGTGATTGAAGAGCATGTGGGGAAAGTGGTGTTCTTGGTTAACGGAAACAAAAACTGAGGCAATCACTTTGGTGGCCAACCTTCAATCATCTATCAAAAGGTAAACTGCAGGGGCACCTGGGTGGCTCAGTGGGTTAAAGCCTCTGCCTTCGGCTCAGGTCATGGTCCTAGTGTCCTGGGATCGAGCCCCACATCGGGCTCTGTGCTCTGCAGGGAGCCTGCTTCCACCTCTCTCTATCTGTCTGCTTCTCCGCCTACTTGTGATCTCTGTCTGTCAAATAAATAAATAAAATCTTTAAAAAAAAAAAAAAAGGTAAACTGCACAGCATTTCCACGGCTCAGAAATTACCCTGGAGAGCAATATATTCACACGCTCCAGAGTCTAACGTACAGCCCTAACCAAAGACTGGAATGAACCCAAAGATCCCATACCCGAGGACTGGTTAAACAAATTACGGTGCATCTCTACCAGAGAACATTCTCGGCTATAAAGAAAGATAAAGTAGACGTGTGCAGCAAGACAGAATGAACTGTAAAATATGCAGTTTAAGGAGAAAAAAAGCAAGATACAAAATGGTGTTAGTGTGGTTAGTAAATGTGTCTCCTTGTGTGGTTTTAAAAGGGAGAGGTAAATCATGGTATATTAAAAAAGAAAGAAAGCCGCTTAAAAATAAAACAAAAATAAAAATAAAACAAAAATAAACACAAGAGGATGCAGTTTTGGAGGAACAGTTTCTGCGTAACTGGTTCATGTTCCAGCTCTGACATTCAGCAGCAGGTTCCCCGGTATTATCAATACACGACAACTATTCTTTCAAATATAAATATTCTAGCAGAATATGCTAGAAACTATTAATAGTGACGGTTTCTGAGGAAAATTGAAGGTCTGGGTGGGAAGGAGACTATCTTCATTATCACCCTGTTTTACTGCTTAAATTTTTAATCATGTCTTACTCTTTCGATCTCCATTCACAATTTAACACACACTTTAACACACAGTGATGGATAAATTTTCTTTTATCCTCAGTCTTCACAGTATGGCTGGCTTTCTGTCAAGTATAGGCCTACTTTGTTAGAATGAGACCTATCAGGTTCTTCTTCTTACTAAAAGCCCTTTATTAACAGGTCAATAACAGACAGAGAAAGCCATAAAAAATACTCTTCTTGGAGGCCCCGGGAGAGGCAGGCCCTGTCGGAACTTACCAGACCAGAGAAGGCAACCCAGCCAGAGGCAGAATGGCGGTCAGGGCCCTGTCCAGGGAGCAGCCGGCCCAGGGTGCTGAAAGAGGGGAAGGCTCAGACCTCAGGGACGGATTGTGCAAATGCTGAGGCCACACAGGGAGTGATGGGGTGAAGGGTTCCCACAGGAAGCCCAGAGCACCGTGTTCCCCTGCGTGGGCAGACATGCCTCCACGCAACTTACATACAGAGCAGGAGGAGGGGTCCCCTGGAAGGAATGGGGGTGGGGAGAGTTCATCCCGGAGCTTGAGGAAACAGCTTAAGGAAGTCTCCCTATCAGGTTCTTGAAGACAAACTTTTTTGTGTCCGACCGCTTCTATCTTCTAACCTGCTCCTGCCTCTTTCCGTGTGCATTAACTCTAACCCTCCCTAGCTGTACACACGTGACAGCGCATAAGGGGAAAGCCTTCTCTCGCATGTCACCTAGTCCTCCATAACCTGCACGGAGGCCATCACTCCCCTTCTCACAGATAAGAAAACCGAGGCTCAAAGAGCTCGGAGTGAACATGTAAAGACTCTAACCCGCGCCTCCTGAATCCACACTTGGGACTCTTCGCACTTTGTTGTAACTATTCATACTGGCGGAATATAGAGGCGTTTCATTAGTTAGCTCAGTTGCTAATTCTTATTTTTAAAGGTCCATTACCCTACTGGGGGTGGGGGACGGGGGACATGATCTCTGTTCTGTGAATATAAACCACAAGCCAGGCCTCAGTCAGCTGTGTCCAAGCTGAAGGGGTTACACTGAACACCGCTAGGAAATCTCAGAGCTCATGCCTGCCCCACAGCATTGCTACTGTCTCTATGAGCAACGATGGCACCGATGTACAGATAAGCTGAGGCAGGTGCCCTAACATGAGAACTGCTACAATGTTTTGTGGACAGTCTGACCACTGACAGCACCAATCTGCCTCAGTTCAAGAGTCAGGGACACTTCAAGTTTGAATAGCACTGGGGCAGTCCAAAGATGGAGGACACTTTTGCTACGTACGTCAACAAGGGAGGCATGTGCCTTTCATCACTGGACTTGGGCGTGGGACGGTGTGTGTCTGAAACCAGTGAAGGTCACAAGGTAGAACTTGAGAATGAAGCCCACAAAGACAAGGGCAGAGCTGAGAGATGGAAATAATGTCCTGAGAGCATTACTGAAGCTCCTGGATCAAAACAGAGTTAGCCTTTCACCTGGGTCTTTAATTACGTAAGCCAATAAATTCCATTTTGTGTAAACTAGTTTGAATTGTTTTCTGCCACCTGTATCCAAGAGTCCTGATAGAGTTTCTTTCCTCTGTGAAGCCCTCCTCCAGCCTTTCCCCTTTCCAGAATTCTCCCTGCTTTGTGACTGTTGTTGTACTAGTATTGCACGCCATCTTCTGCTTCATAGCCCAGCCCACACTGTTGCTAAGTGTCTCTACCATACTGCAGTGGGCTCCAGCTGATGGACATGATGACTGCCACAGCCCCTCTCACAGCTGTAGGTCTGCATGACTCCCACTTTATTACTGTCTCCCTGACCATCACACTGTAAGCTAAGCTCCATGAGGCAGGGACCGTGTCTATTTCTGTTCACAGCTGGTTCCCTAACATTGGGCACAGGTTAACATGCTCAATAGATATTTGTGAAATGATCTGAGTAAGTGAAGACTAGGATTCAAAGTTAGTTAAAAACCGATCACCTAAGAGACTCAGCCTGGACATTTAATAGTCAAAATTTCAATTTTCAACCAGAATCACAATCTCTGTGCTCTGATGTGTATTTTGAGAACCTGGGGAAAAGGGAAGAAGAGGAAAGCCTCAAGACACGAAAGCAGTAATGAATATAAACCAGGCCCACCGCAGCTTCCTTGGCCTTGAACTCCTTCTCTCTTTGCAGGCGGTATTGTTCAATTTCAGCCTGAGCTTCTTCTTTGGCCTGCTTCAGCCTCCGGTTCTTTCCTGTTTTCAAAGGAAAAAGCTACATCAAGAAGTAGTTAAAAGACAAGGAGAAGAGGAAGCAGAGACTAAGATGGTAAATTCTAACAGTAAACAAGGAAAAACTTTTATTAAAGGTACAATCCCAAGAGACATGCATAGAAGAGGGAATTCAGAGATAACTCAAGAGTATAGGTTCCTGCTCTCTCCAGGCTGTACTTGTGATTAGGTAAAAAGGACCATCTTCCGTAACTACAGACTATAAATGATGGGGAAAAAATCTGCAAGGTGTCAGAATATTCTCTCAATCTCCACTACTCAAAACCAAGACAAAATGGGGGATTTAGCCATCTGGGGAACTCTTCCTCTTCCCAAGAAGTAAAACCTAAGGATCCCGCTGATTACCACTGGAGCTCTGCTTAGAAGCAGAGCAAGGAGACTAATATGCTCCCAAGGGACATCAACCTAAAATGTAACTAATGAAACAGATGATGTAATATTGGAAACGAAAAACCATGCCTGTGTGCAAGGAAATAAGTAATGAAAGTAGTTCTGGGAAGGAATCTGGAATGGGGAATCCTGGACGGTTAAGACTGCACAAGCATCTAAGTGAGGAAATACAGGTACTCTGATTTCTTGAAGAGAATAAACATACAGCTTGAAAAATTCTCTAGATGCCATCAGAGCCTGTATGTATCAGAGCCTGTGTGTATCAGAGCCAAACAGCATAGAGTCTTTGCTTTGAATCTTTGCTCACTGGATCAAACTTCTCTTGATACCCAAAAGGGGAGGGGGAGAAGAATCTTAGATGATCAACCTGGGCATTTACTTAATTTAGAACATAAACCATCCTGTATCTAAGAGTAAGCTTTATTAGATATCATTGTATATCAATTTCTCAAATCCCACTCAAATCATGTGGGCAAATGAAACTAAACTTTACCACCCACCTCCTAATGAAGAACAGGATGTATAATGACTCCACAACATCAACGCTCCATGACATTTCTGGTAAAAACAATCAAGAGAGGTCTCTAAGCACCCAGAGACTGCTTCTGCAAGTGTATTTTACTCCAGTCTTATTTAGGGCCTACTGCTATCCACGTGAGCCTACTTCTACCCCTGTTCTCCACATGCCATCCTCCTCATCAGCTACATTCAATGCCATTATTACAGAGCCAAAGATCTTTTCCAATCTACAAGTAACATTTATGGTTCAAACATTATGCTAGCTCCACATAACTTCACAAAACCACTCTCCTCGTCACTCCCAATCCCCACAGTTCTCTGAATTAAGATAAAACCACTCTTTGCCCATCAGGTGTCTTCAAAGTTCAATTCTGACAGCCTTCTCTGAAAACCAAAAATAAATATTCGAACAGGAAATCATGTTTCTTTCAAAGTTTATTTTTCAGGGAGCCAATATTTTGTTTTATTCCAATAAAATAAACTGTAATACAATTCAGTTTTGTGGTCCAAAGCAACGATTTCACAAAAAATGTAGGCTGGACCATTCTGTCACATCAATTCTGAAATGGACAAGTTAACCATAACTACAGATCAAGGAAGGCAGTGATTCTTTTCAAACTGTAGTTCTTGTCACTACTTCTGTTCCTAATTACTGCAAATTCTGTAATGTACACTAGCTATAAACTCACTCCTTTAAAACAGATTCATTCAGTAAATACCTAATAGCTATCGGAGATATACAAGACCTTGCACCAAGCTTGATGAGAGAGAGAAAAATGTAAAACGTGATCCTACCTCCAAGACACTCAGAATTATTCTTACCATACTCCAAGTGTTTGTTCCTGCACCTCCCCCGAATTATCTCACATGCTTCTCAACAGACACAACTTCTGTTACGAATAAGTCATCACGGGACAAACTCTAAGTCATTCTGGAAATACTTTATAAAGAGCGTGATGAGAAACAGTCTATGAAGAACACAGAACTTTCCAGTCACCAGAGCAAGAGTAAAAGGCTTGTTCCCATCTCCGGTTCCCTCAAAGAAAGCTTTTCCTATGACACACAGAGTATCACACAACCCCTCATCCAGAAATTACAAGAAATGCTTGAAATCTGCTTGGGTGTGGAATAAAAGTTTAAGTCTTATAACAGGAGAAAGACCGAGGAATTACTAAGAGTAACAGTTCTTGCTATTTTATCCTTGCACGGAAAAGGAGGCCTCTAGGCTACTATGCTGCTTCCCAGGATATGGTCAAATCCTTTCTCTAAGCCTCACTTCACCCATCTGTATAAAAGGGATAAAAATACCTCTCTCTCCAGATGGGAAAATGAATACATACAGTTGAATTTGCACATAGTCCCTCCAATCCAGGAGCTTAGTCTAGTGACTGAGCCATATAAAGAAACAAGTTATTGCACAGCGATGACAAAATAAGCTCTTAGGAAGGAATCCTGACCTAGCCCGAGAGGAGAAGGACAAAGCAGGGACGGCTTCCTGGAAGAACCACTGCCTACATTTTGAGATCTGAAGGACAAGTTAAGTGTTAGATAAAAGACAGTAGAAACTAGAAAAAAGCATTTCCAAACAGAGAAAAGAGCTGTGCAAAGGCTGGCAGGTCACATAGGCATCGCAGCGGTTCAGGATGCCTGGAGAAGAGAGCCTAAAAATGAGATAAGGGAAGAAAGCTAGACCCAGGTCCAAAAAACGCTGCCTACACCCTCTGAAGGAATCTGAGCTTTATTCTTCAAGCACTACATGTTTGCTGACTGTGATGTGCATCCCAGGGAGGGCTCTGACTGCAGTGAGGAAAATGGACTTGAAGGAGGTGGCCTTCTCCCACTCACCAGTCTAGATCAGAACCACCTGTGAAGTTCTTGAGCAACCGTACATTTCTCAACTCTAGCCTTCATGTCACCTGCAACTAACCCACCCAGTATCTGCTTCCTTCTCTGGGACTCTGAATACCGTGTTGATGGAGACACTGGAGCACCGCGCCAAGGCGTCTGGCACACATTAACCACATTTAAAAAAAAAAAAAAAAACTTTTTAAAGAAATTAACCCATCAGGTTGGTACCGGAGCCTCAGAAAATCTAATGTCCCGGACTAAGATGCGAGCCGTAGGGAGGGGGAAAAGCGAACAGCCATAATAAACATCTAGGCGACTGACTAAACATGGCGAAGAGGAAGAGACGTGGCAAGAGGACTGTTTCCAGCCTGAGCAACAGCATGGACGGCAGCTCTGCACACTGAGACAGAGGAACACAAAGGAGCAAGTGACGGGCAAAGACGACGAGTTCCCTTTGAACAGCCCATCCCACACCCCTCCCAGATCCCAAGAAGGTCATCCTACTATTGTTTCTTCGTCCTATCTACTACCCCACATCACAGCTTCCAGTCGGCATACAAGCCTTCCGGAGTCTCACGTCCAGACAGCTTCGAGACTCACAAGCTTCCGCGACGGTCACCACCCCTCCACGCCTCAGTTTTGGGGCCTCATCCACGATCTCTGCACCCACGCCACGCCTGGCCGCCCCGCCCCGTAACTCACGCTTGCGGGCCTCCGACACCTTCTCGGCAGCCCGCTTCTCGGCCTGTAGCAGCTGCTGGATCCCCTGCGACTGACTGGCCATGGCGGTGGCAACTCTAAGCCCGAGGGAAGCGGCCTAAATCGGTTCGAGCGGGTCCCTCGGGTCAGCTGACCCAGGCGCCTACGATCTGCGCCTGCGCTCTGCGCCAGCGCCCCGCCCACCATCACGTGACGACCGCAGCGCCGCGTCAGCTGATTGCACTCGGCGTCTGGTGACTGGAGAGGGAAGGGGTGGGGCGGGGAAGGAAGGGCAGAGCGTCGCGGCTGCGCCTGCGCAGGATCTGTCTTCTGCCTTTCACCCCTCCCCCACTCGGCCTCGTCCTGCTCCAACGTGTGGCTGTTCCTTCCCCGGTTCTGTTGGGGCGCCACGAAGTTATTGCTGTAATCCCTCACTTTGCAACATGCCCGTATTAAGGCCGGGAAAGAAGGAGTCAGGCCAAAACACAAATAGCTTCCCGTATTTTGCACCCTGTTTCACCCTCTCTCCCCTTTCTGGAAGGTTCCTTGGCACTTGAATACATTAGGAGGTATGTTAAGAAAAGTCTTACCAGGCTCGGGGCATAGAGCGTGGATTGGGAATAGGGTACTTGGGGACAGATCTAACATTAATATGCTGTGTGATTTGGGGGAGGATGCTTTCCTTCTCTGTACCCCAGTTCAGGGATGAGCTGGACTATTTTTCATAAATATTTAATGAATGCCTGCTGTGATCCTAGACCACTGTTGGTACTGAGGAAATAGCAGAGAGCAAGACAAAGTCCCTGGTAGAGTGCAGGGTTGATGGAGAAAAAAAAAAATTGCAAACTGATAAAGTAATGAAGGAAAACCAGAGCACTTTAAGAAAGAGGGGGATGTGGAGGTGGCTGTGAGGGCTTTTCCACAGAAGTGGCATTTAAAATAAGATCAAAAGAACAAAAGGTTAGCCAGGAAAAGATAGTGGGGATTAGTGTTAGAGAAAGATAGGGTTGATTAGTGGGAAAGGACCAGCATGTGTGGATTTAGGGGAAGCAATTTCGCACAGAGATATCCTCCAGCACAGATAGGTAGATAGGAAGCCAATAGTTGAGTTTACAATATGAGAGATTCTGCCTGAAGACTTGATTTGCTCCTGACAGCAACTCTAAGGTAATATTATTAACTCCTTTCTATATTAACCAAACTGAAGCTCAGGTGGGTTAAGTTAACTTGCCCAAAGTCACTCCCCTATTAACTGTCAGATGGGGTATTTGAATGGACCTAGGCTTGCAGAGTGGAACATCTGATCCACTGTGCTCTTCTGCAAGAATCTGGTGGATTGTGGGAAGAACCAGATGGTCTCCTGGAGTCCGCCAAGCACTGGGAACAAAGGAATGCCAGAACTTTTCCATAGAAGCATCTTCGCACTGGAGGAGGAGCTGGGTTCAGGGCTCAGGACATTTTCCTTTGATGGAAGTTAGAACTGAAGGCTGGAAAGAAGGCTGAAATCCAGAACACCTGTTCTTTCCTGATAGAAGAAGCAGTGCTTGACTGGTCTCTGAAACTTTAAGTTCAGCCAAGGATTTCCAGGGAAGATTTGTCATTTTCAGTGTTCTATGAAAACGCAATTCATCTGAGCAATCAACAGAGGACAACACATACTTCTAAGAGTGGCAAAAGGATTAAGAGATGATGGAAGCCCAAAAGTGGAAATAACCCAAATGCCTACCAGCCAATGAGTAGATAAACAAAATGTGGCATATCCACAAGATGAGATACTATTTGATCACGAACAGAAGTACTGATACTTGTAGCAATACGGATTGACCTTGGTAACATTATGCTAAGTGAAAGAATGCAGGCACAAAGACCACGTGTTGTGCAGTTCCGCTGATGTGAAACGTTCAGAATAGGCAAATGTATGGGGACAGAAAGCAGGTTAGTGGCTAGACAGGAGCTGGGGGAGAGGGAAGGAGGAGTGACGGCTACCTGATATGGGGTTCCTTTTGGGGTGGTGAAAATGTAACAGAATGAGGTAACAGTGACAGTTAGTGGCTAGACAGGAGCTGGGGGAGAGGGAAGGAGGAGTGACGGCTACCTGATATGGGGTTCCTTTTGGGATGGTGAAAATGTAACAGAATGAGGTAACAGTGACAGATCTTGTGAATGAATATACTTAAAATACCAAATTTCTGATGGCACAGTATGTGAATTATGTCACAATCAAACTGTTAGGAAAAGAGAGAGAGAGAGATGAGGGGGATGGATGCAAAGCCCTTGCAGGTTTCTCCTCTGTTGTAAATGTCAGGAAATTAAAGCTGTTGTTTTTATCTGGCTGGGGGGGTAATTGATTTACAAATCTGGTCCTCCATTTAACAAAAGCCTTCACATTAGGGTTCCGCTAACAGCCAGCTTCCTGAAAGCATGGAAATATCTACACATTCCAGATTTTTTTCTCTTTTTTTTTTTTTCTTTCTTTGCTTGCAACATTTCAAGTTTATTGTATAAAGAGAGCAATACTAGACAATCCATCTTCTGAAATTTTCAGACTGCTTTGTATTTTCTGGTTATCTGAGTGGGTGTTAGTTGTCAGGACTTGAGCACTCCGGGGAGATGTCCCAAAATAACCAGGAAATGAGAGTGAAGCAACTGCTTTCCAAGGGAAGCCTTGAAATCTTGAGCCTGCATTCCAGAGGAAAAATTCACAAGGTCATCTGAAGGATCCCCAGAGGATCCCAGACTTTGTACCCGGTGAGTGAAAGTATTAGCACATCTAAGAAAAGACTGCCCATTCAGATGTGTGGCTTTTCAAACACAACTGGAAACAAGGTGAAGGAGTAATGATGACCTTCACAGGCTCCAGGTCAGCAATGACTTGGGGAACTGGGGCCTGTCATTGCCTTCCCTAAGGAAACTAGACAGCTGGGTTCAAATCCAGCTCTGTCATTTACTTGCTGGGTGACCTTGAGCAGATTACGTGACCACTGTGAGCCTCAGACTCCTCGTATGTTAAAAATGGGAGTTGAGGGGCACCTGGGTGGCTCAGTGGGTTAAAGCCTCTGCCTTCAGCTCAGGTCATGATCCCAGAGTCCTGGGATGGAGCCCTACATCGGGCTGTCTGCTCAGCAGGGAGCCCGCTTCCTCCTCTCTCTCTCTGCCTGCCTCTCTGCCCACTTGTGATTTCTATCTGTCAAATAAATAAATAAAATCTTTAAAAAAATGGGAATTGATCACCGTTGAATAGGGTAATTGTGAGGGTTAAATTAGTTAATACATGTAACTAGCTTAGAATGTACTCACCACTCCTAGTAACACAGGTATCTGAATCCTGGTGATAGTGACTTCTCAGAATAATCAATGGGCCTTTTACTCTTATCTCTCAACCTAGTGTACTTAGTGGATGGAAATTTGCCCCAGACAAAGTGACTGCTCGTGAGAGACTTTGCAGGGCCGGTGCTATGGTTGAACAGGTTGTTCACTGCACAAGGAAGTGAGACTATGCTCAAATCCACCCCATGCTGTGCCTACTCTTCCCAGAGGGAGCAGCTTTCTCTAATTCATTCGAAGGCTCCCTGTGGCCAAGCAGGAGTCCTGCAACAAAATCCAGGGTGGGCGGCCTGACTTGCCCCATGGGAAACTCATAAAGGAATTAAATGCCCCAGTCCCACTCCCAGCCCCACGTAGGGCCTCCTATGAGACAGCTTCCTGACCTCTTCATATACATTTTGCACATTGGAATGCTGATGATTAATAGTTAACCCTTACTCTTCCTTGACTAATACTGAAAATAATTCTCAAGAGACTAAGATTACATTCTCAAATCTTACTGGTGTGAGAGAGATAATATTTATCCTTCAGTGAACCCAGTTATCTGTGTGTTGGTGTGACAGTGATAGGGTTCAGGACATGCCAACCCCAAATATGGCATCTTGCCCTATTGACTATTTTAAACTGAAAGAAGCTGAGAATCAACAGGGGCAGGAAGGACTCTTTGACCCTCCCTTGAAGCAGGTCATGAGACCCTCATGTGAGAAACGCCCTTCCTCCTCCGGAGGAAAGGAACATCCTTATCTCCAGGACCCCAAGAGGCTCCCAGAGGGATCAGGACAAATGGACCTTGTTAAATTTTCTCCAGTTTCTTACTCTTAGCTCATACCCCTTTTGTCCTAGCACATTTGCCGTGACTTTCTACTCTTCATCAAACCTAGTGTAAAAACACTCAGGTTTAAACACTTCCTCTGGTCTTCATTTCCTTAAGAAATCTCCCATGCCACATAGAACTTAAATAAATCTGGATGCTTCTCTCTTGTAAATCTGTCTTTTATTACAAAGACCCAGCCAAAAACCTAAGTTGGGTAGAAGAAAGATATTTTCCTCCCTCCCAATAGCATTTACTTGCCATTTCCATCTCTTCACAGACACAGATCTAGGATCTACTTGGGTAACATTCATTCCTCTGTTTTCCTGGAGCTAAGTAGCATGTCTGGAAAATGGATCAAGGAACAAAGCATTGAAAGTTATTCTAGTAATTAATTACAAATGAGTCTGAACAAAGTCACAGGCAAAGAGATATGAATAGTGACACCTCATTCATTCATTCATTTGAAAATGTTTATTGAGCACCTGGTTTGTGCCAGACTTCAGCAAGCTACTGTATATGAACAAAACAGACACATTCCTTGTCCTTCTGGAGTTTGGAATTCATGGGGGAGACAGCCAAACAGAAATGCCTACCAATGAGTACCTAATTTTGAACCGAATTAAATGTACTACAGTTGGGCTATCCAATATGTTCTCAGTATAAAATACATACCAGATTTCAAAGGCTTTGTATCACAAAAATATAAAATACCTCATGATATTAATTATAAGTAGACTTGATAATATTTAGGTATACTGGGAAAAATAAAATGTCTTCTTAAAATTAATTTTACCACCTCATGCCCATTAGGATGGCTACTCTAAAAAAATAACGAGTGTTAGCAAGGATGAGAAGAAATGGGAACCCTTGTGTGATGTTGGTGGGAAGATAAAATGGTGCGGCTATGGACATATGTCCAGCAGCTTGTCAAAAAAATGAAAAGTGAAATTACCATATGATCCAGCAATTCTATTTCTGTGTATATATCCCACCGGAATGGAAAGCAGGGTCTTGAAGAAATATTTGTACATCCCCGTTCGTAGCAGCACTATTCATAATAGCTAAAATGGGGAAGCAAGCCAAAGGTCCCCGAATGGATACACAAACCAAACAAAGGAATGTTATCTAGCCTTCCAAAGGAAGGAAATGCGGCTACCACTACAACAAGGATGACACTTGAGGACATTCTTCAGTGAAAGAAGTCAGTAAAAAAGACAAATACTGTGTGATTCCACTTATCTGAGGTACTTAATCAAACTCCTAGAGACAGAAAGTAGGACGGTGGTTGCCAGAGGCTGGGGATGATGGGAATGGGGAGTTGTTTAACGGGGAGAGAGTTTGGGTTTTACAAAATGGAAAAGCTCTGGAGATTGGTTGCACCACGATGTGAGTGGGCTCAACACCTCGGAGCTGTGCACTTGAAAATGGCTCAGATGTACGTTTTATGTTATGTACATTTCACTGCAGTTAAGAATTACAAAATTACAACACAAAAATCTTGAATTTCACCTTTTCTTTCTACTTTTTTTTTTTCCAAATTTGCCGATAGGAAAATTTAGTATTACACATGTGGCTCGCATCGTATTTCTATGGTGCTACTCGGAAGGAAAAGAGTTTTGATCTCCATGGATTTTTGTTTTTAGGGAAAGGAGGAACCATTCATTAAAGTAGTGACAGAACACTTGTTTGCTCAAAATTTAATAGTGCTTCCCATGTTATGTTTGTGAAACAATTTCTGTTATAATGTTTATAACCCCAGATTTGAACAGATTACAGGTTTATGTAACAGTCACTTGTCGAACACACAGTTGACAATCTTGAGGAGAAAATATATCGAAGACAAATATATATTATATATTATGGAAGTTCTTATTGTATGTATATCACGGAAGATACATTTATCACTTTTTACATATTCTAGAAGACATTCTAAGGAAGGTAAGTCATTTCAAAGTAGTCTGTAAACTCCTGGTGGTCAAGGAATCTCCGGGAGTTTTTAACTAAGGAACCTGATCCGTACTGAAGGGGAAGAAGTAACCAGACAAGCCTGAAGTGTCTATACGGGGGTGGGGTTCGGGTCGGGTGGGTGGAGAGCTTTCCAGGCAGAGAAAACGACTCAGGCAACAGTTGTCAGGCAACAGGCATCGTGGAACATTCCAGAAAGAGCAATGAAGGCTGGAATACACAGATAGAGATGTAGAAGACATCTCCAGGTGAGGTGAGGCCAAGAGGGGCACAGCAGGCCAGAGCCAGATCAGGTGGAGCCTGGAGGCCTTGCTCAGGACTTTGATTTTTATTTCAAAAAAAACGAAGCCAGCAGAGAGGGGACAGGGCTGCACTTGTCTTTGGAAAAGGTTGCCCTTGCTCCATCTGTGTGTGTATGTGTGTTTTTACTTATTTATGTACTTACTTGTTTTGAAGACTTTATTTTTATGTGTGTTTTTACTTATTTATGTACTTATTTATTTTGAAGGCTTTATTTTTAAGTAATTGCTGCACCCAACGTGGGGCTCATACTTACGAGCCCGAGACCAAGAGTTGCATGCTCCATCAACTGAGCCAGCCAGGCACCCCGTTTTTATTTTTTAAGTAACTGAGGCATAATATGTAATTAAATGTAGTTTAATGTTTATATTTTGTGTGTGTGAAATTGACCATGTTAAACATTCTCTGAGTCCTATGATCCTGGAAGACAGCAGCAGTCCAGAAATCTCCCTAACCTTTGTTTTCCAAAATCCTCCAACCTTGTGTGTTCCTAGAAATGACTTACCCAAAAGAACCGCTCTTCCCCCCACGTGATTTAGATAAGACTCCCTGCACACTGGTTGTCATGACTACCACAAATTCACAGATGACTCCATCCTTTACCTGTGACAAAGCTGAACACAGTCGACCCTCCCACCTCCCATTCTTTGTCTCACCAATGATTAAGATTAGAATTGTTTGTCCCTCCAAAACCAGCCAGACACAAAGATAAACATTTCCTGTTCAGCTGGCTGAGACTTCCTCTGACTGCAAAACAGTTCTAGCTCTACAGTCACCCTACCTGTAACTTGTCTGTTCCTCCCTCCAGGTCTAAGGTAAAACTACCCTGCCAGGGCACTTTGATCTTCACACCTGGATGGCTCTCTCTATTGTGATAACTTGAACAAAAATATCTTCTTAATTCCCCTGTGCATTTTGTCTCTGACAAGATCTTTCCGATAAACATTCATAAACCAGAACTTATTGGTTTGGAAACTATGATTTTTTTTTTTTTAAAGATTTTATTTATTTGACAGAGAGACACCGCGAGAGAGGGAACACAAGCCCGGGGAGTGGGAGAGGGAGAAGCAGTCTTCCTGCTGAGCAGGGAGCCCGATGCGGGTCTCGATCCCAGGACCATAGGATCATGACCGAAGCTGAAGACAGACGCTTAACGATCGAGCCACCCAGGCGCCCCTGGAAACTATGATCTTAGGTACATGTATGTACAATGCAGCAAGGGTGGATTCATTTCAGTTGAACGTACCATTCATTGAGCATCTTCTATGTGCAAAGCACTTTGTGAGGCTTGAGACTGTGGGATGAATAAACCTGCCAGGAGCCATGTATAATTACCTCGTAAGTAAATTGTTATCACCACAATTTTCATTGAGCACTTATAAGAACCTTTTGAAAATGATACCCTCAAGGGGCGTCTGGGTGGCTCAGATGTTTAAGTGGTCGCCTTCACCTCGGGTCAACAACTCAAGGTCCCGGCATCAAGCCCTGCATTGGGCTCCCTACTCAGTGAGGAGTCTGCCTGTCCCTCTGCTTCTCCCTCTGCCTGTCCCCCTTCTCGTGCACTCGCTCACTCTCTCAAATAAATAAAATATTTTTTAAAAATTTCTTTTTTTTAATGATTCTTTTTATTTGTCAGGGAGAGCCCATGCAGAGGGAGAAGCAGGCTCCCTGCCGAGCAAGGAGCCCCTTGTGGGACCCGATCCCAGGACTCTGGGATCATGACCCGAGCTGAAGGCAGATGTTTAAATGACTGAGCCACCCAGGCGTCCCATCAGTAAAATCTTTTTTTTAAAAAAAGAGGATAATTATATCCTCAGGCATTATTATCTGTTTTCCTGCCCTTCGTTTTCTCTTCTGTGAAATGAAAATAATAGCGCTCCCCTAGAGGAGTGTGACAGGGGTGGGGTTAGGTGGTCGATGAGATAACGCATGAAATGTTAGCCTGTTATTACGGACTATGTGGGAAAACAGTTTGGTCTTCTGGAAGGAGCGGTCATAATCTACAAGAAGGACCTAGATCACATTCAGTGTCTGCCACTCTCAAAGCTCACTTTATGAGCCAAGCGGCCAGAGGCACATCATCACGCTTTTGCTCATATAGTCTTGCAACCCTGGTCTAGCAGAGCTGTCGTTGCCCCCATCCAGTTCTCCGTGATCTTTTAGGGGGCTCTAGCCCATTTCTAGCTATCAGGATCTGCATCTCTCAGCCTAAGACTTTTTTCTTTTCCAGAATTGAGGAACCATAGCTCTCCCCAGGTACAGAGACAGCTGAAAGGGACCAGGAATTGACATACCCCAAAAGCAGCCCTCATCCAGTGACACTGGGCAGCTGGAGTATAAAGACTCCCTATTCCTTGACCTTTGAGTGGAACAATTCCGAGGCAAATGTTTTGTGTTGGGTTTTCCCTAGGGAAGTCACTCTAGTCTCTCAATGCAGTAGCCACCTCCATAATGGACCTCCCCTTCCTTGGGTCACTTCTGCCCTCCCCTACCAGTCTGCCCCACACCTTCCCAAGGAAATCTTGTGCTCAAATCACTGCTTCAGGGTCGGCTTCCCAGAGGACCCCCACTAACTCTCAGGTTCATGGTTAGACAAAGACTGAGCCTTGATCTAAGACAGCCACCAACCGTTGGCCAGAATGCTACTCTGCACGAGATTATGATTAAGCAAAGCCACCTGATTCTTTTTCTTGCAGAGCAGAGAAGGAAGAAACTAAAGGAGGACAAAGAAGACAACAACAGATGGGCTGGATCCTGGAAATAGTGGCCTGTGGCATCCTGAGGGAGGCTGGTGGCGACTGTGCCACACCCCAGTGATGCGATTTCCTGGGTATGTGTGTGTCTCTGTGCAGTTTTTGCCAACTTCCACCACCTGAGTCAAAGCATGGTGATCCTCACAGTTCTGAGAAGTCCAATTCACACAGATGTCAGGGTTAAATGGACCTGAGTTCAGATCCATTCTGCATGGTTTTCAGCAGATGGCCTAGAGCTTCTGAGCCTCAGTTTCCTTAGTTCTGCATGGGATTGATACTAACCCTCTTGCAGGTTTTTTTGAGGGTTAGATAAACAGCTAAGCAAGCTGGTACGTAGTTTATTATCAGTAAACATAGCCTCGTCCCTTACCTGAGATCTTCTAGAGGTACTGGCATCTACAAACAGTGCCTGTTTTCTGGTAACCATGGCGACCATCATAAATTTCCTCTAATGAAGCTGAGATATTTTCACTTTTCCCTGCTGTGCTTGTCTGTGTCTTGGATAGATTAAAAACTCCCAAAGGAGTCACATTTTAGAGTATGCAGCCGGGCCATTTATAATCCATATCATCTACTGTGATATGGGCGAAAACAGTCAAATAGGGAAAAAAGAAAAAGGTTCCATTTGGTCTTCCCTGAGCACAAAGGTGCCTCTGTATTTTAGATGGTTTGGGGAACATCTAAAGAGTGGGAAGGAGAGCAACTGTTAGTTGGTTTTAGAAGGAAGAGCAACCTTTGGCCAGTTGGCGTAATTCAAGAGACCACCAAGCTCGCTGCCTGCCTTGATGCCTTTCACTCTGCCTTCCCTTCGAAGGCATTTTACAGTTCATCTCGGTTCCTCTTGAATACATGATCATAGCAGATCCTGAGCTAAGCAGGAGGGTCCCGGATATGACGCTGGCCTCGGACTGGACCCAAGGAGCTCACTATCAGCAACATCATTTTCCTTCTTCGTAAGATAAAAGCATTGGACCAAGTGATTTTTAAATCCCCTCTCATCTTGAAATTCTGCTATTTTTTATGACGACGAGGGAACGCTAGGAGGAAGCCCTGTGAAGAGAGGCTTTACTTGAAGATAAAGATCAGGATGGGAAATGATGGAAATATCATGGGTTTTTGCAACGGATCTAAAATATTACCAGAATCTTCCCCTCAGTTTTAAAGACTATCACGTAACTGGGACCCTAGCGTGTGAATAAGCTGCAACCACTGCTGAGATTCGGAATGTCTGGCCCAGACCTCCCTAGTCAGCTCAGCTTTGAAATAGGAATTTGTCCCAATGCCACTGACATACTGGAGAACAATTTGAACATAATACAAATGTTTATTTCATCCACCAGGAACACTGGGTGAAGGCAGAACTCGGCACCCTCCTGAACCAACTTTGTGTATCAAATAAGACAAAAATCAGAACGGAGACAAGGAGACACTTTATCTGAAAGGTTTTGCAAGGTGGGAGGAGGAACAATGGCGTTAGAGAGGACACTCCCACTGTGAGTTCTGCAAGGCTTTCAAAGAGTAAGCAAAAGGATTTTTCTTTTATGGAGAGAAGTAATCAAGGCCCACAAGAGCCAAGCATGAAGAGAAGGATGAAAGGCTGGCATGATCAGACAGAGTAGCTCGGAGGACATCAGCCTACACTCAGGAGGACCCAAAGGAGGGGCTTTAATGCTGACTCAGGTTGCAAGTGAGCCAACAAAGCTCAGGGACTGGGGGAAGGAGAGAAAGCTTAACCAAAGTTTGGTTAACAACCGTTGTGTTCCAGCTGACCAGTGGGACAAAACGACTCAGTTAATCATTTATAAGGCAAAAAACCCCCACAGAATTCAGAGGGTCTGTGTCTGGTCTTACCGTAGGTTAACAAGGGGTACTCTGTGAGTCTTACCTAAGTCACATGGGAAGTGTGATTCTCTGCAGAAAGCTGCTTCCAGAGCACGAAAAGGAGAAGGGGGTTCTCTCGTCTTCCCTGTTTTCCAGGATCATAGGACTCCAGTTAAATTCAACATTGTCAGTAGGATTACACAAAACACGCACATACATACACCTCAAGTGTCACCAGCTGCCTGAGTTCTTTCCCCCATCTGGAGTTACAGCTGTCTCTCTGACTTCAGATACCCCTCTCCCACCACTTCAGCATAGCTCACAAGCTGTAACTTCCCCCACTTGTACAAGCAAATTTTAGGTCTTTCTCAAGGTAAGGGGCCATGTGTATTGTGGTATTGATGTATTTCTTCACCATTTTGCATGTGTAAGATTGTGGCATTGTTTTTATTAGGTTCCTTTCTTTTTTTTTTTTTTAATGTGTTACTAAAAAAGGTTTTGAGTATGGTACCCTAAGTCCATTTCCCCCATCAGCCTGTGGTTCATCGTTGCATCCTTTTACATCACATGATGGTTTTGGGGAACTCAGGTAGTGTTAAAGCATAACTGACCATATTGGCAGTGGGTCCAAAGAGCTTCCTAGGAGGCAAGCACCCAGAGCCATGCTCTGGAGTGAATGAAGCACATTCCAGGGTCTCCCACACTGTCTGTGGTGTGGATTCAGGGGAGCCGCACTCCACCCTTGAAGGCTGTCATGATTCAAGACAGTCAGGTCTGGTGGTGGCTGAGATCCAGAGCTCGCTCTGTCTGCCAAGCCCATGGCTCTGTCTGCTCAGAGGGAGTTCCCTGAAAAAGCAGGAAGGAGAGTGTGAAAAAGCTGGAGGAGAGTTTTTAATTGCATTTGGAATTGGAGTGAGTTAATTAAATGAACAAGATTGTATCTTAAACACCAAAATGAGACCCTGCTAATAACCTAAAGAAGCACTTCCAAACCCCATAGAGTTAATTCCTAGTCTTCTCAAACTGTTCCCAAGACGATGGTATTTATTAATCACTCGTGGCCTCAGGCAACTCATGACCAGGAGCTCTGACTGCCCCAGACCCTACCCAGGCGGCTCTGAGGCTTCAGGGGACCCAGTGTGTCTGTGCCTTCAGAGTCCAGGGTGCCATGAATGGCTCTGACCCAAAGAGAAGGTAAAATCAAAGAATCTCACCACAGTGAAATCACGGGTATGTGACAGTTGGAGCGCCTACTCGAAGAACTAAAGCTGTTTCTGTGTTAAGGTAACCACACATCCCAATGCAGCCAGGATAGACCTGGTTAATGTGACCTGGTTAACGTGACCCCCGATAGGCAACAGGGCTGCCATATTGTACCCCTCCTCGGGCACCATTTCCCAAGTTTCATGTGAAGGTGCAGACACTGTCTTCTTTAGCTCCAAGGAAGGAGGAACTCAGGACCACTTTTCTGGCACCCTCTCTGATCACTCATTCCTGACTCTGCATCTCTTAATAATTTTCTTTCCCCCTGTTCAGGTAGTAGATGAGAAGTTTTGCAAACCAGCTGGCTAAACAGATGTCAAACTGTGCAACAAAATGCCAGCGCCCTTTGTTGCAAACACCCCAACTGGAGCCCTGGGCTTGTCTTAGTCTTTGAGAGGGAACGAGAGGGTCTCCCCGTCTGAATGTAACACTGTCCACAAGGCCAAACACCTCCTCCTCCCTCAGTCTCCTGAATTGAAGTACCCATTCATTCATACACATAGTTGTGTGTTCATTCAACAAATAGTTATGGAGCACGTGCCAAGCCCTGGTGGTAGACCAGGTTCATACATACCCCTAAGAGAGACCTAAGACTTCAGGGCTTCACTTTCAGCTCTTAGGCATACTTTTTTGGCTACAAGTAACAGAAAACCCACCCAGCAGTGGCTTCAATAAAGCAGACATTGACTACTGTACCTAGAAAGACAAGGAGTCTGAGAAGCCAGGGCAGGTCAGAGGCCCAATGAAGTCCTTCAAGGTCCCAGTTTCTTCCTAACTTTTGGTTCCTCCTTCTTAAGTTGTTAGAGTTTTTTGGTTGTTGTTTTTTGTTCTTCATTTTCATGCTCATCATCTCAAGTTCCCACTATGTCTATAACAGGCATAAATCCTCATACTGACATCCCAAGGAAGAAAGAAGGTGCATAAGCAAAAACCCTTTTCCTTCTGAGGCTCTGCCTTTTTTCTAGAAAATGAGGACTGCAAGCAGACCTCCCCTCTGGTCTTTTTAACCAGAGACACTCAGAAAGAGGGATGGGATTGCCAGGGCTGCCTTAGACATATGGTGACTCACCTCAGGGCTGGGGAGGGATCTTTCCCCTTCCTACTCCCCAGGGAAGGAGGTAGAGAGGGTGGGGAGCAATCACTAGGCTCTCAGGGCGGCCAACCTTGACCATGTGTTTTCTCTCAAAGCTGGTCAGTCCCTCAGGGCCTCTGCCTCTGCCATGCCTGCACCCGTCTTGCAGACATCCAAAATGGTGGCCCCTCCTCTCCTGTCTCTCCCAGGAGTACGGCACTTCCCATGGGAGCTGGATAGTCCTTGATAAATGTTTGTAAGGAAATGACAACCCAAAAGAAAAAAAAAAAAAAACTGGTTTTATGGAGGGCATGGGGAGAAGAATTTGGAAGGAACGTGTTTCATAGACTTAGTGAACAAATAGAACCCATAGACTGGGAGTCCTTTGCCAGGAGACCATGACTGAGCTTCCAAGGGTTCCATGAACCCCTGAAACTGCATGAAGCATTTGCATAAATGTGTATATGAATTTTGGGTAGGGGGTGTCTTCGGTTTCTATGAAATCCTGAAAGGTTCTGTAACCACCAAAAGACTTAGAAGCCCCACCCTGAATGGCACGTGACAACACTCTCTAATCCCCCACGGGCGTCTCCGGTGAACTGTAACCTGACTGGGCAGAACACCCAGAGCACCCAGGACGCCCCTGGATTCCTACAACCTCTCTTCCCAGGTCACAGACTCCATCTGTTCTATTTTTAAGAGGCCAGTCCGAGTGGCGTTATTATTCTGCCTTCCAGCACAGCCTGGAAAGAGTCTCTCACCATGACTCACCACCATCCTCCCCTGAACAATGGTCTGGGAGCTCCGCCGCTCACTCTTGCTGATACACTGGACTGGAAAGAGCTGATTCTAGGCGAGTGGTGGTGTGGGTATATGGAATACTGAGGACAGGAGCAGAGGGAGGGAGGCGGGGTAGATGTAGAGCTGGTACCCACCAGCCAGATTTACCCTCCCCGTTTGGAGGGAAAAGAAATTTACTTATAGGGGCTGGAGGCTGTGAGCCACCCGTTAAGTTCCAAGCAGCCTCTGCAAGGCCCAAAGCTGGTATGTGGGAATAGGGAACTAAAAGAAGCCCCTCTCCTTCCCTCCCTCAGTGGGCAGCTCCTTCCCACTGATCACGATGGAGAACAGGCTGCTGCTGAGTCCACTTTGGGGGTTGAGTGAGTTAACTAGAGGATAACACCCCAGCCCCATAATTCAGAGTGAGACCAGACTGAGGAGAGTTTCTCCTGTTCAGCTGTCCTGATTTGCACCCCGGTTAAGCCCAGAACTTGTTATGCGGTCTTGGGACACATGTCTGGTTCTTGGTTGGTTTCCTTCAAGAGAAAGTTACACGGCTGGTTTTTACTGTTGTTTCCAATAGCCTCTGACCACATGAAGTAACTCTGGGAGGGTTTCAGTGAGGATCCTGAGAGGCCAGGAGGAGAAGCACCTTGGAGGACTCACAGGAAGCCCCCAGGGAGGAAGAAAGAGACAGACCCTGACCTCTGGACATCTCATTCCAATGGTTTTCCAACCAGGCAGCTCTCTCCAATCGGAGAGCATTGTCCACATCAGGATTGCTTACTCTTACCTACGGACTCAGAATCTCTCACAGAGGATGGGACCAGCTCCGGGACTTTTAGAAAGCTCTCCATGAAATGCGGAGGCAGCTGGTGTTGGAGATCCAAGATCTGAGCCAACCCCACTATGCTGCTGACCATCCTTTTCTAGCCACTCTACTGTCTGCTCTGGAGATGCCCATTCCAGGGGCGGTCCCCACTTCGAAAGGAAAGAAAAAGACTTCTAAAGTCAGGAATCTCTCAAAACAATGGGCTCCAGACCTCTGCCCGGTCCTCTGGGGGCAGCGCATCTCCTGCTTCTAGTAACTCCAAGTGCACTGAGCGCATGCCCATCTTTTGCCCTGCACTGCCAGTCCCCTCCGAGAGGCATCGTTCCCAGAGCCACAAGTCTATCAAGGCCCTGACTGGAAACACGTCTGTCATTTAGCTGGTGATAGACACGATAACAAAGCACAGTGTACTTATTATCACCGGAGAAAAAAATCAAATGTGTTTCTGAATAACCACGGAATGGCTCACACAGTGTGCAAGAATTCATTATCAAAGTTGGCTCTGCTCCTCTCAGACGTGTCTCTGGCACTCTCAGTTCTGAAATTTGCATTCCTAGATGGAGGATGGGGCTGCAGATAGCAGATGGCTGAGATGGTGTGGGGAAAGGAAGGATTCAGAAGTGGGCTGGTGGTGGTTGCCTAGGAAAACACCAATATCAGCTGGAATTGTTGAGTTATAATGGCAGAGTCTATATGGTTTCAGAAAAACAAAGGTATTTATTAGCATTCATGGAATGGCCTGGAGTTATATCTGATTCAATGTCATAAAGAATCTTTCTTCAGCTTTTGGTTCTGCTTTCCTCCGAGGGGCTCCGGTCTTGGTCAGGTCTGTCCAGTATGGCGGCAGGAATGGTCCCTGTGGCTCCAGGAAGATGGGCTACCGGTTTAGCCACTCCAGGAAAAGAATTCCTCTTTGTCCTAGAACACCCAGCAACAGACTGAAGGTGGGATCTCACTGGCAGGTATGTCATCTGGACGTCTCAGAACAAAGCACAGTGGTCAGGCCTGACACTGAAAGGTGAGGTCAGTTCCACTCAAACCACATGAACTGGCAGAATGGCAATGGCTTCTTAAAGGAAAATCAGTTTACTGTTATTAAAAAAGATGGGGGACCAGATGTTGGGAAAGTACTCAGGAGCAGGAATGAAAAGCACATTCTCTGCCTTCTCTCACATACAGTGCTCATTTCTACTATAGATTTTTCTAGATGGTTATTTCTTTACTCTTCTCCACTGGTAATGTGCTTTGAGGATATCCTCTTGACATAGTCGTTTAATAAATCCTAGTAGAATAGAGTAAATAACACAGAACTGCGATTTAAGAATCCTGGTGTTTTTGTCTCGATCCTGTCCCTAACTTGTATGTAGACTTTGACCAGTGCCTTCTCCATGGGCCTCTTTTATGATACACCAGAGGAGGGGTCAGCAACCTTTCTTTGCAGAGGAGCAGAGAGTAAATATTTTAGGCTTTGTGGGCCACCAGGTTCCCAACTATTCAGCTCTGCCTTAAAGCACAAAAGCAGAAAAAGGCCATATGTGAGTGTACAGACATTGCTGTGTTCCAACCGCATTTCGTTTACAAAAGCAGGTGGTGGCCCACATTTGGCTATCTAGCCTTACTTTGGCACCTCTCTAATACCTGGTTCTTTCTTTGCTTTCCCTATTGCTGTGTGACAGCCCACTCAAACATCTAGCAGCTTCAAATAACAGCGAACATTTATTTTGCCCATGAACCTGTGATCTGGGAGATGCCCCCTCTGTGCTCCAGGCACTTTCAGCAGAGGACGCTCCCTGGAGACTGGAGGAGCCACTTCAAGGCAGTTCAATCACGTGCTTGGCAAGCTGGTGCTGGCCATCGGCTGGGAACTCGCCAGGGCTTGATACTGTTTCATGTCAGCTTCTTCGTGGGGCTGCGTGGGCCCCCGCAGTTGTTCTCATCCAATAGATGGGAAGTAGAAGCGGTCAGAATCTGAAGGCCCAAATTCAGAAGCTGGCACGGTGGTGGACTCTTGGTCAAGTAGCCCCAGAGCCCACCTGGATTCAAGTGAAGGACACACAGCTGCTTCTTCTCATAGGAGGAATGTCAAAGAATGTGCAGCCATTGACAATCTGCCGTCGTGAACTCTAAGGGCTCTGCTAGTTCAGATGTCCGTGGTTTGAGGGCTTCGGCTGACCTTGGATTCCAGGAACCCCTGTCCAGTTCCCTAAATTGACTCTGTAAGAGCATCACCCTCCCCCATACCTGAATCCCTCAGGTCCTTCGATCTTTATAATGTCCCCGAGATCTGTCCCTCTTCTCTATCCCCGCCGCCACGGCTCAGAGCAGCCTGAATGTTGCAGTGGCCTCTTAACTGGTCTCTTGGTTCCCAGGCTATCCATATCTGCTTCCAGAATTACCCTCCTAAAGCACTTCTCTAGTGCTCCCTAGTAAAAAACGTCAGTGACTACCTCCTACCACGCTGGGTTCCACTTGCTTTTCTAGCCTTCCTTCAGAATACAGTCTTTCAGGCTGAAAAGAGCCAACTTCCAGAAGCCCCTTGATGCTTTTCCTAATTCTTAGACTCTAATTGCATGGTCCTTGCCATACAGCACGGGCCCTTCACAATCCAGCCCTTGCCTACTTGTCTCTTTGTTGCTGTCAAATCTCTGTCTGTGGATGAGCTTCCCCCATCCCATCATATCACACACGTCCATCACTCTGAATTATTTGGAAATCTCTGAAACGATGGAGACTTTCGTTGCCTTGGGACCTTTGCCTGTGTTCTTTCCTCTTCCTAGAATGCCCTCCTTGCTCTAATTGAGACTGGGCTCTAATGCCACCACTTCCATGAAGCCTTCCCTCAATCCTTTTCTCCCCTCCCAACTGGTTAGGATGCCCTTACTCGGCACCCAGGAACCTCAGGGCTTCCCTCGGCCAGAGCAACTATCACACCGTGCTCATGACACCTTTACAGAAATAACTGTTTTCCACTTGACTCGGATCTCTTAGAGGGTAGAAATTTGAGCTTTTTTTCCCCTCTTGTAATGCCAGTACCTGGCACCGAGCCTGGCGTATAGTTGGCATTCAGCAAGTGTTTATTGGGTGGATAAATGTTTGCTCATTACTTTTCAGGCAGTTTTGAAAAACAGACTAATAAACCTTAAAAGTCAAATAACACACTGGGGAAATAAACAAACAGTCATTATAGATATGATAAGGAGCCACTATATCTATATTACAAAGATCCTTTATAAGCCCACAAGGAAAAACTTAACCTCTGGGGAACATTAGGCTCAAAACACCAACAGAAAAAGAACGAACACAAGCGGCCAATAAACATATGGGAAAAATGTCCAACAAAGCCTTACAAATTAAACATTATACCATTTTATGTTTCATATTAGTAAACACAAAAAGTGGCAACACTTGGTTGGCATGAGGTTTTGAAGAAGGGAGCATTTTCGTCCACTGCTGGTAGAATATTCCCAGGCTCATTTTCACATGCTCTGCAAGTCTTTCAAATGTGCAGCCCCTCATAACCAACCATTCTACTTCTAGAATTTTAATTCCAAGGAGTTAAGTAGTAATATCTGTGCATCTCCACATACAGGTCCCATTAACTCCTTGGTATTTTCGGATGGATTGCTCTGCCTCTGAGAACACACCGACATGAATACAGGAGCTGATAGAATCTTACGCCTGAGAGTATCACAACAATTTAGGGCCAAGAGCAGACACTCCCTGAGTTTGGTTCAATGATTGGACACTAGCCCAGGGGAAGCATTTCTAAGGTTGCTATAAGAAAGTTGCTCATGATTTATATAGGATCAACAAGTTCCATTGTTGGTAGTGCCAGTTGGAAAACACCCAGCAATTACTTGAAAGATCAGTTTGGGAGGGGAATTCTGGCTTGGCAACTAGAAAGCAAAGGTATTTATTGAGCACCTTCTATGTGCCAAGAAGTTACTTATATGACTTCATTTTTGCTCTTCTTGGGCAGTCATGGTGATCCTATTTTATTGACAGAAAAAACTAAGATACAGTGTAAGAAGGAAAGCTAAGATATGAACCAGGCATGCCCCACTCCAAAGCCTGTGAAAACTGCCCCAGGAATAATCTTTAAGAACTTAGCCCTAATGAGCATGTTGTCTGTTGTTTATGCAAAGGAGAGTGAGCATAGATTTTCTGGTTGTTCTTCATTAAATTGCATTGAGTGAAATATTGTACGACATCCATGTTCAGCAGCTTCGAATCATCTCCCAGTTACCTAATAATAGCCTATCATTCAAATGGGAAGGAAATAATTTGATTCTGAGCAGGACAGAGCAGAACAGGCTACTGAGTAGATTCTCACTTGGGGCATATTCTTTTAAGCAAGTTCTCAATCAAGGCGCCTGAATCAATTTTGTGAAAATTGACTGGGGACAGAATGCCCTGCCCTGGCAGCTTGAATGTTCCTCTGAAATTATTCCTTTTTGTACATTCTGTAAGATAAACACACAAGCCCTAAATGTGTGTTTGCATCCACACCATAAGCAAATAATGATGATTTGCCTGTGGCCTCACATCTCCACCCGAGCCATTATGTGTTGGTTTTTCTTGCCTCCGAAGAGCCCTCTGGTGGATGTACAGAAAATGGACTCGGGTCTGAGACAGGGGTCCCAGACAGGGACAAGAAAATGTTACACTAGTTAGAAATGACTTACTGGGTCTTTTTGTTTTATTGCTATTATTGTTTTGGGGGGATTGGTGCAATTCAGTTCAACTTCCAAAAAATACTTGGATTTGGTTTGTTAGAGGTTCAACAAATACATGCAGCCAATTAGGGTTTTTTTTTTTCTTTTAATTTGTTTAGGTTTGGTTTTGCTTGCTTTAAGTTCAAATATGTGCTTCAAAGTCACGATGAAATATAAAATCATACACAGACATACACCCAGCAATTAAGCCAAGGAATATCATTGTAACCATTCATGATAAAACCAAATGGTACCACTCACATCAGCTGTCTTCCTTCATCCTCTTGGTATTCCTGCCTATCCCCGTTCTACAGATGGGGAGTTTACTGAAAGAAATAGTTAACTGACTTGTGACTTGTCTAATATATCCGTGATTCTCAGTCTCCTTGTGGGAGAAGATGCCTTTGGAAACTGGAGTTTGGGGCAGGCCACTTGGAGGGAAAAGGCCTAAAAGGCCAGAGTGGAAGAGCATTCTAGAGCATCATTAAAGGAGGCAGTTACCACACTGCTTCCTGGGAGGCACCAAGCCCCACAACCATGGACCTCACCAACTGTATTGTACCTCACAACCCTGACTGTGCTCCATAGATAGTCCAGCCCTACATTTCCCAATATGGCAGCCACCAGCCACATGCGGCTGCTGAGCACTTGAAATGCAGCTATTCTGAATTGCGATGGACTGTAGGTATAAAATATACACAGGATTTTGAAAGTAGTACAGAAGAAGGAAGGTAAAATTTCTCAAAAAAATTTCTTTCTTTGGGTTGCATGTTGAAATTACATTCTGAATGTATTCGGTTGAATAAAATACCATATTAAAATTCATTTCACCTGTTTCCTTTAACTTCATATGGCTACCAGAAAAGTTAAAATCACATGTACGGTTCACATTATATTTCTGTTGGACCGTGTTGCTCTGGAGGTCCAGTTCTCCCATGTTCCAGAAAATACAGAACACCTCGTCAGAGCTGGCTTGATGTTGCCCTTTGCCTCTTACCTGGAACAGGGCAGTGCAAGGGACACGGTTCCTAAAGATCTCACAGGATTCAAGACAGATCCTGAGCTAGAAAAATGGGTACCTTAGCTTGCCTGTTCAAGATGTACAGCCATGAATCAATAACATAAACCCAGAATACAGCACAGAATACAGCCCCTTTCCCCTTTCCAGCTTGGAAATCATTCTTTCCATGGTGCTTTTTTAAAAATGTCAGTTTAGGGGGAATTTGCATCTTTTCAAATTTTGCATGCAGTATGAAAGTTTAATGAATATGTTTTATATCACACCATTTAGAGTTCACCAGATTCAGATTTACTCAGAGTACAGGGAGAGGCATGTCCTGCTCTGTCCCACATCTCAAAACCACTCAGTGTCCCACGGACAGAGAATACAGAGTAGCCTCTTTTCTCAGTTATAACCCAAATGTTTTTACATAGTGATTAAAGCTTTGCTCCAGACAGATAGAGACAATCCAGTGGTTGGAAAATACTGAATTAGTCAGAACAGCAGCAGGGCAGGAAACAGGGCACAGAACCCTTCTCACCATCAGCCTAATGTAAAATATCGCCAGTGTCCTGAGTGTGAGGTTAGCATTCCCGATGGATGGGGAAGGGACCCCAGAAGTCTCAGGGCAGCCCTCCAACCCATGCAGGAATCTTCTTGGCATCGGGCTTGTTAGCAGCCATGAGGCTTCTACTGGAACCTCTCTCCTAACGGAAAGCCCCCCAACCCAGGAACCAGGCAGTTAGGTTTGGAGGTTTATTTTTAACAGCGCTGGCTGCATGAAGTTCATGCTCATGATGAAAAACGTGGTCAGATATTCACTCTGCGGTGAATTAAATGAGATCTAGACTTCAGAGCAAACCCCCTCCTCCAACAAGGATGAGTTTGAATGCAGGCTTAGCTATTTACATGTTTATGTTCCTCATAATCAATTTCAGCACCAGTCGCTTCATTTAAAAGAAAAAAAAAAGGAGGGGGGCAGCAAGAAGACTGAGCTGAGTTGTTGTAAAGAGATGGGAAAGGGGAAAGATGCTAAATGCTGCATGTGTGCTGGTCTATTTGTCTTGATTCGGAGTGCCTACTTCTTTAAAACAGGCAGGGGCTGCTTTCCAAGTGCCCAGCGATTTCACAAAGATGCATTGGCAATTACTCAGCCCTGCTCCGGTCCAGGCATTTACAAATTGATTTGTTCCCATGTTCCCAGGTACAGAAGGTAGGCAGCTGAGTAATGATGCATGGGTGAGGACTGGGAGTCCTGGGTCAGCTTTGTACATGGAGGAAGAGGTGCAGGGAGAGAGGAGGTGACCCAGAGATGGAGATGCATGGGAGAGCGGAGGCTGCGTGCTCGGTGTCTACTGCCTTCAAGTCAACAGCAAAAACATAGAGAATGGGACAGAGAGAGCACTGGATTTGGAGTCAGCCAGACATGGGTATAAATCCTAGCTGTCACTTGCCCACTGTGTGAACTTGGAGAAGTCCTGGCATCCCTTTGATTCTCTTTCATCTATGAAATGGGAATAACAATGTCTGCCTTGCCATATAAAGTGGTTCTCCAGGGCTTAGCATCTGGAGCCAGACTGCAATTTATCAGCTGAATGACCTTTGGAAAATTGTTTTTTAACAGATTTACGGAGGCATGATCAACATATAATAAGCTACACGTGTTCAAAGTGTACAGTTTTATGAGATCTGACACATATAAACACATATGAAACCATCACCAAGAGCCAAGATAATGAACACATCCATCTCCCCAAGTTTCCTGATGCCCCTCCCGCCTCCGAGTGCCCTCACCTCCAGGGACCCATCCCCCTGCTTTCTGTCCTACAGATCAGGTTGCATTTTCTTTGTTTAGTTTCCACTAGTTTCTACTGCTACGTCACCAAGTTCACTAATCTCTGACGTCCAATGTTCCGAGAATCTCATCTGATGTATTTTTATCTGTGACACGGCAGTTTTCATTTCAAAGAATCTCAATTTGGGTATTTTGGTTTTTAAAAATATCTTCCTTGCTTTTTGGTTTTTAGTTTTGTTTTGTTTTGTTTTTAAGAGAGAGAGTGGGGTGGGAAGTAGAGAGGGAAAGAGAAAATCTTAAGCAGTTTCATGCCCAGGAGCCCCACGCAAGACTCCATCTCACAACCCTGAGATCACGACCCTGAGATCCTGACCTGAGCCGAAATCAAGGTCCAATGCTTAAAATCGACTGAGCCATCCAGGTGCCCCTCTTCCTTATACCTGTTTAACATGTCTGATTGTCTGATCCTTCCTCTGGCTTCCAGAACATAGGAAATAAAGTTATAATGACTCTTTTCCTGTCCTTATCTGCTAATTCTATCATCCATGTCATTTCTGGGTCAGGTGTGATTGATTTTTCTCCTTATTTTGCTGCTCTTGTGTGCTTGGTCATTTCTTTCCTGGATGCCAGACTTTGGAAATCTTACCTTGTCGTGCACTGGACTTTGTTGCATTAAACAGACAAACACACTTGAACAGATCCCATTTTAATTTAGTACACTTATAACCAGAAATGATAAAGCGTATAGGGGTTTGTTTTTTTGGTTTTTTTTTTTTTTTGCTTTTTTGTTTTTGGCTTTTTTACTTTTTACTTTTCACACATTCAGTCCACCCACTTAAACATTTTCTCCAGCCAGGCCACCGTCATATATTTCTAAAATGCGGTCTCGAGCTGTTTTTCTGGGATGTGGTTCAGTTACTGGGGAGCAGTTTATCTTTGAGGGCTTCCTTTTAGGTTTCCCTAGGCAGGGCTAGACCAGTATCTAGTCTAGCGATAATTTTCCCCACTACCGAGGCAACAGCCTTCCCAGTCCTCTAACCAACGCCACGTATGATGAGAGTTTCCCACGCTGGCAGTAGGGAAAGGCCCCAGTTCCAGTCCTGGGTGAGCTCTCAGCGAGCAAGCAAGCAAGCAATGCTTCCTCCTATTCTCTTGGGCAGATCTCTCCTTCCTCGGACTTGGTTTCCTCACACACAAGCAATGATCCTTGAACTGGATACTCATGAACGATCCTCTGCAGAGCCCCAGAGTTCGCTGTCCACGAAGCTCCCTGCTCTCTGGTGTTCCCCCCTGCAGACCTTGACGTCCTCGGACTCCCAGTGCTGTGTCCTCAACTCAAGAATGTGCTGGGCTCCACTCAATTCCCTGTGTCTGCACCGTGGACTGGAAACTGTCCACGCAGAGAGCTGGAGCATGCCTGAGGCTCGCCTCGTTTGCTTCCCTGTCTCTCAGGGCTCACTGTCCTTCGTACACTGATAGCCAATGTTTTGAGAGCTGTCGTTTAGTTTTTCAGTTATTTCAAGGAGAGAGTAAGGCTGATGCCTGCCTGCTTTTCCAGTTTGGCCAGAAATAGATGCCAGTAAAGCTATGTATTTAAATGTTCTATGACTCCGTCTCCTCGCCTATAAAATGAGAATAAGAATAATGCTTGTGTCACGGAGCCGTTGTAAGGAGTAAATGCATGAGTACTTGAATCTAATGCATAGTAATTGCTCAGTAAGTAAAAGCTGCCATTGCTCTGATTGTTGGTGGCGGCGGTGGTTATCATTATTATTACCATGTATCTGTAGATGGGTAAAAATCCTAGGTGTCACTTGGGATCTGCAAAACTCCTGAATTTTCAGTCTCAAGCCCAGGACTTGAAACGTCATTGGTATTAAGTATTTGTACCTTTACTATTCTACCCCAGACGTCTCCAGCAGAGAACAACTCATCCTCTTACTTGGGAGCAGGCGAAGAATGACCTTTGAGATCTTTAACAGCCATAATTTCTATGCCTCAAAGATCTAATTGATATTCTCATCGAGCAAATTAGCATTTGCAGCAAACATACTTCACTCCAGATTTATTATGCTCTCTAAATTAATGTAACAAGGATATTCTGAAGAACAAACCAGAGTTTAATTCATGGCAGTCTGGAGGTCAGTCTCTGAGTTAGCTAGAGGAATTCAAGGCAGGAAAGAAAAAGCAGATTCCAATTCTTCCCAGGCTGCCCATCTGGGCAAATAGGACAGAGAACTCAGCTCTCAAAAAAAAAAAAAAAAAAGGAAACAAACTATATCTGGGATATGCACTTGAATCAAAAGATATAGTGACCCCAGCCCCCCAGGCTCCTGAATCTCCCCCTCCTGGGCTTCCTTCAGTGTTGATGTGGTTGGGATCAGATGCGATGTTCCTAACCCTTCATGGACCAGACATCTGCCTGAGTCCTCCTGAAGGCCTGGGGAAAGCCAGCACATGAGGCGAGTGCCAGCGTGTCACCTGAACATGTAGGACGTGCTCCACGGCAGCATCCAACAAAGTCTACATCTCAGTCTTCCCGTGAGACCTCTCCCCACCACCACCGGCTTCCACCTCAAGAAATAGGGACGGCTCATGCTTTTCCATCTACCCAGGTGGTGCGGGGACTTCCGTCTCCATGGCTTACCCATGCCCCAGACACTCTCCTAAGAGGCAGGAGCCCCCTTGTCCTGCTTTCTCTTGCTTAAGAAAAGTAGTCTTATGTCATAAGAGCTAAAATCCTCATGCTCGAATCAGCGGTGACGTCCCGGTACACTGGTTTCTCATAACCATACCTGTAGTTCATTAACAAACGGGCATTTGCCCTTTTTGCATCTCTGAAAGCAAGAAAATTGCAAAGAGAATTTTCACAAATAGCTGTGCACTGAAAAGGGTGAAGTCTGGTCCCAAAGGGTTTGTTAGGGTTGATGGGGTGTGAAAGGATCCATGACATTCAGGGAGCGTGTCTGCCCTTAAATCTAGGGCCATAGTTTAGGGCTTACATCAATTCTTTTATTCAACAGTTATTCAGAAAAGGTCTGAGATAATCTCCTATTCCCAGAGGGTTGCAGTTCAATAGGGGATATAAGACAAAGACATAAATGATTGGAACTCAGGGTAGAAATGCTGAGGGCTCGGAAGTTTATCACCTGGCAGTTAAGATGTAGAACTTTGAAGTCAGACGTAGGTTTAAACTACTGGTCTTGTCCTTGACGAACTGTGTGTCCTTGGGCAAGTCGTTTTATTTCCTATTTTTATTTCTGTTTTATTTATTGTGTTTCCCCTCAGTTTCCTCTTTGATGAATTGGAGATAAGGAGCAGTTGCATGAATCAAACGGAGGTGAGATATGCAAAGTAGTTAGAACATCGTTGCTTGGAGTCAGTTACTAATACTATTGTTTTTCCAGTTTAAGAAGAGAAGCTCTTAAACAGTTTCCCATAGAGGGTGGCAGCCACTTGGTGGCTCCCCTGGATGGGGAGAGAGGGTGGGGTTTGGGAAGCTGGAGCGTCCTGCTTCTACTCCCTGCAAGTTTCAGGGAAATTTCAGAATGGTTCTACTTCCATCTGGAGCCCAGAGCAGCCTTGGTGTGGGTTACATACACTCTGGACTTATGCTCCTTACCAATTTCATTTGCTCTTGGAGTTTGAACTCCGGCCCTAAGATTTCATATCTCTGGACGAGGCAGCTTGTCCCAAACAAAATGCTCCCTTCTCTGTAGCTGCAAACTCACTTATGATGGCATCATCTTTCCAGGGATTGAAGCCAGAAAACTTACTGACATCCTCGTTAGGTCCTTTCTCTCCTTTCTCTGTCCTGTTCCCCCATTCTGATCCCATACAATCGAGTCTTATCAGTTTGATCTGCTAAGGATTTCCTGAATCCATGCCCGCAGCCACAGTCCTCTGCAGGTCACCATACCCCTTGCCCTGATGGGTTACGGCAGCCTCACCCTGGTTCCTCTGCTGCTGGCCTCGCCCATTTTCCATGCAGTGGTGAGGATACATGAAATCCGCCTGTGGAGCTATCCATACATCTCCCATGGCTCTCTATACAGCCTTCCTACTAACCTTATGTTCCTCCCGTTCGTCTTTTCTAACAGATTCAAATTCTGCTTGGGGCAGCCATAGGCTCAGCTGAAAATCTTACTTTCCGGTCTTCCTTGAAGCTTGTGACCAGGTTCTGATCAAGGGGATGTAAGCAAAAATCTATGGGCTGGGCTTCTAGGGAAGCTGTGTTTTCCTGATAGAAAGGAAGGGATTCACTGGTACGAAGTACCTTTTTCCTCCTCCCTCTTTCTGTCTGGTGTGCAGATTGATGCTTGTGGGAGGAGTCATTCTGCCTCCCGGAAGATGAAAGTCCTCCCTTAAGGGTGGTAGAGTAGGAAGCTAGAGGAAGCGTGTTGGCCCCATGACTTTCTGGACCAGCCGCAGTCCCCCGGGACCACCCCACTCCAGATATCTTGTTATGCAAAGAAAAGAAATATCTATTTGGTTAGGTAACTGCATCTTGGTTCCTTTTATGGAAGTTGGACTCGGCCTTAACTGACCTACTCTCCCATCATCTAGAGGAGCAGCTTGCAAATTTTGGTGAGCATCCAAATTGCTAGGGCACCTGACAGAGCTTCAGGGTGGGAATCCCAACTCATCTGGTTCTATTCCAAGTGGATCTGCAGTGAAGATCTACAACTGGTATTCACTGATGTTCATGTACAACATTAGAAAAACACCAAATCCTGGAAATTACATGTAGATGGTGCAGGAAGGAAACACACGGATTCTCTGTTTATAAGGAATTTTATGAGCTGGCCTCTATAACTTCTCTGGTCTCATCTCTGGCCATTCCCACTGCTGTCCTTGCCTAGGACTTACCATTTGGTGACTTGCCTTGTGCCATTTCCATGTCTATGAAGCTCTTCCCACCTTTCTGGACTGGGCCTTTCCCACACCACAAGATATAGCTTAGGTATCCGTTCCCCTAGAAACCTTCCAGGAACCCTCAGACTGTGCTTGCTGTCAAACACCAAGGAGCCCTTGAAAAGTTCTGGATGGAGAGAAAGTTCCAGAAGGTGGGGAGGGAAGAAATGGGAGGATATGTTTGTATGCCCACCAGCTTTGCATGCCCACCAGCACCCACTGCTTTGGCTTGAATGTGGAGGTAGGAGAGTGGTAATTATAAATTGTATTGGTTTTAGTTTCAACCCTTCTTTTAGAATAACTCCTAGAGACTGCAGCCAGAGTGGAATGCCTTCCTCAGAAAATTATTAATTTTACTGGGCTGTTCTCTCCTTTTCACTTTCCATTTACATTTTGAGGGTTAGAGTCAACACCAAGCATAATAGAAGCAATCAGATAGGCTCCAGTGGAAACCAGGAACATCTAATTAAATCCTTATATTTTCAGGTCTAGTTCTCAAGGGAGGAAAAAAACATGTGACTAGTTTGATATTTATAGAATGCATTCATTCATTCGATATGCACTCACTCATTTATTCACTCCCTCACTCTGCACTGACAAGATTCTCCTGGTTACCAATAAACACAATTCAAGCTGTGTTAAGTCAGACCCAGGGAATTCATTGGCTCCTGTACCTGGACAGTCCAAGAGTTCAACTGGCGTCTCACACTGGGGGCTTATATGATGTCCCCCAGTGTGTCCTCCTCCTCTGTTCCTTCCTCTTCTCTCCCCGTTTTCCTTTTTCCTTTCTCCTGCCTCACCTCTTCCCACATGTCAGTCAGGCTCTCTCCTTGTGGCAAGTAAAGGAGACTTTAGCAGCTTCAAATAAACATCCCAGCACTTTAGCAACCCAGGGAAGAGAGGATGTCTACAGCTGCTAGAACTAACCAAAAAAGTCCCAAGGTGACTGCTAATCTGGCTTGTGATCTCTGTCCTGGCTTGAAACTGATTTTTGTGGCCAAAAGTCTGGAATGGTCTGATTAGCTTGGCCTGGGATACATGGCCAGAGTAGAGAATGTGAGGGGTCAAGTTCACAGGGATTGTATACAGGATACCAAAGACACATAACCAACACATTCCACCATCCCATCCATCCAACCATCCCTCTATCCACCTCTCCTTTCATCCGCCCATTCATCCTTCCATCTACCCACTCAACCAACCATCCATCCACCACCCGTCCTTCTATCCATCCACTCATCCTACCATATTTTCGTCTATCCATTTGTCCATCTAATAAGCATTTTTAGAGCTTTTCTTTTTTTTAAAGATTTTATTTATTTGACAGAGATCACAAGTAGGCAGAGAGGCAGGTGGGGGTGGGGGCGGGGGGAAAGCAGGCTCCCTGCTGAGCAGAGAGCCTGATGCGGGGCTGGATCCCAGGACCCGGAGGTCATGACCTGAGCCGAAGGCAAAGGCTTAACCCACTGAGCCACACAGGTGCCCTTTAGAGCCTTTTCTATGCTTGGCACTATATAAGCACTCATGTCAGGTCATCCACCGCACAGCCAAGGGGCAGGATCAGGTCTTAGCACAAAGTTTAGCCCAAAGAAGGTGTTCGGTAAGTATTTGCATGGATTAATAGATAACCTGAGTCTTAAGCCTGGGTCCCTAGGACAATAGGGGCCATTGATGCAAAATGAGAATGGGGACAGGAAACGTGGTTCTGTGGTGAAGGGTCTATGCCAGGCAGAGAGCCCGAGTGTCTCATGTTGCCCCCATGCTCGGTGGGATGCCTCTTCTCCCCTGGTAGCAGGAGAGCTGGGCAAGGCTGGGAATTCTCTGCTGCTCTGCACTGTCAGTCTCAGAGACTGGGGACCGAGGTAATTATTCTGAGCCATCAAATGAATAAATATTTTGCAATGAGAGTCAGCAGGGAGATGTGATGGGATTTAAATGCTGATATAATGTGCCGGGCTGCTTTCAGGAGCTGTAGTCACTGGGTAGGACTGGGATTGGGCAGGCAAGGGTCCACCAGCCAGGGAACTCACATACCAGTAACTAGGGTCCTCAGTCCCTTCCTTTCTTTCAGGGGATGCTCCCAGGGAAGGGAAGACACTCTGTCCTGCTCCTGTTTTGGCTGCTGTGTCCACCAGCCTTTGAGTCACATCAGTGGGTACTCTGTATCCACCAGGGATGGAAATCTCTTGGTGAAGGAGAGGTAGACTTTGCTGTAAGAATGCCCACCACGATGCTTGGCAACCAGCATTAAATAAACATTAGCCCCGCAGGTCGAGTGGGGTCGGAGCTCAGAGTCGGTTGTAGAACAGGGTTTTTTATGAGCATCCTCAATTTTCAGTGAATTCATTTTTGTTTGATTGTTAATTCACTCACAAATTTCTTTCTTCCTTCCTTCATTCACTCAACAAACATTGGTGAGGTGATCAGCACCCAGATCCCTTCTTACTGTTTCTGTGCCCTACACCCCCTCCTTAGGTGGCCTTTCCCTCCCAACAGCCCACACCTGTGACTCTTGCCAGGCCTATCCCTGGGAATATACACCCTCCCCATTCCCAGGGTGTCTTTAACCTGAGTCAGAAAGCCCCAGATCCTGACCCTAATCAAGAAAACAGTGGATGCGGCTATATTCCGGTGGCCCTACGGGATCAGGCTGAAGCTGCCTGGGAGGGATCTTGTCTGAAATCACCTTCCTGGCCAGGTTGGGTCTGGGATGAAGCAAGTGACATAGTGGGGCACAGATTTTAAGGCGACACTCACTCTGAGATCCGTGCACCAACCTGCACTTTTTTGCATCCTGGGTCCCTCCCTCAACTCCCCCCGCCCTTGCCCTGCTTGTTGGTTCTTCTCCTCTTCCCGGTCTGCATCCCCTACTCCTTTACGGACTTCCCCGGGGGAGCATTTCCATGACACCCACATGTCTGCACATCTTCGTCTCAGGGTCTGTTTACGGAAGCCTGATGGAAGTCGACCAAGTGCTGTGTGCTGGGAACTGTCCTATAGGCACAGAAAGGCATGTGGCCCGGTCTCTGCCCTCCCGGGGCTCCCCTTCTGGTGGGACCACGTGGCGCAAGGCCCCCTCTCTGCAAATAACCGTGTGGCCTCTGGGTGTAGTCCTGGAAGGGAGAAGCTCACCCAAGCACTCCACTTCCCGGCTTCAACTGCCTTGTCACTTACAGCTGCCCCAGGCTGCTGCTTTCAGGAGGATCCCAGCATATGAAAAATTAAAACACTTTTCGAAAATAATTGGCTTTGTACAGTCCATTGCCACCGACATCCACGGATTTGCATGCTTTCAAGGCCAAGAGATTTGTTCTTAATGGACTTATCTTGCAGTACTGAGATTTGAGGTTGAGCTCAATCCCAGCTGTAGGAGGACACACGCCTCTTGTCCCCAAAGTGCCTTCGTGTAGAGATAGAGCATGAGACCAAGGTGTCCTGAGACCTCCACGAAGAGGAACCACAGAGTTAGCAAAGGGGTTCAGTCTTGGAGTAAGCCCCGGGGATCCCCCCGAATTCACCCTTGTAGTGGGTGGAATGGTGTGTGTCCATCCCCCTCTTCCCCCGGCCAATCCATGTCTACCTGGAACCTGAGAAGCAAGTCAGAGCCAACGACTGGGCATCAAAAAATTGCCCAAAGTGACAGCTGACTCATAATCCCACGCGGTCTCTGCTAGACTCTCACAAGATCTTTATGACGAGGCAGAAAAAAATAAAGAGACATAAAGTTCCCATCCGCGTGGGGAACTAAGACGGGCCTTCAAATTAAGGGCAGAGTCTGCGAGGAACTGCCACTAATTCAAGGTCACTAGCGCAGGGGAACGGGGTCAAACCTACCCAGGCTTAGGTGCAAGGTGTCCCCTCCTTTCAATCTAGGTGAGAGAGAGAGAGAGAGAGAGAGAGCGCCAGGTACGGGGGGCCACAGAGAGGAGCTTCTCCAACCCAGGGACCCTGTTAACATGCAGCTTCTGATGCAGCAGGTCTGGGGTGAGGCTCAGGTTCTGCATCTCCAAGAAGTTTCCAGGTGATGCCGATGCCGCAGGGCCACTCCAGGATGACAAGGCTTGAGGCTGTCTTAGAACGCGGCACTGGACCTGGGAGGGAGATCCAGTCACCCCAACAGGGCTGCTCACCGGGGAAAGCCTGCTGGACCCCGGGAGCTGAATTGAAGTTGCAGTCGATGGTTTCGTATTTACTGTCCACAACATCGGATAGCCCTTTGTGCAGGAGACCGTTACCATCCTGACCCACGACTTGCTCCGGCCGGGGGGGCTGGTGCTGCTGGTGGCACTGATGATCAAGGCTTTCGGAGCCGTGCATGCTCCCTTGTCCCTCTGCCATTCCGTGGGCTGTGCCAGTTACGAGTCCCAAACCCACGTGGCTCTACTCTGCTGTTGGTGCGGGCTCTTTAGCCAATGGTTCCCTCTGGTTCTGCCATTTACTATGGGTTAAATGTGTCCTCGCCCAAATTCATATGTTGACACCTTACCCACACCAGTGTGATGAAATTGGGAGGGGGGAGTCTTTGGAGGATAACTAGGGTTCAATTTAGGTTCGGAGAGTGGGGCCTCCTTATAAAAACAGGAAGAGAAACAAGACCTGGCTTTCTCGGCCATGGAAGGACACAGCCCGGAGGTGGCCCTGGGCAAGAACCCAACCGCACTGGCACCCTGATGATCCCAGCCTTCCAGCCTCCAGAGCTGCGAGAAGTGCATTTCTGGGGTCTGAGCCACCTTGTCCGTGTTGTTGGGTGATTGTGGTCCCGGCTAAACCAGCCGCCTTGGGCCCTGAGGAGGCTACAAGGCCGGAGAAGGGAGAAGTCTTCTCCTCGTGCCTGTTTGCCTGCTGATCTGTCTGTGGCCACAGCAGCAGCTCAAACTCCTGCAAGAGCCCCTGCTCCCAGTGTCCAGGTGTCCTAGCTCTCTCAGAGCCAGGCTCGTTGTGCCCCCGGTGAGATGCCAGCCAGCGGCAGCGGCATCCTCTCCCTGGGCTTCTGCACACCAGCTCTGTGCGGCTCGCTTCCAAGCAGCAAGCCTTCCGTTTGGTCCCCCCGACCCCGGGTGGTCTTTGCTGCCTGCAGGGCTCTCTGCATCACCTCATGGTTCCCTTTGACTCGTCGGTCCTCCAACACTCATGAGGAGAACTCCCTGTATTAAATTCTCTGTTAGGGGCTCATGGGTGGCTCAGACAATTAAGCATCTGCCTTCAGCTCAGGTCATGATCTTGGGATCCTGGGGTCGAGCCCCATGTCGGGCTCCCTGCTCAGCAGGGAGACTGCTTCTCCCTCTTCTCCCCACCTGTGCTCTCTGTCACTCTCTCTGTCTCTGTCTCTCAAATAAATATATATTTTTTTAATTCTCTCTGTTAAAACAACAGAGCAGTTTCCATTTCCCTGACCCTGATGTCCCAGATGGGAGCTTCTCTGGGAGCATGATGATGGGGCAGAGTCTTGGCCAATCTGCAGTAGACACACAGTCTGAGCAAGAAATAAACCAGGGGGTGGTGGTGGTGGAGGGTGCCTGGGTGGTGGCTCAGATGGTTGGGCGTCTGCCTTCAGCTCAGGTCATGATCCCCAGGTCCTAGGATCGAGCCCCACATTGGTCTTCAGTGGGGAGCCTACTTCTCCCTCTCCCTCTGCCTCTCTCTCTCTCTCAAATAAATAAATAAATAAACATTTTTTAAAAAGTAAACCTGGGGACTGCAGCCCATCAAGATTTCTGGGGTCGGGGTGCCTGGGTGGCTCAGTCATTAAGTATCTACCTTCGGCTCAGGTCATGATCTCAGGGTCCTGGGATCAAGCCCCGCATCAGGCTCCCTGCTCAATAGAGAGCCTACTTCTCTCTCTCCTACTCCCCCTGGTTGTATTCCTTCTCTTGCTGTCTCTCTGTCAAATAAGTAAATAAAATCTTAAAAAAAAAAAAAAAGAGAGAGAGAGACATCTGGGGTTGTTATTTTAGGTAGCGCAACCTAGCCTCTCCTGGCTAACACAGGAGCCGCGAAGTCACATCGTCCTCCAGCTTCCTAGGGGAGAATTCTCTCGTAGCCCCAGTGGGGAGGGAACTGCACCCAGAGCAAGATACACACTCTGCCAATTTTACAAACACCCCAAAGTCTGGGCAGATCTTGCTGTTTGAGACTCAGTAAAAGAGAAAAGCCTGGAGTCTAAGCATGAGTATTTTTATTATATAAAAAGTTTTATAAATAAATAACAGACTACTCCTGTCTTAAGGTACCTATGGGAAAACGCTCAGTTTTATCAGTAATCAATCAAAATTTTAAGCATGTAATCAAAAATGCCAGTCAAAAATTCAAGTATGCAATGCCATCGTTCTAAGTTGAATGGCGTCCCCTTCGCAACCCTGTAAGAGAGGGTATACTGAAACCCTAACCCCCAGTGCTTCAGAATATAATCTTATTTGCAAATTGGGTCATTGCAGATGTGGTCAGTAAAGATGAGGTCTTCCTGCTCTAGGACAGGTTCCTGACCCACTATGACTGCTGTCCGTATCATAAGGCGGCTGTGTGAAGCCAGAAACCCAGGGAGAAAGCCACGTGATGACAAGGGTGGAGACTGGAGTTACGCCATGCCATCTGAGGAACTCAGAGACCACCAGAAGCCAGGAAGAGGAGGAAGGATCGCTCTTCTGTTTGCAGAGGGAGGACAGTCCTGCTAACACCTTGGTTTGGGACGTTAGCCTTCAGGACTGGGACACCATAAATTTCTGTTATTTTTCAGCCATACCGTTTGACATACTTTGTAAGAACAGCCCTAGGAAACTAATAAAACCATTTGTTATTTTTCACATCGGAAAAGAATAAATTATCCAGGGCTTAGTAGAATGTTAATGAGGGGTGACGTACAGGCATTCTTACGCATGGCTGACGGGAGGAGAGGCTTGTCCAGTTATTTTTGATGGGTCAATTGTCAAAACGTATCGATAGCAGTCTTACAAATATTTATATGCCTTTTGAACTTTACACTTATAGTTCTGCAAATTTATGTGAAGAACCAAGAAGACAAAGAGATGATCACAGCTATGTTGATAATAGCTGTAATTATCAAGGAAATTCTATCAGGGAAAGTAAAAAATAATCAGTGTGTACAACAATGGGGGATTGCTTAAATAACTTACTGCATATTCTACACAGTTGTTAAGAATGTGAATGTAGATTTATACGTAGTTTCATAAAAAGGGATATATAACATGTCATTGGCGTGATAGAGAAATTTCAAGGATAAAACACATATGTAAGATGATCCTGGTTTTTGTAGGAAAAGATGTATATATTTTCACATATATACATGTGCAAAGGAAAATGTCTGCAGGGTTTGGTAAAGTGCTTGGCAATTGGTAAACACCATATAAACATCTATTGAATAAATTAATAAATAATTAAGAGAATAAAAGTTATAAATCAAAATGTTAACATTAGTTTCTGTAGGTGGTGAAATTATGGGTAATGGGGTTTTTTAAAACTTTTTGTTTTTGAATTATAACTGTTCTCTCATTTTTATGTAATAAGCCTACATTATAACTATAATAAAAACAAAAACGGTTTTGTTTTCTGTTTCAGTTCTGCCATCAACTTCTTTTCTGATCTAGGCCCCTACAATCTTAACACTGCCCTCTTGCCTCCATCCCCAGAAGAAGTGAGGGGCTGGTGAGATGGCTCCCAGAACCTTTCCCAGTGGCCTGGTAGAGGAGGGGGAGGCACGGAAGTTTCTACAGAAGAGGAAATGTACAAGAACAATAAAGTTTCTGCACAAGCCAATGCAAGCAGGTAGGTGAGGGGGCCGCCGGCCATAAATCTTGCCAGAGACTCGGGAGCCAGCAGGATGCCCAGGGAGAGTTTGCCTGGACCCCGTGGGTTTCACTGGGTCTGTATCCACATCGCATGAGAATCCTGGTTTATAAAAAGCCAGCAAAGAAACAAAGCAAACAACAGCAGCAAAGAAAGACCTGAAAGTTACATGTATACATGTTAGCTTAGAAGGTCCCCAAAGCTGTAAACTCCAAGGCTCTGTGTAGCGGCTTTGGAAACAATCTAACAACTCTTGGAAAGGCTTAACAGAGAGCTACCACCAGATCCAGAAATTCTACTGCTGAAAGACATGAAAACTATGTCCACACAAAAGCCTGGAGGTGGGAACAGCCCACATGGATCTCAACTGCTGCATGGGTAAACGCGTAGTGTAGCCACGCTGGGGAATAGTATGCAGCGGTGAAGAGGAACGGAGAACGAATACATATGCTTTCACCGGGAGCAACCGTGAAAATGTTTGCTAAGTGAAAGAAGCCCCTCAAAAAAGGCCAAATATTACATAATTGCATTTCTATCAAAGGTACAGGACAAGCAGGTGTCTAGATACAGAAGGTAGTCTGGTGGTTGCTTGGGGGCACAGGAGACAGTAAATTGGGGGGGTTGGTGGCTAAAAGGTATAGTGTTCTTTTAGGGGTGATTGGATATGTCCCCAGATTGGCTGCAGAGATGATTCAGAATTCTGGGAATGTATTTACAACGATTAAATTGCTAACTCCAAGTGGGTGAGTTGAATGGTATGCAAATAATACTTCAATAAAGCTGTTATTTAAAAAAAAAAAAAAAGGAAAAGAAACAGAACAAAGCTTTTAAAAAAATATTTTATTTATTTATTTGACAGACAGAGATCACAAGTAGGCAAAGAGGCAGGCAGAGAGAGAAGGGGAAGCAGGCTCCCCACTGAGCAAAGAGCCCGATGCAGGGCTCAATCCCAGGACTCTGAGACCATGACCTGAGCCGAAGGCAGAGGCTTTAACCCACTGAGCCACCCAGGTGCCCGCAGAATAAAGCTTTTAAGGTTGTCTTTTCCTAATCCATACCATCAGTTCATCCTGCAGGCAAGTGTGACATTGGCTGCCATACATCAGGGACATAGACCAAGCAGGGATGTTAACTATGGCATGGAGCTAGAGGACACGAGATTTGTGGCTCAGTTGCTCTGTTCATGGCAGCCAACAGCCAGCAAACCCACAGACAGGAAATGAAGCCAGGCTAGCCCATGCACCTGCCAGCTGACACTCCCCTAGACCTCTCCTGCAAGGAAGAGCCCAGCAGAGATGAGCCAACCTGGGTCAGACCAGAAGAAATGCCCAGCTGACCCACAGAAGCATGAGCTAAATAAGCAATTGTTGCTTAAGGTGCTTCTTTTGGGGATGATTTGTTACACAGCGGAAACTGACTGACACACTTTGGGTACAAATATGTGAGAGTTCCCCCAGGGACTATGTCAAGCCATCGAGCTGTTAGATTTGGCACGTCTTCAAGTGTGCTAGATATTTCCAAGTATTTTCCACAGTGGTCATGCCCATTTACAGCCCACTAGCCTGTTGGTGGATTCCTCTTATACCATAGTCTAGTATATTTGGCAATGCCAGATATTTTGATTTTTCCCAACTTGGAAGGTATGGAATGGTATTTTGTTGTCTTAATTTGCAGTTCCCCAATCACATATCTTTTCTGAAGTTAATGGGTTGAATGGGGTTTCTGTCGGACTTGTATTCTCCACCTTCTTGATGTGGCAACCCCCCAGTCATCCTTTCAGATGTGTGAAGAAGGTAGGGTTCACTTCCAGAATGCCCTCCACAATGCTTTATACCTGCTTCTCCTTTACAACTCAGCTCAGTACTGACTCCCCCCGGCAAGCCTTCCTGTCCAGCCGCACGTTGGGTTAGGTGGACTTCTGTGCCCCAATCACCTTCCTCTGCCTGATCACTCACTTCATCGTACTATCATTGTCTAAGCCCCCTTCCGGAGAAGGGCTCAGGGGACCAAGGAACCAGTACACAGGCCTCCCTTTCTAGGACCCAGCCCATCTGCCCAGTGCTGGGCCCTAGGTGACCTCCTTCCTGAACAGCTTCCTGAGAAGAGGAGTCAAAAGGACAAATATGAATTCACTTCACTGACCTTGACACCATTTATGTTCACATTTGTTTGTTGTCTTTAGGGTTTACCGGGTGTTTCCAAGTTCATTACCTGATTTTGATTTAACAACAACTACAACAGTAATAACAATAATAAATATAAGGGCACTGGCTGGCTCAGTCGATGGAGCGTGCGACTCTTGATTGCAGGGTTGTGAGTTCGAGCCCCAAGTTGGGTGTAGAGATTAGTTAAAACTAAAATCTTTGTAAAAAGATAAATATGTTATTAATAACTAAATTAATTTTATATTTATATGGCATTTATGGGGGACAAACCATGCTTAGCATATTATAAACATTATCCCACTGAATTCTCAAAACCACCACAAAAATAGGAAGAGTCAAATAATGTAACACTTGAAATACATCAACTTCAGGTAATTATTCATTAACCATGGGTATTAATTTCCTAGGGCTGCTTAATAGATTACTGCAAACTGGATGGCTTAGAACAACAGAGACTGATTCTTGCAGTTTCGGAGATCAGAACCCACAAATGTGCTAGAGCCTGAGCCCCAAGTTACGAATCCATGATTTTGAGATATTTGTGTCAGTTATTTTAAGGATTGTGCCCACCATGAACAGCACGTAATATATGCTCCATAAGAAGGTGCTGCTGGATAAGTTAACAGAAAATGGATCAGCTATCTTTGAGGATCCTCGGCCAATGACCATTTCAACCCATGGTCAGATCTCGCTGGCCCCATCACCTACAAGGAAAGAGGAGTGACCTTGGCTTATCCCAACAATGGCACAAAGCCTTCTCCAGGTGACCAGCAGAGGCCCCCACCATTTCCCTGGGCCACCCTGCCCAGCCTCCTCACATCTGGGTAAAAAGTCTTCATTTCCTACAACTCCCAAATCAGAAGGATGTGATTCTGAGACGTAACTGCATACTCCTTCTTGCTACAGTGCCTTTTAATTAGGCATCAAACGCCCTGGAGATCATCCTGCTCCCTTGTAATGGTGTGTTCTGGAAAATTACTGCCATAGGATTAAATTCAAGAAAGGTTATTCGGTTACTTTGTTAGGCATATTTCAGTGGCGTTGGGATCCCATCAGGACTGGTGTTGCTGGTATTGTTAGTTACGGAGCAAGGCGTGAACGGACATCTTCTGGAAGATGATTGATGGGACAAACCAGTTCTTGTGGAAGAGCTAGAATATGAGAGGCTGAGAAGTCAGGCCTGCAGCTGGAGCATGAAAATTGTCACCATCAGAGGTGGAGGAAGACATATAGGTATAGATATAGAGATATAGAGATAGTATATCTCTCTATATATAGAGAGAGAGATACAGGGATAGTATAGAGAATATACTATCATACGCTGAATTGTGTCTCCCAAAATTTCTATATTAAAGTCCCAACCCCCAGTACCTCAGAAAAAACATGTTTGGAGATCAGGTTTTTAAAGAGGTAATTAAGTTAAAATAAAATCTTCAGGGTGGGCCCTAATCCAATATGACTCATACCCTTGGAAGAAGAGGAAATTTGGCAGACATGCCCGCAGAGACAGAGGGAAGACCACAAGAGACACAGGGAGAAGGTGGCCATCTGCAAACCCAGGAGAGAGAAACCTCAGAAGAAACTACCCTACTGACACCTTGATCTCTGACTTCCAGTCTCCAGGACTCCAGTCTCCAGAACAATTTCTGTTGTTCAAGTTCCCTGTGGTCCTTTGTTATGACAGCCCTAAAAGACTGATACACTCATGGTGCTTGGTGTGCATAATTGTGTTTGGTTCTCACTACACTTACTTGGTCGGGGTCTCACCAGCTGGCAAGTGGCCAAACCAAGATTTGAACCCGGGTCAGTCTGATTCTGAGGCCTGCCACCTATGACCAAGCTGCACCAAACTGAGGCAAGGAGAAAAGGCAGTCACTGGCTCACAGGAAGTTTAAAAGTTCCTTCCAACATAAACAGTTTATGGCCTGGTACGCCAGGGAGGCTCAGGCATATTTTTAGCAGGCTCTGGTGCCTATCATACTCTTAAAAGGGTGCCACTCTCCCCGAGGATTCTTTGTGAAGTACAAGCGCTTTGACAAATCTGTGAGAACTGTTAGGAAAGGTGCTGGCTGCTCCTCCAGGAAGACTCTGAATCCACACCTGCAAATTGATCTCTCTGTTGCTTGTGAATACAGTCAAAAGTGCTTAACCCACCATTCCACATCTTCCTGATTCGCTGCTGCCCACCTTCTCTCCAACTATGTTTCTGGCCGCCTGCTTGCTGGATCCGACTTGCAGTTCCCTAAACAATTTGGAGTCTTTCCTGCCTCTGTGTCTTTGTCCATGCTGTTCCTTCTGCCCAGAGCGTCCTTTCCACCTTGTCCGCCAGGTGACCCCGGCCCCCGCCACTCAACCTTCAAGAGTCAACCTTCAAATGTCCCCTCTTTCAGGAAACCGTTGTGACCTCCCCCTAGAAGAAGCGGGGGCTTCCTCCTCTGCACACCTGCTATCCTTTGTCCATTTTATGTGGGGCAGACACATCCCACAGTGACCCGGGCAATGAGTCACATCCTTTTATAATCTCCTCCCCTTCTATTTGGGCAGAAGCAGGGACTTCCTTCTAACTATGGTATAAGATAAAAGTGGTAGGATGTCACTCCCTTGATTAGGTCACTTTTTATGACAGAGATGACAGGATGGCACTCTTAAGATGAACTTACATTATAGAAGACTCCATCTCAGCAGACTCGAGAGAGAGATGCCCTTGCTGGTTTGTAGACGTCAGCCGCCATGTGTGGACCACATGGTGAAAAAACTGTCTGGCTTCCAGGATGAGAAAACGGCGCCCCAGCCAACAGCCCGCAAAAAGGCGGGAAACTTCAGTCATACTGTCAGGAGAAATGAACTCTGCCATTGACTGAAGGAGTTTGGAAGTGAATCCTTCCCTAGTCAAGCCTTCAAATGAGAACACAGCCATGCCAATACCTTGACTGCAGTCTTGTGAATGACTGAGCTAGAAGAACCAGGCAACCCATGCCCAGATTCCTGACCCACGGAAACGACGAAATAATAGGTGTGTGTTGTTTAAGCCATCAAATTTGTAGTCATTCATCACACAGAATATATAACTAATATTCTCTATTCGAACACAGAGCCAGTATTACTCATCACGTGTTATTCCCAACTAGATGGGATGCCTGAGAACAAGGACAAGAGGTCAGCCCTTTCAGCCCCCACACAGTGCCTGACACACAGTAGACACTCAAAACGTGTTTGTTGACTGAATAAATGAATATGTTCTTTAAGGTTCTACCCGGCTTTAAAAAATGTCACTACAATTCCAGAATGTTGAGACTCCATTAACTGTTACCTTCACAGAAGGTCAATGAGGATATCAAATTTCCAAGGAATAAGGAAGAATGCAGAGGGCAAGCATTCTTCTGTAACAGTTATAGATTCTTTGACACAATTTGCCAAGCAGTTAGGCACACTGGGCCCTGTAAATGTAATAACGATGTCTACCGGGTGCCTTTGAAGATGGTCAAAGTCAAAGGCAAAATCGCAAAACCTGCTGAAAGGCAGCTAGGACCATTAGCTGCTATTTGAAACCCGGAGGCAAAGAGACATTATGAGCCTCAAACCAGTCAGAGGAAGAGTCATCAGTCAGCCAGGAAGCCAGGGACAGAATTCTAAATCTAAGTCTGCCTAGAACCCCAGAAAGCTCTTCCTGCTTCCCCCTTGTCCTTGCCTCCCCCTCCCTCTTCCTCCTCTGCCACAGAAACAAAAACACCGTTCTCGGAGCTAGAAAGACCTACAGATCATTGCCCCCAAGCCCCTCATTGTACAGATGGGAAGACTGAGGCCTGGAGAGGACGGACTTGGCCGACAGTATACAGAAAGTCCTGGGAACAGCATTCTTTTTTAGAATTCCCTGAAGACTGGAGTTAAAGATAAAAACAAAACAAAACAAAAAGCTTCCTTGAGGATCAGCGAGGACATGAAGCAATTAACCAGAAATTTAGTCACATCATTATTTAAAAAAAAAAAAAAAAGAAGACTTACAGGATCCATGCACACAAGCAAAACTAAGAATTATTTTCTCAAAGCAGTTCTTTTTCTTTTTTCTTTTTTTCTAAGATTTATTTTTTTTAGAGAGAGCATGCACACAAGCAGGAGGGCCAGAGGGAGAGGGAGAGAGACTCTCCAGCATACTCCAGGGTGAACGCAGAGCCCGATGTGGGGCTCGATCCCAGGACCCTGAGATCGTGTCCTGAACTGAAACCAAGACTCAGACGCTCCACTGATCGCACCACCCAGGTGCCCCTCAAAGCAATTCTTACAGCAGCACAGAGCTACCGTGGTCCCAGGTACCATGCTACATGCTTTACCTGCATTATTTCCACTAACTTTCCAACCGTCACTCTTTTATAGCCCTTCTTATTGCTCTTTTTTAAAATATATAAAGAAACTGAGGCTCAGAGAGGTGATGTGATTCCTCCAAGGTTACATAACCAGGAATTATTTCACCAAGTCTGTCTGCGGTTCTGTTATCACTTTACTGTGATGCCAAAAAGCCTGGGACATTGAGGCTCAGCGCACGGGGTAGCAGCTGGGGAGCCTCGCCTGGGTCCCTAACATCAGAGCTCACCAGTAGCATGTGTGAGGCTCCCAACGCAACAGCTCCCGACTCTCAGCTCCAGCAGGACAGGAACCCTGGTGGTCTTGCTCCTGCTGAACATCCAGAACATCGCCTGGCAGAAGGGAGGGGGAGCTAAGTGAAGTTGGAATGATGGATGAACGGTCGGAGGGAACGCATGGATGGATGCCCCAGTTAACCGTGCTGATGGGTACATGGCAAGGATGTGTCTTCTGGGGGCTTCTCTAATCTGAGCTGCGCCGATATGTGGAGTGAGGATCCAGGTGTAACCAATATATAATCCTCTGATTAAAGAAGCTCTTCTCTATGTAGCAATTGGATTACAACACAGCATGTCTGATAAGGTCGCTTCCATGGCTCTGCCTCTCTCTGGCCTCAAACTGACTCCCTGCAATTTATTATTGCCATCATTATCATTTGTTATTTCCCCCAAAGCTATATGAGAGAAGCCAGCATCAATCCCAACTGTCTTGATGCTAGTGCAGTGAGAGCCTGCTGGGAGCTCATACGGGGGGTCCTTAACGGTACAGACTTTGGGAGAAGAGCCTCAGAGCCCAGACACAGTTTTCTTATCTGTACAGTAGGGGTCATAATAATATTCGTTTCACAGAATTACTGTGAGGATTAAAGACACGATGCTTGTACAGTGCTTAGCCCTTCCTTGCAAGCTCTCAGTACCTTTCCCTTTTAGCTATTCAACAGACGGCGGGACAGACACCACTGACGCCTTGTGGGACTGTGCCTAAGACAGCAACCTTCTCTGGCCCTTGATTGTCCTATCTGTAAGGCAAGAGTGGGAGAGGGGTCAAGGATGTATTCAACAACTAATTACTGAGCCAGTATCGTGTGTTTGTCCTGGGGCTGAGCACCGGGCACAGAGAGACAAAGGAGCCCATAGCCCTGTTCTTAGGGGGCTCCCGTGTGGCAAGAACTTTAACCACGATGGATGCAAGCCTTGTGGGAACAGCTGGTACTTGCCAGGCAGGGTGAGAAGCCTTGTGCATCCATGAACTCAGGCGATCATAATGCTGATGACATCACCACGGTCCCTATTTCGCAGGCAAAGGGTACGGAGGCACATAAGACCTCTATGACTTGCCCAAGGTCACACAGTGAATATAAGAGATGGGTTTGAAACCTGGAGATCAGTTCTATGCTCTCGCCCCCTTCTAACGCAAACATCACGTAATTCTTTATGACCATGAGACAGACTCTGGGGAGATTATGCCAAGGCCAAGATAAACACAGGTATCCCCCACCCCAAAAAGGCAAACAGCAAAAGTAGCATTCAGGGTTTGTGTTGCAGTGAGCTGTTACATAGGCAGTGTGCACCCTGAGCAATGAGAACAAGGCCCCAAACCAAGCTCCATCCCCAGAAACTACACTCAGCATCTCTGCATCAAGCCACCGGAGCTCCGAGCTGTGTCTGTGAGCACCTGTGCTTGACCTTGACTTTAGCAAGCTGTGTCCTAAGGTATAAGAACAGCCCGAGAGAGGTTATTTTGGGGGTCTGAGGATGCTCAAAAGTTTTTCCATAATAATGAATGTTAATCCCTTCTTTGCTTTGTAGCATTTCAGCTTCCCAAAGTTTCATCAAAAAACGCTCTACTTTTGGATTGGGGAGGGTTGCTGTACCTGTACCCTCTTTTCCTCATGTTTCGTTCTTTCTCTTTTTCTCGCCTCTCTTTTATCTCCCTGCCATTCCACCAATATTGTCTGCATTGTCTACCAGTCCTAGACGTGGACATTTCCCTTTTCTCTGCTGATACCATCCCCACTGACACTGTGGGGAAGAGACAGGTCGTGGTCCTGAAGCGGATGTGGTAACTCCAAAACCGGGAGATACTCCCCACGACACCCCGCATCAGATTTCTCTGAGCCCCTGACTCCATGTCCCGGCTGGGATCCCAATCCTCTCCACCCCACCTCTCTCAATGAGGTGGTCCTTATTAAACACACCCCCCACTCGTTCCCGCCTGCACCAAACAGCAGCGTACCAACTGGGAATCCTTAGTATGCGGCTTGTGTTTGACCTCCGACATTCCCAGCCCAGCGTGCAAGGAAATGTGGTTTTCATCTCCTTCCCACATGGAACCTTTTAGCATCTTTCAACCAAGCATGCCAGAGGTTGGGCAGCACAGCGGGTGAGTAAGAACTCTGGAGCCAGACTGCCTGGGTTCGATTCCCAACTCTTCCATTAACTGCCTCTACAATCTTGGGGCAGGCAGTTACGTCCCCGTGTCCTGATTTTTCTGTCTGTTTTACCAGGATGATGAGGGTGATGATGACGATGGTGGTGGTGGTGGTCAAATCTTTCTCTTTTTTAAAAAAAGATTTTATTTATTTATTTAACAGAGAGAGAGAGAGAGAGAGAGAGAGAGAGGTTGCAAGTAGGGATAGAGGCAGGCGGTTGGGGGGGAAGCAGGCTCCCTGCCCTGCAGAGAGCCTGATGCGGAACTCGATCCCAGAACCCTGAGATCATGACCTGAGCCGAAGGCAGAGGCTTAACCCTCTGAGCCACCCAGGCACCTCTTGAATCTCTCTTTACAGAAGAGTTGGGGGGATTGAGTGTTTAAAACAGTGTCTGGCACTTATTAACCTCAGTTGTATTTTTCTCTATGTCCCATAGGAAATGCATCTTAAATTAAAAGAATCTCTATTGCCTTCTACAGATACATTCCATCAGATAAGAAGAAAAAGGAGGAGTTCCAAATGACTTTGCAAGAGAAAAAGTCTTTTTTTCTTAAAGATTGCCTTAACAAGAGAAGAGAAAAGAACTGACATCTTCCTGGTATTCTACGAGTTGCTGCGTGTTTTTTTATTGGATAGGATGCAGCCCTTTGGGGACACAGAAAAGGTTGAGAAACTCCGCAGATGAGAGAGGAAGCCATTTTTTATGGGCACTCCATTAGTAAAGGGACGTTCTGAACTGGAATAATTTTTTATTTCTTAATGTCCAGAGCGCAACTCAGTATGCTACCTCTTTGTTAAAACAAAAACATAACAACCAAAACTCTCATTTGACACAAAGCCCTTTGGACTTGAATACAATTCACTCTTCCCTCTGTCTTTCAACTGCTCCAGTGTCTTCAAGGTGCCAGAAACATCCATGGGAGAAGGACATTGATTTGCCAGAGTTGGGGAGCAATAACGAACTCCTGGTGAAAGTGACTTTGGTGAAGTCAGCCAAGGGAAGCCTCGGCATACACGAGAGAATATTTTCCTTCTGAAGAGGGCAGTATGCATCCAGGGCTGGGTCTGCTCCCGGACTCAGGGCTTCCTTCCAGGTCTGGAAGGCCGGAGGCAGAGTAGCCCTCAGGAGCCCAGGCATCTTGGATTTCCAAGAGCTTCTTTCTGAACGTCAAACACATCTTCCGACATGAAATAGGATTCCTGAGGTCTGAGCACAGTTAGACACTGCCTCTCATCAGAGGGTACACGATACAAACAGATACGAAGGCAGTTATGCAAGATGGATGGGAGAAGCCCCCATGAGTTATTTTCCCTGCTCTTGTACTTGCCTGCCCCCCTCCCTGAAACTAGCATCTATGGAATTAAACAATAGCATGGCATCCCAGATGGTCTCTGATGTTTGCAGAAGAAAGTGTTTCTTTCTCTACTAAGACATGTGTGTGATGTAGTTTCTACTGCCTGAAGCAAAATACCTTTTCCGCAAGCATCCTTGCACAGAGATAAAGTGTAGGGAACGGGGATCTTAGCTCCTGGGTGCATTTATCAAGCCAATCACAGGAATTATAATTAGAACCACAAACTAAGTGAAAGCCGAGCATGAAATACATTTGCAGAAAACATGAACTGCATATAATTAAGCCCCGCTTGGTGACATTTTGAGATATGCCATTAATGTAATTGCGGGGGGGGGGGGGGAGATTGATTTTTTTTTTTATCTAAATATTTTTGGCTTGTTGCATCAAAGGCTTCAGTGGCGGTTAAAAGCACGAAGAACCATACATATCATTAGCTGCTAAACCTAGGGCCGTGACGGATACGTCCCAAGGTGGCTTAACGGGTTATTTAAAACACTCCAACAAATACATTCATTGGGTATCAATTTAACCTAGATCTGTCTCAGGGAAGTGAATAAGACACTTGAAGATTGGGGAGTGCAGGGACTATAGCTTCGATTCCCAACCTCAGTTTTGGGCATGCACTAACCTAACAGAGCTGAAAATCCTTCTGTGATTATCCAATGCCCAGAAAAGAAAGCCCATTCTCCTTAGGGGGACCTTTGTTCAGGTGTCGCCTCTTTGATAAAGTCATTCAAATATTCTCCTCCCCTAAACCTGTGCTCTCTCAGCCATCATGACACTTACCATACTGGTTTTTAACTTTACTTATTCGTCTGGTCTTTCTCCCCTACGAAACAATGACCTCCTTGAGTGATTTCATTGTTTTTTTTTTTTTTATTTTATTTATTTGTCAGAGAGAGAGCAGCAAGCACAAGCAGGGGAGGCAGCCGGCAGAAGGGGAAGATTTCCCACCAAGCAAAGAGCTCCATGCAGGACTCGATTCCAGGACCCTGGAATCATGACCTGAGCCAAAGGCAGATGCTTACCTGACTGAGCCACCCAGACATCCTGCGATTTCATTTTTTTACCCAGTGTCTCTAGCATCCAGTACATGACCCAGTACAGAATAGATGCTTGAAAAACAGTGAATCAAGAGTGACCAAGTAAGTAAGTGAATAAATGGATGCTTCATCTTTCTAGGGCTAGCTCAAACTGCTCTGTTAGATGATAGTCATTCTCTCTCTCCAGCAGGTAGAAGTTTTCCTTGGCAATTCCACGTTTTTAGGGAAAAGAAAGTTTCCTATAGGAGAATAGTTTAGGAGTCAGTTGATTGGATGTGTGTGTGTGTGTGTCTGTGTGTGTGTACTGGGCTCCTTAGAAAGCCACCTTTGAATCTGGATCATATTTGGGTAGTGGGGTGGGGGAGAACTCTAGGCCACACCTTAGAATATCTTCCCATTTCATCCTGGAATGGGAAGGCACAGAATACTTTTCTCCCCAATCTTTTATACAAATTTTTAAATTTTTTTTGAGATAATTGTAGATTCACATGAATTTGTAAGAAAGAATACACAGACATCCCATGTTTTCCCCTGTGTTGACAAGATCACAATCAGTACATTGATATTGATATACAACCCACCCGCCTTATTCAGATTTCACCAGGCTTACACTCACCCATTTGTGTGTGTATGCGGGTTGTGTATACTTATACTTCTGAAAGCGGCTTTCTGGCCTCCCAGGTAGTGGTCCAGTCGGCAGGCACCCAGAATACGCTTGTAAATATCTCTTGCACACAGTAGGTGCCCAACCATCGTCCACAGAAACACTTGAACTTGTAAGTCGGGGAGTGCAAGAGGAGAGCGCAACGTTTTAAGGTAGGAGGAAACCGAGCCTAGCGTGTTTAGCAGTTTAGAGGCAAAAAGTTGGCTATTTTCCCCCATAATTGTGAATTAGCTAGCCGGCTAATTGCTCCAAAGCGGTCCTGAGGCTTAGGCTTCGATCCCCAAAGAGCATAGGTTTGGAGCCCACCCGCTCTCAACTCGTGGCTGGAGAAGTGGGAAAGGGGCTTCGCAGGGCCCCCGGAGCTCCTCCCACCTCAACCCCCCTTTCACCCCTTTCTTCCCCTGGGCTGGACTGTTTCACCCCGTCTCCAGGCAACCGCCAGGAGCTAGGCGGGACGTCATTTCCTGAAGAGCCCGTGGGGGGAGGGGGGAGAGAGGGGGAGGGGCAGGGGGCGGGGCCAAGTCTGGGCAGGCGACGGCGACGGCGTCGGAACTCGCTGGAAGATCTGCCCCGGGCAGCTCAACAGTTCGCAAAGTCCCGGCTCGCGGCGGCGCGGCTCCGTCTGCGCCCAGGCGGCGCAGGACCGCGGGGGTCCCGGGGCTGCTGCATCCTCGGACATGCCCCGCAGCCCCTCGTGGACGCCCGCGCGGCTCCACGGGCTGCGGTTCGAGGGGCTGGGGGACTAGAGCGCCCCCACCCCAACTTAAGACTTTGGGGTCCCCCAGCCCGAGAGGAACGGGCGGCCCGGCTGGGGGAGCCTCGGGCATGCTGTGACGGGGCGGTCTGCTTTGCTGCGCCCCCCACTCCAGACACCCGCCGTCTCTGTGCCCTCCAGAATGTAGCTGCTCTCGCCGTGTCCCCCCCCCCCCCACTCCGGACTCCAGCCGCAGTCTCCGCGACCTCCGGGCTACAGCCGCCAACTCCACGTTCCCCGGGACCCTGTCGCCGTCTCCGCTTTGCCCGGACTCCGGCCGCCGTCTCCGTGTCCTCCCGACTCCAGCGGCCGTCTCTGCGCCCCTCGGACTCCAGGATCAGGACCCCTCCGTCTTCGCGCGCCCGGGACTCCAGCGGCGGTCTCCGCGATCCCCCCGGGATTCTGCCACTGTTGCCTCGCCCCCCAGACCCAGACTCCGGCCGCCGTCCCCTCGTCTCCCCGGATCCAGCCCCTTCTCCGCGCCCACCCGCTCGCCGCGAAGCCAGACTCCGGCCGCCGTCTCCGCGCTCCCCGGCCTCCGGCTGCCGTTCCGGTGCCGGCGAGCGCCAGCAGTTGCCCCTCGGCGCGCCCCGCGTCCGCTCGGGCCTCGGCGGGGAGATGAACGCACCGCTGGACGGCCTGTCGGTGAGCTCGTCCTCCACCGGCTCGGTGGGCTCGGCTGCCGGGGCGGGCGGTGGCGGCGGGGGCGCGGGGCTGCGGCTTCTGTCTGCCAACGTGCGCCAGCTGCACCAGGCGCTGACGGCGCTGCTGAGCGAGGCGGAGCGGGAGCAGTTCACGCACTGCCTGAACGCGTACCACGCGCGCCGCAACGTCTTCGACCTGGTGCGCACCCTGCGCGTGCTGCTGGACAGCCCGGTCAAGCGGCGCCTGCTGCCCATGCTGCGCCTGGTCATCCCGCGCTCCGACCAGCTGCTCTTCGACCAGTACACCGCCGAGGGCCTCTACCTGCCCGCCACCACCCCCTACCGGCAGCCCGCCTGGGGCGGCCCCGACGGTGCGGGGCCGGGGGAGGTGCGCCTGGTGAGCCTGCGGCGCGCCAAGGCCCACGAGGGCTTGGGCTTCAGCATCCGCGGGGGCTCGGAGCATGGCGTGGGCATCTATGTGTCGCTGGTGGAGCCAGGCTCTCTGGCAGAGAAGGAAGGGCTGCGAGTTGGGGACCAGATTCTGCGTGTCAATGACAAGTCCCTGGCCCGGGTGACCCACGCTGAGGCTGTCAAGGTAAGCCTGTGGTCTGGGGACGAGTACAGGACAGAGTGACAGAAGCTCTGCCTGTGTGTGTCCTTAGGCAAACTGCCTAATCTTTCTGGGCCCCGTGTTTCTTAAGGCATGTTTCTTTAAGACTGGAACATCTAGTTTTGTTTTAGCAGATAAATAACGGGCACTGTGGATAGGGTGGTGGGCAAAACAGACTTGGATCCTGCTTTCGTGGGGGGCATAAAGGCTGGCAGTGTGTGGGAGACAGACATCAGATAGGCGGGCAAATATATGATTACAAGTGTGAAAGGCATAGGGATTCTTACCAGCATTAAAAAAGGAAAAGGTAAGGTCTCCTGTTGGCATGTGGTTAGTAATCAGTGGGTGGTCCCCACTTCTGCTGTTGCTGGTCTCATCGTTCAGGCAGGTTTTGCCCCTGGAAGAAAGTTTTGTTAGCACCAGACCCGTGGGAGGAGGCTGTCTGTGATCCTCAGAGCTCCAGCCTGACTCAGCTGTGGACACACCAGGCTGTGTGTCCTGGGACTGGACTCTTTTCCTCCGCAAACCTCTGGATCTCTATCCAGGAGGAAAATGGGGCCACTGGACCTTCTAAGTGTCCCTAACCTTATTGGCAAGGAGGCCCTTGCCTGCATGTCACAAACAAATCCCACCCCCCCCCCCGAGAGTAGCTGCACTTTTTGTGTCTGTTAATTGAGAAAAATAACCTCTTGACAACCGTCTCCTAGGTTGTTTAATCAAGCTGTTTAAAGCGGTTTCATGTTCGCTAATCGCACCGCCTAGGGCTGTTGAAAACCAGTTGGGGTATGAGATGGATAGTGTTTGGTGTACATGTGCATTCGAGAATCCCTTGAAGGTGTTTACACACACACACACACACATACACACACACGCCACCTTTGCCCATCTTTGTACAGGAAGTGAAGAAGTTTGGGGAAAAAACAGTGATCTACTCAGCTTGTGTGGGTGGGAAGATGTTTCCTAGGGGTTTAGAGTGCCCTGTGACCCAGCTTCTCTCCACCACACCTTTTGTCCCTGCCTCGTGTCCTCCTCAGTGCAGGTGATTGGGACACCGGCTGAGGGCCTGCTGGGCTACTTCCTGTGTCCTCTTCAGTGACCCATGGTCAGGTGTGTAGTGAACCCACTTCCTGCCCGTTCACTTGGGGCAGAACCATCTCCTGCTTGACTCTTCGCTTTCCTTGTTTGGTTGCCAGCCCTTCTGCCCCCTGCCCCTTGAGGATTTCAGACACTTCTCTGCTGTTCCTGGGAAAAGCCTGATGGTTGATACTGTTTTGGGGAGGGGGGGGTGTAGCAGACAAAGGTTCTTGTGGATTTCCATGCACCTCTCCTCCTCCCTCTCTGTCTCCTCCCCTGCCCCACATCAGTCTTCCCTCTTCTCTGACATTCCATATATTTATAAAGAAATAGTCCATTAGCCTTTGGCCCTAAAAGGTCTGGAGTTCCAGATGATACATTTATACTCAAAAGATACATGATCCAAATGGTCAATTATAATTGTGGATTCAATTTTAGAGGCAATTTTAAAAGACTTGTGTAACTGGTCATCACAAGGTGACAGATTTTGGAAAGGCCTCAGGTAACCCGGACAGGGAAAGCACGGGCCCCCCTGTCGGTGGGCATCCCCGTGTCAGGCACAGCCAGAGGCTGGAGCTGCGTGGCTCGGAGCTTCAGCTCGGCCCTCCTGGGTCTCATGCATGTCTCCCTGCCTGTCCTGTCGGAGCCTCCATGGCTCCTCTCATAAAACCTAAACTCTCCGTGCTGTGGTTTTTGAGCACGATGTGTGTGGGAGCCCTGGGAGCTGAGCAACCTCCTGGGTCCCTGACTGTCGCTCTTCCTCTGGAAGGGGTCGGCTGAGGCCAAATGAGCTCCTGCCTCGGGGTGCCCCTCTTCTGGCCAATGCCAGACACAGCCTGCCCGGAACTCACCCCTTTGGAACCTTCAGAAGCAACAGGCAAAATGAATACGGTTTTGTGTCACCTTAACTCCAGGGGGAAAGGGGAACAGACTTTCCGTGTGAGTGGAATTTAAGACGGAGGAGGCGGAACCTGGTCTCTGCGGCCGCTGCTGGGAGCATCTCCTGATGGCAGGATAGGCAGGCGGCATCAGGACACTTCAGAGGAACCCCTGGAGCTGGTGACCCACCTCCACAAAGTTAAGGGCATTAAGTCCCTGAACCGCAAGCCCAAAGAGGCCGCAGCTTCGCTACGTTATACACTGCCCTTCACCAGTTTGGTCTCAACTTTCAGTCCCCTCTATTAGCTTTAGTGCAGTAGGGCCCAGTGTCGGAGATTTTATGATGTGGGTACTCTCCTTTTAACCAAACCTCAGACTTGAGTCAAATATCACCAGTTTTTCTGCTTTTTCTGTGCCATAGACCCCATTGCATTTAGTACAGGACCTGTTTTCTTGCTCCTTCAATGTTATTTGTTCATTTGTTTGTTTTCTCCCCATCTTTCTGGAAGTAGAACTGGCAAATGAAAATTGTATATGATTAAGGTGTACAGTGTGATTGATTTGTGATACCCGTACGGGATAAGAGGATTACCACAATCAAGCTAATTATCCATCACGTCCCAGTTATTTTATTTTCGTGGTAAGAACACTTAGGATATGCTCTCTTCGCAAATTTCAAGCATACAGTACAGAATTATCTATTGTAGTCACCGTGCTGGGCCTTAGATCCCCAGAACTTACTCATTTTATAACTGAAAGTCTGTACCCTTTGACTGACATTTTCCTATTTCCTTCCCCCCTGGTCTCTGGCAGCCACTCTTCTGCTCTTTGCTTCTGTGAATTAGACTTCTTTAGATTCCACATATAAGTGAGATCATCTAGCATTTGCTTTTATGGGCCTGGCTTATTTCACTCAGTATAACGCCCTCCAGGTGCATCCCTATTGTTGCAAAGGACAGAATTTCCTTCCCCCTTTTTGTGGCCGAATAATATTCCTGTGTGTGTGTGTGTGTGTGTGTGTGTGTGTGTGTGTGCACTTTTTCTGTTCGTCTTTCAATATAGACTTGTTTCTGTGTTTTGGCTCTTGAGATGTGTTCTCAATCTTAAAAAACCTTTATTTTTCTCCTGCAGGTAGAAAGAGGGGGAAAAGATCCTCTGAGCATCCTGAAGGAGAGATTGTGTGTATGTCTGTGTGTGTAGTAAAAAGAAAATAAAATTTTAGGAATAAAGTTACTTAAGAGTTCATGAATCAGAGAGGGTCACACCCTCCCAGGGAGCAAAGGCGATTGAACGTACAATTTTTTTTTTCCACTTCTCTCTCTCCCAAATCAAGGATCCATTGTTGCTCAGAGCAGTTTAGCAAGGATTCTGTTCCTCTCTCCAGAGGGCTCCTATCCCTCTCTTGAAGCCTATTTGCTAAATCATCAGTGACAGGTCCAGATAAGGCAAGCCATTTACTATTTGTAATTATATTGAAAAGTTTGATTTTTGAAAAATCTCTATTGAATGAACATGAGCCAAACCAAAAAAAAAAAAAAAAAAAAGTAGACCTTTCAGAGGTTTCCAGCCAGAAAGTGTTGGTAAATTAACCAAGGAGCCCAGACACCAGGGATGGTGCACTGGGCTCGGCCACATGCCTGCTGTGTGACCTTGGGCCAATGGCTGACCCTCTCTGTGTCCTAGGGTGGATTGCCCAGAGTCTGCCCAGGGTCCCTTCTGGGCTCAGACATTCTGCGATTTGCTCAGTATGTGCTACACAGAAGGCATTTAGAATGTCTAATCCGGTGTTTTCTTGTTCTTTTGGAATTGATTTCATTTAAGGCAGAGTTAAGAAAGTTGGCTAAGGATTAAGAGATGAGAATCTTGGCTCTCTTTTGTAGCCTCCTACTAATTCAGGAAATTGACGGGTGACACACTGTGCTGATGAGAACTTGACTGCTCTCCCTCAACCCAAGAACACCAATCCTGGTGCCTTTCCAGAGTAAATGAGAAGACGACCATGGGATGGCAGCATGCACAGCACTCCCCTGGGGACGCTCCAAATCACATTCACTTACCCGCTTGCCCTCCAAGTCCCTGATTCTGCAGGTGGCAGGGCACGGGGTGGCAGGGCGTGGGGTAGCGGGGTGCTGCTGGGATATGTGTGGCCTGTGTGTGTTTCATCCCAATAAGAATGAAATGGCTCCATTACAATCTCAACATCCCCCCGCCCCCGGGTTCCTCCAAGGGGCATATTAGAATTTGAAACGTTCCAGAAGTTAAAAACATCGGCCAGCCCTTTCATTTAATTAGAGTCATCACACCCTCCCTTCCTCTGCATAATAACCCACAAAGAATCTGTCCATATTAATATAAGTGATTGTATTTAGTCCAGCACATTCTAAACAACACATTTGTCATTTTCCCATTGTACATGGTTAGCTGAAGCCATTATAAATGGTTACCACTTCCAACTTTGTATCTGAAATGCAGCTTCTCCCACTGGCGTTATTACCATTTTCCAATTTGGAAACCATGGGTAATGTGTTCATGGGGACGCACAGACTTTCCTCTGGCCCCATCCTCTTTCCTGGGTCCTGTGGGTCTTGCCAGCAATGACATGTTGAAAGCTCACTATTAATAAACTCCTTATTAAATAGATGTTTGCTGGCCGGATCCAGAGTGTGATGTAGTGCATTGAGAGGGTCCATTTCTTTAATTTAATCTTATTTATTTCTGTGGCCCAAGCTGATACTCAAGGTTTCAGACAATTACAGTTCCTGCGTAGGACCAAATCCTACGGCAGCTGGTTATTTCCTCTTCACATGAGGGAAGTGTTTTGTAGGCTGGAAGAGAATGCCCTTATTTTTGAGTGGGGGAGAGATTGATATTACTATTAGAAGAGTCCTGCCTCTTGGCTTTAAGCTGGACACGAAAGAGATCGAGAATTACCCCGGAGCCAGCGTCTTGTTTTTCTGTCAACTTCCTCTTGCGACACACCCAGAGTTGTTTATTACCTGCCACAGACTGATCATCTGGACACCGCTGCAAAGATAAGGACGATCCTTTAACCCCCGCCTAATTGGATTCGGTGTGTGTCGTTGCTTCCCTCTTCTGCCACGCGGCACACAGCCTGTACGCACCTGTCAAGTGCGCGCCGCCCCTCACATACCCGTCTGCTCATGCGCCCGGCACGTGTGCATCTCCTCGAGTCACAATCCGCCCCCACCCCCTCCACCCTGCAAAGGGTTTTGCACTGAAGCAGGCGTCCATGAGGGATTAGGCTCCAACTGGCTTTCCAGCAAGATTCTTTCATGACCTCGAAGAGCGGCGTTTGGGCTCCACTGCTCAGGCACCCCAAACTAGTGCCCAGCAAGGACCAGAGAATTTGATTAGAGGGAGTGACATTTAATGGCTGGAGGTGTTTGGAGGTTGAAATATGAATCTTTCAAAACCTATTCTTTTTTCTTCCTTTTTTTTTTTTTCTTTAAAAAAAACCCAAGCAAGAATCTGATGTGAACAGGGAGCTCACACAGGCTTCTCATTGTGCCCCAGGGTGGGGGGCTGCTTTTTAAAGGTTCCTGTGCTGCAGACATTTCACTTGACTTTGACAGCATGGCAGGTGGCAAAGGGTGCTGAGAACAGGAATCAGACCATTTGTTTCCTGTGCACTCCTGGCGTCTGCTGCAGGAGGCAGCACCGCGGGGCCAGTGCACTTGTGTTTGAACTTTGCTTTACCGGAACGCTCCGGAGGAAAGGAGGCTGGCGTCAGCGAGTGAGCACTGCCTCTGTGTCAGGTGCTTTCTCCTTCCCTGGAGGGGAGGGGTTGGGGGGAGGCCAGGAAGGTCAGGCTCCAGGAGTAAAAATTGACCAGGCCCGGGTCGCCATGGGGAATAGAAACGAAGTGGCCCTTCTGCCCTACGTTCCTGCCTGGAACCCAGCCCTAGGCAGTCACGCAGCCAGCCTCCTGGAAGACGCGGCCAGGCCCCCTGCTGGAAGGCAAGCAGGCATCATACTTTGTGCCTGACATTCGGGAGCCTTTGGGGAACCATCTGCAGACTTCATTTTATTAAGTGGGGAGTGTGGTGCCCATGCATCAAGGGCAGGTGGCATGTCTGAGCCCCACCTGTCCTCATGGGAGCCGTTTATCCATGCAAGCTCTAAGCGGCACTTCGCGCTCCCAGGCCTGTGGCTGGTGCTCAGAGTTCATAGATGGACGGTCAGTGGCCCCTGCCTTCGGGGAGCTGTGGGGGGTGGGGGGCACGGGCCCACCATGGGCCACAGGTCACTGAGGGTTTTAGGTGCTGTGACATCCACATGCCTCCACATCTCTGCCACCCTCTCTCCAAAGCAGGCCCCCACACCCTCCCCTCGTGCTGCTGTAATTTCCTTCAGAGCACTGCTCACCATGGAAGGACCTTCCACTGGTTTTGTTGGTTGTGTGCCCTGCCCTCGGCAAATCAGCTCCATGGAAACCAAGATTCGGTCCCCATTGCTTCCTCACCCACCCCAGCACCTCCACAGGGCCTGACACGCAGTAGGTGTTTTAGTAAATAAATATTTGCTGAGTGAATGGAATGATCTTGCATCCAGTGCAGTGCTGGCGAGTTCAGGATTCCTTGGTTCCCAAGTGTGACAGCCGAAGAAAATCCGTGTGTTGCAAGGCGGTGGGTGCTTGGGGAAAAACACTGAGGAATGCCATAGGTTCTAACGTATGCTTCACCACGATGGTAATGGTGTGGCTGTAAGCAGATCACGTGCCCTCTCTGGCTGCCTCAGTCTTTGGAGCTGTGAAATGGGCATAGGCATATCCCACTTGCCTTTCCAGGATGGGCATGGAATTGTATGACTTAGTAGGTACAAAAACATTTGGTAAATGGGAAACCCTATGCTACTACTTTAGCAAAAGACCTTTAAAAACAAAACAAAACAAAACAAAACACGTGGTCTGGGTGGGCAGGAGCTTTTCCCACCCTCTGTGGCCCCAGCCAGCCTACGAGACCTCTTCGGTTAGTTCATTTGTTGCTTTGCTCTCAATTTTAAAACCACATTCCCAGAAGTGGGTTATTTCTTGCAACCTGTATCTGTGATTCCAAAATAGAATCATTTATGCATTCTGAAGCAATCAATGAAGCAACTTTGGGTGAGATATATCTTCCGGCTTTTTGTTAAATAGATAAACAAATGAACAAAAAAGAAAAAAAAAAAAGAAACAAAACCCAGCCCTGTTCAGGTTTGAAGAAGCCCCAGCATTTCAAGTAGAGGCCAAGTTCCTGCTAATCACACGTACATTTAAAAGCTGCTTTATCCTCTATCGAAAATGCATGAGTGAATTTATTTTTTCTCCTTTTCCAGTCCCAACCCCTTTACCTCCGTGTCCTTTGAGAATTTGTGTTCCTTCCACTAAATTGGCTGTGGCTTTGCTTCAGCTGGTAGCCAGTTTCATAGTTATTTTTCCTCTCTATCTGAGTTTTCATAATATCAGCATCCTCTCAACTTTGAATGCGAAGCAAATATTTCAGCCTCCCGTAAACAAGTCCCAAGATGTCGTCTTCACCAGATTCTAAAGCTGCAGGTTACAGGGAAGAACATAGCAAAGTGGCATCCAAAAGGGTGTATCTAAGGAATCTAGAAGTAGTGATTCAGAAAAGTAGCTTGCCCGAGAGTTAACAAGCTCCCTAGGCAAGTCTTTATCACACTCAGGTTTGGGAAGCACCCCCCTCCTTTGGGATCTGCCCCCATCCCCGACATTTATCCACAGAAAGACTTGACCGGAGAGTGGACCCACCCTGTCCCTATCCGGAGCTGTTCTGGAGCAGGACTCCAGAAGTGCAAGGTCCCCTGATAGGTTGGACAATCCAGGGAAAAGAGGTCTGTACCCAAGAGGTTAGAGATAGCTTTTGGAGATGGACCTGGGTTCATCTGACTGTGTTACTTGGCCGTGACCTTGAGCATCTCCCTTGGCCTCTCTGTGATGCAGACCCCCTCACCCTTACAAACAGGTTATTGCTATTGTCGCACATTAAAAGTTCGAGAAATAGGGCCACGGAGGCCCCACTGCAGGCATTGTAATGACAAATGTTATCGACTGCATCCTCCTGGCTTTGAAAGTCTTCTGTTGTGCCTGCTTAGTCTAAAAAAAGAAAAAAGGTGCCTTTGGAAGAAATGACTGGGGCTCAGGGCCCTCTCGATGCATCATAGCTGGTTGAATTGCGGAGTCATTTACTAAATGTGGTCAATATTCCCACGTAGCGTTTCTCTAAAAGTGCAGTTGCTCCTGTTTGGGTTTTGGCATCTGCATTCTCTTTCGTTTTACAGAGGTAATAAAGTCCGGAGATCGGATTTGGAATCGTATGTCCCCACCTCTCTTAAAAACGTGGGGCAGGTACTGGGCTCAGAGGCCAACGCGTGACAGTGTAGTTCCCAGATCAGCTGCATCGCTGTCCCTGTTCCCCAGCATCCTTCCTTCTTGGGCTCCCCAGGGGCCTTGATGAGAAGGGAGAGAAGGTGGCTGTTTTTCCAGAACCCATTAAAGCAATTAAATGCAGGCTGAAAGTGGTGATTTGACAATACAGCATCGGTACTTAAAAAAAAACAAACCCTGGAATGTATTTGAACCACATCTGAAATGGTGTGTGAGTCTTCATTAAGAGGTTTCTGATTAAGAAAAGAGAAGAGTGGTCCAGTGTTCCAAGATTATCCTTCCATGCAGGTGGGGAAGGGAGGAAGTCTGGGGAGGGGTCTTCCTTCTGCTGTTTCCATCCTGCGGGCTGGGGAGGATATGGTGTCCTATGATGTGTCTGAGCCCAGCGGGACCTTCATCCTTGCTCCGTCTCTCCTGCCGTCTCCTCTCTCTCCTCAGGGGGCCCCAAGCCTATTCCACCTTCTCCCAAACTCGCTTAAACCCTCTCTGCCCTCCACAAGTTCTTCTGGTCCTGAGGGTTTAAGTCCGTATGTTCAGTTTGTCCCCAGATCCCTTCCTCTCTTCCATGCTGTCTTTGACCAGGACCTGGGCCTCCTTTTTAGTGTCTTTCATTCATTCATTCATTCATTCATTTATATTTTCAGCTCTTCCCCAGTATTAGCAAAAGCATTTTTTTGCCTTGAAAGTCCTGGCTCCTTTCTGACCCCCTGAAGGCACCTCATCCTCTTGCCCACAAATCATGGGCATTTCCCAAGTTAGTGACCTTGACCTGCTCTCCTCTCTGTAGTCTCCCCATTGGGGATTGCACCAGCCCCCGTGAGGTTAGACCCTCCTGGCCTGATCCCTCCCCAGCACATCTCAGACCACACCTCCCCCTTCCCTGCCATTGGAGGCCAAAGTGCAACGGCTTCCTGGCTGTCTGTCTGTCTCCCATCTTGCAGTCAGTCCATTTAGTATCCTGGAAGCAGGGCACACTTCCGAAATTTGTCTCTCATCAAGTGGTTCCCTGCCTAGCACCTTGCCCTGGAGCTGAGAGCCTTCAGGGCAGAAGCCGAGCTCCTGAACCTGGTGTTCAGGCTGCGTGATCTGATCCCTTTCTGTCTGCAGACAGTCCGTTTCTCTGGCTTTTCCCCGAGTGCCGTCCACACTTGACCAGACAGGCAGCACTGCCCTCCTCTGAAAGGCGGCTCTGGGTCCCTGCACCTGTCGACACCCACAGCCCCAGTGAGGCCAGCCTCAGTGGATCATCCCGCCCACCCTCAGCTACCCTGTCTGCAGGAACCCCTCTCCTCTCCCCCATGGCCCCATCAGCATAGTGACCCTGATTCACTGGTTGTGACACAGATTACACATCTCCAAGTGTTTCCTTGAATTGCTCTGTGGTAATAACTTCTGTATTGAGGGCTCACGGTAATCCAGACGGTATTCTCTGGACTTTCTATGCATGAACTCACTTGAACCTCACACTAGCCCAATAGGTTCAAAGTAGGTACCGCTTTTATTGCTTTGTTGTACAAAAAATTGCAAAGAGTTTGTCACTTGCCTATTGTCACAAAGATGGAAGGTGGCAGAGCCAGGAATTAGAATCAGGCTTTGTTGACTTGAGGGGGATGCATCTGTCCCTCCAACGTCGAGAGAGGTGACATCCCGTGATGCTATAGCCTGGGCCCTGGAACGAGGGCTCTGGGTTCGAAGCCTGGCTCTGCCACTGTGCACCTGTGGGGCCTTGAACAAACTCCTTGACCTCTCTGATTCTCAAATGCCTCTTTGATAACGTTGTAAGAGGAATAATAGTCAACCGCAGGCGTGTTTCTGAACTTCCCTGTTCAATTTCCTCGTCTCTAAAGTGGGGGTAGTAACAGCCATACAGTTAACCTCTGAAAGCACTGGGGGGAATCTATTGATTTGAGCATTTCGTGATTACCTGCTGTGTTCCCACCGCTGTGTTGGGGTCTTTTCCGCACCAGTTAAGACTTCTTGGTATAGCATACATAGCACCTAAGATGCTTCTAAGCTTACAATTCTGAGCCCACGAATAAATACGGCCCCCAAGGACCAGCATGTGTGTGCCGCCTGGAGCTCTGCAAGGGCTTGGCGCAGATCTCCCCACTGGCTCTTCGGCGCAGCCCCCAGGGAGAGGCGGCCGAGCATGGAGAGGAAGAAGTGGCCGGTCACCAGTAAGCTGGTAGGAGGTGGCAGGGCTGGGATTTGAACTCTCTTTCTTCCTGCCTCCAAAGTGTGCGCTCATTGCCACCTCCTGGCGGGTGTGCAGCCTAGCACGGCGCTGGCCGGAGCCCCATTTCAGTGGATGGACATTTCCTCTCTGACGCTGTTTTCCTTATTGAGACGGGCGTTGCAGCCGTTTGATCAGAAAACCCCCCGAGTGAGCAGACAGCCTGGGCCGCGGCCGCCCTGCCCTTTCCTGGGCGAGCTGGGTGCATCTTACTGATATAGGCTTCAGGTACCCCCGCAGCACTGGGCACTCTTGCCCTCCTCCTTTTTTTCCCCCTTCACCCTCTCTTATCTCTCTTGCCATGCCCAGACCTTTGTCAGGATTTTATTTTGTGCATTGTCTGTGAAAATTCCCTAAATAGATTAACTGTGACCTCGATTCCCCCCCGCCCGCATTGGGATAAACCCGCAACTTAGGAAACCCTCTCATTGATGGGGCCGAGGGTGCGAATCCGCCTACGCCGTCTGTGTGGTCTGCAGTGCGGGCACAGCACAAACAGGGTCTCTCGGGCCTCGTGTGAGAGGCCGGTGGTCGTCAGCACCATTGCAGGCGGGACAAAGGAAGGGCCATCTTGTTTGGTTCATAGGAAACACGAGGAGCAGAGGAGTCCGCCTGTGCATTTAAAATAAAATGTGTGTATGCACGTGTGTTAATGACCCGAGAGATACGGGTTCAATTATAGAGCTCGGAAACCCCAGGAAAACACAAAGGAAAAAGACCCCCCCCAAAACATCGATGATCCACTCACCCAGAAATAATCACTATTGACAATTTGACTTCCGTCTTTCTGGTCCCCCGCATGCCCGCGTGTGTAAATTCCTACTGGGAATATTCTACAAAACTGCCGTTCTGAACATAGTTTTTGAAACCTGTCTCACCAAACAGTGTATCATGACTCTGATAAATGTTTCTAGAACGTGGTTTTTAACTATTGCGTCATAGCAAAGAGGTGCGTGATTTATTTGACTGATTTCTTTTTGGATAGTTTGTTTCTTAAATGTTAGCCACATTGCTGCTTTAGACAATGTGTCCTGGCACATTAATCTGGAAGCACGTCTCTAAAAATTCCTTGGGCTGTCTTTCTAGAGGTGGCATTGGCTCTGGGCATAGGCAGAATTTTAAGGCTTGGTTCACTGTTGCCAGATTGTTTTGGGGGAAGAGTGTCTTATTTTACAGTCTCCTCTATCAATGTTAGCGATATATGGGATGCTTCATTTTTCCCCCAGCCTTGCCAACACCGGATATTATATTTCTTTCCCATTTTTGCTGATCTGTTGGACAAAAAGGTATCCTGTTTTAATTTGCATAATTTAAATAGTGAGGTTGAATACCTTTGCATGTTTATTATTTGTATAGCTGTATACACATATACTTAATATGTAATAAATAGCATGTAGCAGAAGGTTTCGTGCACATTATATAACACTGTTGTATAAGATATATGTACATTTATTTTTGGTGTGTAGCTGACTGATGTCCTATGGCCATTTAATCACAAGGGTGTTACATTTCTACCTCCTCAGAACTATCAGCCTTTTCTTCAAGATTTAAAAACAAACATTTGTTAGGAGTAGCTGTCGGGTGGTTGATTCATCTGGAATCCACCTGGAATTCAGATTCTTTAGTCCGAGGGTGAATTAAATTGGAGGCCTATCCCTTGTTAGCAGAATGCGCAGAAAGTGGTGAGGGACAGGAATGTTAAGTGTCCTCCAGGAGAATATACTCCATCCATGTATCCTCTCTTGGGCCAAGAAAATGTTGGTATATAATCAGATTTTTCTGACAGATGGATGTGCTGTGGACATTGGTTCTAGGTCCTAGCAACTCCATTGGAAACCCATCGAGGCTTGTCTTGAGTGATTATGTTGATGACTCCTAGAATCTTGTTAGTTCTTCCCAAAAGAAAAAAAAGGAAAAGAATAAAGAGACTGAATTTAAAAGAACATTTGTAAAGCAATTTACTTAAATTATAAGAGACTAAAATCCAGGCTTAGTGGATTATTGAAGAATTGCATTAAAAGGGAACCAATATCTTTCTGGAATCTGCTCTGTCCTCATCTTCTGAGTTCTTTTGCAAGGGGATGGCGATTCTGTCACTGTCTTGCGAGTTTCCCATAGCATTATCCCCAAGGACAACATTTTCTTTCTCTCTTTGATCCTTCGTGTTTTTCCTTTTCGCACAGCCTTAAGTCACAGAGACGTTTAGGAGCAAAGATACCAGAGATCAGGGGCTTTAAAATGTCAGGTCCCTGTTCCAGGCTCTGGGATCCTGGTGTTCCCAGCCCTGGAGCAAAGGCTTCCTTCTTCACACCGAGCCCTTGGAGAAGGTCAAACTCATAAAGAAAGGACAGTGGAGAGAATGAAGAGTTGATTTTTTGAAATCTACTTTGTAAGGCTCAATTAAAGGCAAATTGAAACAACGTTAAAAGAAAAATTCAAGAGGGGAAAGAAAATGTTGATTACTCCACCCTCCTAACTAGTTGTCCGTTCTCAGCCCTATCCCGGGATCCTTATTTCTGTGCTTTCACATTCCTCCATGGTTGGATCACCTGCTTCTGTTTATTTTTGCTTCATGCATATATTGGGCTGCATCTTGGGGAAGAGGGCTGCTCTGCGGTCTAAATTGATTTCCATGAGCTTGTAGCCGCTTAAAGAGGTGAGGTGTCCACAGAGAGCCAGAGCGGGTGGCCGTATGGTGGCAAGCTTTGCCCCAGATCCTAGCCTCATGACAGGCGCACAGCTGTCAGGGACACCAACGTGAAGCCACTGTTCTTTGAGACAGTGTACCGCTCAGTGTACCGCTACCTGTGTATGTCAGCGTTCCAATGGAATGTAAACTAACACTTTTGGGACTTTTATGTAACAGAATGTTTTTAAATGACATGATTCTTAGACCAAAGTCAGCAGCAGTAAAGTATGTCTGGGAGTGGAAGGAGAGAGTGGGATGAGAAAGCAGAGTTATTGCCCAAGCATCTGTGAAAAATCTCTCTGCTTCCAAGTCCATGTATAAGGTGTCTGATCCTTGAGATGTACTTCAGCATTCATTCATTCACTTGGCAGTTGTTTTCCTGTATGATTGGTGTGATTTAACATCCTCTTTGAACTCTACATATCCCGCGTTTACTTACTTGTTAATATATTTGTGGTTAATTTTTTTCCTACTTCAGAAATAATTGAGTGACTTAACTTAGAAGGGACATCATGAAAAAGGCACAGAGCTTGGAAACCATATTGGAAAGTGTGTGAATGTGTGTGTTGCCTTTAATGGGAATAATATTTCATATTTAAGTGGAGTTGTGAGCTTCCTAGCAAGCAAGGGGAAAAGGGAAAATCATGCATTGTTTAGATTCTACTAGAGAATTCATTGGTATTTCAGGAGTGGTAAAATTCTTCATTGGCAGTCAGTTTTAAAAGTAAGGCAACCAGTTTCAGGAGGAAAGCGATTTTTGCATTCCTTTTACATTTTCTTCATTACCTTTCATCATATGTGGAATCACGCATGATTTCCATTCTTTCATATTTATTGACACATCTGTGACCAAAACAGAATTCCCTGACTTCTCCATCTGCCAAGAAGGATATAAATAAAACAATCCCTGTATACGTATGTTGAGATATGTATTTTCAGGGATACAGAGCAGCACGTGCAAATAACTTGGAGCATTTGATACTATAAGAAAGGCCAGTGGCAGGGACAGGCGATGTGGCTGGCCAGGCAGCAAGTCCAGCCACACAGACCGGAGACACACTGCGTGGAGTTTGTATTTTACATCAGAAGCAGTGAGAGCATTTGGGCATGGAGGGGACAGGGTCCACTTGCATTTTATTTTTTATTTTTTTAGATTTTACTTCTTTATATGACAGAGAGAGAGAGATCAAAAGTAGGCAAGAGGCAGGCCAAGAGAGAGAGTGAGAGAGAAACAGGCTCCCCACTGAGCAGAGAGCCGATGCAGGGCTCGATCCTACGACCCGACCCGGAGATCATGACCTGAGCCACCCAGGCACCCCTCCACTTGCATTTTAAAAGGATGTCCTGGCTACAACACAGAGGCTGATTTCAGAGGCCGGGAAGCTGTTGCAGTTAGTGGTCCCTGTAAGAGGTAATTAACATAGATAAAAATGTGACGCAGAGGAAAGGAGCTCTGAAGACAGGGCTAATTAGGGCTTTACTTTGTCATGACATTAAAATATGCCCCAGTGGCAGAGAGTCCACACCATTAATTTCTGTCCTCCCTCCAAGTGGGGCTGAATGGGGAGGATCTTTCTAGCCCATGTGGCTGTACCTAGCACAAGCTCGGGGTTCAAGAGTTCGGGGGGCTCTCACTTGTTTATGGTCTGTAAGTCCCACGTCCCCTTTTCAGACCCTCACTTTGTCCATCTTGTGAGGCCAAGACAGAGGGTTGCCCTTGGGTATCTGAACCCCCTTTCAGTGCTGATGAAAGAAGCACGAGTTTTGAAAGTCCGAGATTCAAATCCAAGCCCTGCGTCTTACCCTCTTTCTGACCTTTCATAAGACACACGACCACCTAGAGTCTCTTTCCTCATCTGGGCGATGTGTGGTCATCCCCGTAATTCTACTGTTACCAGTAATGTTAGCTACCACGTGCTGGGCACCGGCAATGCACCCTACTGAGTGCAAGATGCTCTGTGTACATTATTTCGTCAGTCCTCATTTTGTCCCCACAGTACCTCCGAAAGAGGAGGCATCAGTATCCCCATTTAACAGGAGATGAAGCTGAGGCAACTTGTCTGTGGTCTCCTAACCAGGAAGAGATAGCACTTGGGGAATGGCTTTCTAGTGAATGTACCTTTACCCTGAGAAATTCCTGAGGGGGATCCTTACCCTAAAGGTACTTTTTTATTTTGGTGGTTTGCAATTCTCTAGTTTGCAGTTGGAAGATAGAGCCAAGGTTTGCCTATAACTAGGAGATTTCTGGAGCCTGTGGAAGAAAGCATAAAGGACGGTGGATCCCTGCACCAGAGTGAGAACCCTGCTTTAGGAAAAGGCCTAGGAAAGCCCCCACCCAGTCCCATCCACAGTGCTGTGGAGGAGGAAGTCTGGTCTTCCAGAAGCACAGATGTCGTAGTGCTGCCCCCTGCAGGTGATTTTAGGAACTACAACAGGGAGGGACAGGGGTGGTTAGGAAAAAAGATGCATTTGCCCGCTGCTTCAGCTAGAGAATTAGACACACGTGTGCTTCAAGATGCATGAAAAAGTATGTTATCGTGAGTTTGTTTGCAGTGGCAAAACCCGAGAACCATCTAAATGCCCAACAACAGAGGAGTGGGAATTCAGTGATGGTGTTTCTCTGCCAGGAAGAGCGAGCGCCAGAGCGCACAAAAAGATGAGCTTACTTACTATCATTGAACTGGTGGACAAAGATCGCCAAAATACATCTTTTTAGCTGGAAAAAAAACACGGTGATGAAAATGTTAAGTGTAAGTCAATTTGTAAATATCAGACAACAGTATTTTTGTATGTGGGCTTCCACATATTTATAAAATGCACAGAACATTCTGGAAGGACAGACAGTGGTTATGATGGGTGCTGGATTGAGACCCTATCATAATCAGACCTAACCCTTTTGCAGCTCCTACCTGTGCTCTAGGCACTAAACGCTTTATGCAGATAAACTAATTTAATCCTCACAGCCCCCATGTGGCAGAGCTGGCACGGGAGCCTCCGGGAGCCTCGGTAGCTGGGCTCCAGAGCTGTAGCTCCTGACCACTCTTTTGCTTCTCTTGCTAAATCCCATGTGTGCCTGAGGTGTGTGTGCTCCCGTGAGTGTGGAGAAGCATGGGGTGCCGACCTATGGCTGCCTGAGCCCTAGTGTAGGGCCCTGATCTTTCCGCAGGCTCATTTGAACAGATTCCCTGGGGGCTGCCTAGCATTTAGAAAGCTCAATAAATATCTTGTTGGAACAGGTTATAAAGAAAACAGAACATGTGGTGTGCCTCAAGGAACATAACTTGGAGTCCTAGAGACAGGATGTATGAAGCTGACGCGGGGACTCTAGTATAGGTGGCAGTGAAAATACAGAAGTGTGCTGGGTGCTCTTGGACATGGAGAGTCCGTTGCAATCCAGGAAGGCTCTCTGGAGGTGGTGGAAATGGGCTGAATGTCAAAGGCAGGGCAGATGTGAAAAAGTGTGAATTAAAGGAAGAAAGGATGTTTTTGAAGCTGAGGAAAGTTGTAAGAGAGAGGCTAGAGCTACCTCTGTGTTTGTGTCCATGTAGATAAGAGCTTTAGAGAATTCTGGGGCTTGGGTTTGGGAGAAGGGGCCGGTAGACTCAGGAAGGAAATTCACATTTAGTACTACTGTGTGCCAGGTGCTATATACTACATATAGGCGGTCTACATTATCCTTTTTTTTCTCTCTCTCTCTCTTTTGAGTTTTGAGTAATCTCTACACCCAACATAGGGCTCAAACTCATGACCCCGAGATCAAGAGTTGCACACTCCTCCATCTGAGCCAGCCAGGCCCCATGTTATCTTAATGATGCTTTCAACAGTGGCATTTTAAATGCAGAAACAGGCACAGAGAGGTAGGGTAATTTGCTGTGTCACACAGCAAGTCAACAGAGTCAGGATTGGTGCCCAGTGAGTCTGAACACGAAGCCCCCACCAAGCAAGGTGGGGGTCAGTGTGGGATCAGGAAAAGCAGGCGCACATCTTCCCTTTCTCTCTTCCTGATCACTAACTTGAACCTGGGTCTTAGACAGGCTCCCCTTCCTGAGGTTGAGCATCTCTGCTCCTGAGGAGAGAAAACTTGACTCTGCAGGCCTGTGTCCTGAAATAGGTTGGCTCAGTCACCACGAGGTGCCCTTCCTTGAGATGTTTCCGGAATGCGTCCTTTGTGCATGCCCCGAGGACAATAGTCTGATGGTCCCGTGACCTCGTGGTGCACTTCACACTCACACTTTGGTGCATGTTCTTGAACACAGAAGCGTGTGTGCATCTCCCGTGTGAACACACAACGCCCGGTCCCCTTTCCACTGCGGCCGTCTCCCGTCGCTTTCTCTGTCCTCTGCCGAGTGGAGGATCCTTTCGCCTGGACTGTGATTTGGGGGCTTGATAGTCGGCTCTGAAGAGCTGAGCGAGGCAAATTTGCCTCCTGAGAACATTAATCCAAGGGGCAAGTTATTAACTTTGAAGACATACACATATAATTTACATTTCCATAATCACAACACGCCGCCCCCAGCAGTCATCTGCTGATGGATGGTATCTGAGCCGTGCCGTCTGCTCGATCAGATCGCGATCGCAAGGATCTGACTCCGTGAACGCACGCGAGCCCTGGGTCAAGTCTCACCAGCAAACACACGGTAACAAGTGTGGGAACGCGTGCTCTGATGACCACTCCGCCTGTAGTGGTTCTCCCTAGATCTCACGTTGTTTGCTTTTTAGCCACAGCTCACTGAATTCTCTGGGGACAGGCACTGTGCCATAAAGGGCCCCTCCACCTAGAGAGAGAGAGGAATTAGGATCTTCATTTTACAGGAAAGAAACAGATGAACAGAGAGTGTCAGTAACCTGTGTGAGGTGGCACAGCCAAGAGCAGTTGGTTCAGGAGCCTGGTGCGGGCTGCCGTGTAGGAGACAGGCATGGGTGACAGTCACCAACTCGCACCAGGCAGAGCATGTTGCTTTAAGGTGGGTGTTGGATGTGGTTTTCTGCCCACGGACAGCTGCCTGCGAAGATCAGAGCCGCCCAGCCACGGTCCCACCGGAGACAGACATTCGTCGGTCTCCCCAGCCCTCAGGTCCCTTGGGAGGTCCCCTGCTGCCCATGGTAACTCGGGGTTGCAGTTACCACACCTCCCACACCTCGGATGCTCCGTCTGCCCTGGTGTTGATCCCTTCTAGCTGGCAGGGAGCCTCAGAGCCCCCAGGCTCAGGATCTGGGTCGAGGACCTTGACGGCAGCCTCAGCCCGCACAGTCTTGAGGACTCACTCCCTGAGGGCTGCCTGGACTCGGTCCCTGTGTATCCCAAAGCCCCTGATCTCTTTGCTGCTATGACTCATGACTGTCATGGGTAAATACAGCCTTTCCTTCTAGATGGAGCCACCAACCAGAGGACAGTGAAGTTGCCTTGTGGGGCAGAGCCTCAGCCGTTAGTGAGTTCAAGCTGCTCGCTGCCGGTTGGCAAAACTGAGACCCCGCCAGAGGAGGACATGGCCCCGGGCCACCCAGCGAGCCCGTGGCGCACCAGGGCCATGCCTGGGCCTCTGCCTCCCGGCCGGAGCTCCTTCTAGTTTCCTCTGCCGCCTGAGCCGCGTGGTGTGCAGAGGCTCGCTCTGGCCAGAGAAGCTGCTGGTTCCTCTGAGGACCGAGTGGCCGGGTGCGGCCGAGGCCCAGTCAGCGCCCGGGCCTGGGGGTGGCCGCGCGTGTGCGGGGCTGGGGGCATCGGCCAGATCGCCTTTGGAGTTCACTTCTCGGTTCACACAAGCAAGTGACTGTGTGAAAAAAATGGAGACAGAAAGGCAGTGAGAAGACAGAAACCAGCTTCTTAGACCGCCCTGTCTCCTTGCCTTCCCCGCGTGACACACACGTCGTGGCTGAAAAGGGCAGTGGGTGGAGCCTTTGGGGCGGCGTCTCTCAGCCCTGTACCAGGCAGTATCCTGAGAGCCTGCTCTGGGGTGCCAAGCGCCGTTTTGGGAGTCTTGGGCTGGTTCAGTTTTGGAGGAGGAAGTTCTTGCTCTCCAAGCCCCCCCTAGAAGCCCACATTGACCAAAAAGGCCAACAATCGGAGATTCTGGAAGGGTCTTCACTTGAGTGGCCGTCAGAGTTTCTGGCCCCTCAGTCTTATGGCGGGGGAACCGAGTGCACGGGGTGGAGGGGGCTACCCGGGGCTGGCCTCCTGTGTGTCCTTGGCTGTGTTTTCCTTACTCGTTCCCTCTCTGTCCCTTCCCATGTCGGGCTTCCAGGGTCCCCTTCTGTAAGACACCAGAGGCGCAGGAGACTCGGTGACCTCCCAGGCCCTCCCCGTTCCCGCCGTCCGTGGTCTTCTCACCAGAGGCACTAACCTCCTCTCTGTTCTCAAGGTTGCCGCTTGCCTATTTATAGAACTGACCAAGAGACTTGCACGGCAGCCAGCCGTGCAGGATACAAGACGTGCTCTCCGCCGCCTGCCTGCTTGTGTAACTCCCGGGATGAGGCTTCTCTGCACCTGGTTTCCCTTCTCAGTGCAGATGCCCGGGGAAGAGCGGCGTGTGGGCTGAGCTCCTACTGTGTGCAAAGGCCCCGGGCCTCCTGCGTGGTCTCCTGGAATCCCCACCGCCTTGGGAAGTGGGTGATGTTTCATGGTGCTGCTTCTAGACGGACAGCGCGGGCTGCGGGACTCACGGAAGCACAACTCAAATGCAGTTCTGCTTCCATGCACCGTTTCTGTTCTTTCCTCTGTTGCTGTGGATGTCGGGGCTCAGGCTCACAGTCTCTTGAGGGAGGGAGCAGGGAGGAAGCAGGCCAGGGGGCCGGGCCTCCAGCCAGCAGTGTCCTCATGGAGGAGGGAATCCTGGATGGGGTCAGGAATCCTGAGGGGTCAGGAAGGCACGGGGGCCTCACAGATTTCTGCTGAGGCTGCTGCTGCCCTATGACCCCCTTCCCTGTTTCCTCCCCCAGAGCTCTGCTTGCTCCTTGGCCTCTCCATCCTGCCCCTCAAACTTCACACAGGTTCTGCCTTCCCAGCTGTCCTATCGGGGGGAGTCCCAGGAACTTGCTGAAGGAGCGCTAAATCTCTCCCTGCTCATCTTCTCGGAAACGCTTTGTAAAAGCAGACTTTTGGAGAGCTGCCATATTCTCATTATCCCTCCACCAGAGACTGGCATTTATTGATTTATTGATTTATTATTTTTTATGATGTTAGTCACCATACAGTACATCATTAGTTTTCGATGCTGTGTTCCATGGTTCATTGTTTGTGTATAACACCCAGTGCTCCGTGCAATCCATGCCCTCCTTAAAACCCATTACTGGGCTGACCTTTCCCCCACCCCCTCCCCTCTAAAACCCTCAGTTTGTTTCTCAGAGTCCACAGTCTCTCATGGTTCGTCTCCCCCTCTGATTTCCCCCAATTCACTTTTTCTTTCCTTCTCCTAATGTCCTCCATGTTATTCCTTATGCTCCACAAATAAGCAAAACCATATGATAATTGACTCTCTGCTTGACTTATTTCACTCAGCATAATCTCCTCCAGTCCCGTCCATGTTGGTGCAAAAGTTGGGTATTCATCCTTTCTGATGGCTGAGTAATATTCCATTGTATATATGGACCGTGTCTTCTTATTCCATTCATCTGTTGGAGGGAACTGGCATTTAGCTGTGGACTTGAGGAGCCCTGGCAGCTCCCAGCTTACCCTGCCTCCTCCGGGAGAGGCTCAGTCCAGCCAGGGCTCCCCACTGTGGGTGATAGCTCTTCCCTTGGCCCCTTTTGTCTTTCCAGAGTACTGGGGAATCAGGAGAACACGGCCCAGGGCACATCCAGGCAAGCTTGGGGAGTCAGAGAGCTAGATACTCCCCTTTTTGAGGCATATTCTTGTTGTTTTCTGAGATCAAAAGCAATGTATCATCATTCTGGAACATTTGGAAAATATTGAGAAAAAGGAAGAACAAAATAATAATCACCCATAATCCTGCCGCCCAGAGAGACACTGTTGGCGTCCTCGGCTTCGTTTTGTTTCTCCTGTGTGTTTTTATCTCTGCATCACTGAGGTCATCCCGTAAGATAGGATGGGGACCTTTTGGCCCCCCTGCACAGTACAGCATATCACGGATCCACGGCTTTACATACGCTCATCATCATTTACAAATGTGATTTTAACAGCTGTGTGAGCTTCGTATGAGCAAGCTGTAGCCCCCCGCCCCCGATTGCAGGGTTGGCTGTTAATCCCCCCGCTAAGTGACCGTCCCTCGATAAACAGCATCATGTCAGCTCCAGGTGCCCCATAAGAAAGCAGTACGGCCAGTCTCAGCGTCCACCCCAGGTGGAGAGCGCGGGCTCTCCTCTCTTCCTGGTGCTTCCATCCCCAGACTGGGAAGTATAGAATGAAGTTGGGGTCTACACTCAAAATTAGTCGCTATGGAAAAGGAACCCCTAATTCCCAGTGCGTCGTAGGCAGGCGATTTGCCTCTATTTGTTCATCTGAAGAATGGACCTCTCTCCCGACAAGATCGGATTCCATGAGGATTTCAGGAGGAGGCAAAGCATGCCGGGTACGGAACAGAGTGTCTGACGCAGACAGGCTCTTTGTCAGTGTCCGGCTATCATTATCAATCGTTTCATCTCTCAACTCTCTTGTCGGGGTCACTAAGACCACCCCCGGCTTCTGCGAGAGCTCACAGGTTCAGCGTATGGTTGTACTTGTGGCTAAGATTGATGACAGCGAGGGACGTCTGGGTGGCTCAGTCAGTTGAGCATCTGGCTTTGGCTCAGGTCATGATCCCAGGGTCCTGGGATGGAGTCCCGCATTGGGCTCCCTGCTAAGCGGGAAGTCTGCTTCTCCCTTTCCTTCTCCACCGCCACCACCCCCCCACCCACCCCTTGTGCTCTCACACTCTGTCTCTCAGATAAATAAAATCTTTAAAAAAAAAAAAAAGATTTATGATAACGAAAGGATACACAGCAAATGAGCACAGGGAACAGGCTCAGGGGGCAGAGTCTGTAGGAAAGCAGGCATAAGCCTCTGAGTCTCCCTTTGCTGCAGGATGAGCCCAGGATGAGCTGGGAGATGTCCACCAGCGATGCTCATTGGAGAGTCAGTGCCAGGGTTTTTACTGGGGTCTGGTCACATTCCGGACCCCCACATAGCTTGCACAAGGAGTGTAGGCACGGTGAGCTAGGTTCGGGAACAGGAGGAACACTCAGAATCTAGGTTCCCAGTGCCCGCCAAGCGGGCCTTCCGAAGGATGCCGTCTTGGGCCTGCTGTGTTCACTCTTTCTGCACAGTTATGCTGAGTGATCGTGTTTCTTACGTTTGGACCACTTCAGGATGGGGTAGGACGGATGCCCTTGTTTCCGTAGGACAAAAATTGAGGGCTACAGAAAAAAGAGCCGGGGGGGCGTGGGGGGCGCTGGTAATTCAGGGGCCGGCCTCCTGCTCCCGGCGTGGGGTCCTGAAAGAAGTAAATTCCGTGTACTGGGAGGGGTTTCCCTCGCTGTCCCCTTCCCGCTAACCCTGTATCCCTCTCTCTCTCTCTCCAGGCTCTGAAGGGCTCGAAGAAGCTGGTGCTGTCCGTGTACTCGGCGGGGCGCATCCCCGGGGGGTACGTCACCAGCCACATCTACACCTGGGTGGACCCGCAGGGCCGCAGCATCTCCCCGCCCTCGGGCCTGCCCCTGAGCCACGGCAGCACCCTGAGGCAGCGTGAGGGGGACTCGAGGAGCGCCCTGAACCTCCTGCAAGGCGGGGACGAGAAGAAGGTGAGCCGCCCGGCCTCAGCCTCGGCCTCAGCACGCCGGCCAGGGGCGGAGGGCTGGTGCGGGAGGCTGGGCCCCCAAGACCCCATTCTCCCTGCCAGCCCCAGAACGGGGACGCTTCTTAGAGTCTGGACGAAGGGGCTTGGTCCTTTCGGGGCTCTGTTCTCCTCTCAGGGCGCTACCGAAGGGTTTGAACTTGTCTTCTTTCTGACCCATGCGATGTACATTCTGATACAGGCTAAGATCCTGCCCCCAGAGAGCCCAAAGACTGTGACTTAAATCAGATCGTTTATTTCTCCCTGACACCGAACAGGGGACAGCGGGCAGCTCTGCCCCCCGTCTTATTGTGGACCCACCCTCACCCCTGTCGTCCTCCCCTGGGCTCCTGCCCCTTCTGATGCTTGAAGCTGCGACCCCGCCAGTTCCCCATCCTAGCCCCTGGAGTGGAAGAGGGAGGAGAGAGCGCTCAGAGCCCTGCTTTCAGTTCAGCATGATTCAGCTTCTCAGTGGTCGGGACTCAGGGGCATAGCCGCACGCAGCTGCGGGGACCACAGGCTCCGACGGAACCCTCTGCGGCTGTGTGTCTCGGGTTGTCAACAGCAGGCACTGGTACTGGTCCCCTTGTACCAAGTGAGAACTGACAGGGTGTGGGCAGTTCCAGACCTGAATCGGAGTGGAGAGCTCGGTGCGCCTCCCAGGGGAAAGGGATTTCCCCCGTGTCAGCTCTCTGGCTCTTTCCAGGGGCAGGCGTGTGGCCCACAAGCACCGTGGGGTGTGGTCACCCGAAGACGGGGGCAGGGGCATCGAAGCCCTCCCCCCCTCATAGCATGACTGCTACAATTAAAAAACAAAAAGACGGGAGATGATTCCCCTGAGTTTTTGAGCATCACAGTGGGTGCTGTTTGCCTCGCACCCCGTGGTTGCTAGGAGACCAGGAATGTGAGTCCTGCACGGCCGGCTCTCCAGATGTTTTAGGAACTGAACACCCACAGCCCCAGGCCATGTGGCTTGGGATTCCGGGCCAAAGCCTGCCCTCTGGAGACTCTTGACAGCTCTCCTTTCCCGCCCATGAGACCACCTCTCCATTTAATGTGCTTTGGGGCGGGCGAGAAGCTGCGATGGGGGGCCCAGTGGTAGACCCCCACCTCCCGAGCCACCCGGGCAGCTTTGTGGTGGCAGCGCTGGGTGGGCAGGGGTGTGCTCGAACCCCCTCCCCGCCAGGTGATCCGTGCTCCATAGCAATCTCGAGCCAGCAAGGCTGCCTGAGGCATGAAGTCATTTTCCAGCCCAGCCTTCCAGGACTGGGCAGGGAACTGGCTTAATCTTTCCTGTGTCGGGCATGGTGCTGATGGGTGCTGGGCGCTGGGCTTCAGCACCTCAGTGAATCCTCATGGCCACCCAGCCGGCTTAGCTGTCACCCACATTTCAAAGCACAGGAATCCAAGAGAGACTCAGGGCACTGTAGCAATTAAGACCCATTCCACGGGTCACCCTGTTCACCCCGTACTCAGTACTTAGTGAACACCTGTGGTGTGCTTCATGCTGTGATGGGAGGGAGGGATAGAGAAGTGGACGGGAGAGATGGGGCCCTGCTGTGGAGAAGCTTCCAGTGAGTTTGGAGTTCATGGGAAGAGTGAGACCATAATCCAGAAAGGAGCAAGGGTGAGCAAGATCATTAAGGTGGTGAAGAGTAATAGAAGGAAGTAAAATCCGGAGACAGAGGGGTGGAGAGTGACAGAGAGGGAGGCTCTGCTTCAGATGAGGTGGTCAGGGAGGGCCTCGCTGAGGAGGTGACTTCTGAGCTGAGACTTGGGAAGGAAGAAGGAGCTGCCATGTTCTCTGGGGGCGGAAAATCCCAGGCAGCAAGGATAGCATGTGCAAAGGCTCTGAGGTAAAAATCAGTTCACATCTTCAGAGCTTAGCAAGAAGGGCCCTGTTGCTGGAATGGGGGCAGGGTTGGGAGGGCATCAGGTGCCCTCTAAGAGTCTTAGAATAACTTACGTAGGAACACAGAAGGTAGAGATTTAGGGAATTGTGCTCCAGGGAGGACCAGAGACCTCAGGAGGCAGGAAACACCCTGGACCACACCAGAGTGGCCTTCACAGATCTCACAGCTCCAGACAAGCCCCTTCTTTCCCTTCTGTTCTTCTTCTTGCCTGGATGCATCCTGGAAACCTCCCCATTTCCTGTTGTGAGGGCTATGGGGAAATCTCTCTGGAACCTGCCCTTCTGTTCCCTGGACCCAAAGCTCAGCAGGCCCTGACTCTCTTCTCTCTGGTGTCCTGGAATTGCCTAATACTCCAAATCACTGCGACCAGACTCCCAGACTTCCCATGCCAAACTTTAGTTCTCCTAGCCCAACCCCAGTGGACGCACACCTTCTAGAGACAGAGTGCCCAGGGCGGTCGTGGTTATGAAAATCCCACATGTCGCTAAGAGACTTGGGACAAACACTGGACACTGTCCCCTAAAGCTGCTTCTAGCATCGCAGCCCCTCCTGATAACGCCGTTCTCCATGCTGAAGTGCGGAGCCGACCTGTGAGGGCAAAGGAAGGAACAGAAGGGAAGAACAGTTGTAACTCTCTGGGAGTCAGACCCATCTGCTCTCAGGTCACAGTCACGTCCTCAGAGGCGAAGAGGCACAGGGGGCAGCAGGGAACTTTGCTCCGGGCTCCCGATCCTGAGTGCTCCTCAGCCTCCCCAGCTACAGTGACCTGGAACACACTCATTGGGGGGTGGGTTACACGGGAGAGCATCAGTACGACCAGGAGGGTAAGACACCAGAGCCAGGCTGCCTGGGTTCAAGTCCTGGCTCCGCCGCTTGCCAGCTGTGTGACTTTGGACAAGTTGCATAACTGCTCTGAGCTTCTGTCTCCTGTGCAAGATGGAGACGGTGGTAGGGGTTGCTTTCCCCACCACTGTGTTCATGTCGTGGCAGTACGGATGTCGGTTCTGGGTGCTGGTACACTCACAGTGCCTGGATCAGTGCCTGGCACAGCATAGGTGCTCAGTACTTATTATGTGAATGCCTGAATCAAAACAAAACACCTTGCCAACAGCCTGGGGCATGGAGCAGCTCACTCAATGCTTGCTGGGTGGGAATCCGATTCCTGTGTGATCTGACCCTCACACACTGTTCTTTGCAAAGTCAAAGAGGAGGATGTGGCCATCTGTTTCCCCAGTTGGCATTGTTGTAGGTGTGTGAACAGCTGCCACTATGTGCCCAGGGAGGAGAGCCACGTTCCCTGTCTCTGTCACCTCTCCTTCACCCACAAAGGAGGTGACACTCATCCGAGCTCAGCAGGTGTCAGGCCTTCCTCTTCGGGGTTCTCTCCTGGTTAGCTGGGTCTGATGGGCAGAGCCTACCCTGCCCTCTCCCCTGGGAAACACAACGGCTTAGGGGCAGGGAGGTAGAATCCCAGGGCTCTGGGCTTTCTTTTAAATTGTGGCAAAACACACATCACATATCTTGTATCTTCTTCACCATCGTAAGTGGTACCGAGTTCAGGGGCATGAAGTGTGTGCTCACTGCTGTGTGACCACATCTCCAGGACGCTTTTTCTCTTGCCAAACTCAGACCCGTTCAGGGGCAGCCGTTCCTCTTTCCAGCCCCTGCCAGCCACCAGTGCACTGCGTGTCTCTGAATCAGACCCCTCCGGGCACCTCGCGCGAGTAGAGAGATGGTGTCTTGTCTTCTTCTGACTCGTTTATTTCACTTTGCCTTCAGGACCCCTGCTCTCGTTCCGGTTACAGCACGTGGTGAGATTTCTGCCTGTTTTAAGGCCGATAATGGTCTGCTGGCCGGAGGGACCGCATTTTGTTCACCCGGGTGGTGTCGTCCTCTTGGCTCTTGTGCATAAAGCTGCTGTTCGTGGCTGTGCAGTGTTTCTCAGAGTCAGTCCTTGCGGGGAAGCACCCGGAAAGCCCGTGGCTGGAGCATATGGTGATTGTATTTTTAATGCTCTCAGGAAGCTCTGTCCTGTTTTCCCACAGTGGCTGCACCAGCCAGAGCAGAAGGTTCCGGTTTCCCCAAAGCCTTGTCAACACTTGGTATTTTCTGAGGGCTTTTTTTTTTTGGTCTGTTTGTTTTTGTTTGTTTGGTTGGTTGTAGCCATGCTCTAATGGCTGTGAGCTGGGGCAGGTCTTCCCCCACCTTCCGGTTGGAACTTGGTGCCTCACCATAGCAATGGCGGTGCCCCACGGCACCCAGATGGGAGGGGTGGAGTTCAGGGGCAGGGCCAGATCTCTCTTTCCCAGCCCTCTGTCCTGACATCACCCTGTGCCGCCCCCGCCCCCAGCGTGAGGAGCCTGGAGGAGGCAAGCTAAGGCGTCCCAAGGTCTGATGTGATGCATGCTCCGTAAAGGGACCCGGGAGGGTGCTGTGGTGTACGGAGGAGGGAGCTCCTGCCAGCTAGAGATTTAGGAGGGCTTCCTGGAGGAGGTAAGCCTTTGGAGTTTGGCTACATGGCAGTGGCAGGAATAGTGGTCCAGGTAGAGGGAAAGGTGTGGCAGTGGGAGGGAGGTTAGAAAGAAGTAGATGGATTCTAGTCCCCCGCTCCCCCGACTGGTGTCACATGGGAGTTATAGTTGGGACACAGAGTGTGGGGCCGGGTGGCAGGCTGGGAGTATGTGTGCCCCAGAGACATTTTCCTCTTGGCAGCAGGGAGTCCCTGAGTGTCCTCCTGGCTGGCAGGGGAACAAGGGTGACATCGATTCCGGGTCTGCAAAGACCTTTACGAGAGCAGGAAGAAAAAGGGGTGCTGTGGGCCCCCCTTCAAGGGAAGTGGACTGGTTGCAGTAAAGAGAAAAACAGAAAAGAGCCCCTGGAGCCCATCATGATGTTTCTGGTTCTAGAAGAGGAACCTCGAGGGTGGGAAATAGATCTTGGGGGGAGGTTCCAGCACTCTGCCGGCCTCCTCCCCCTGTGGGTGTTCAGAGTCAGGGGGGCAGGGGGCGAGCTCATTCTTTCACATGGCTTGAAGCGGAGGGTGGTTTGAACGTGCTTGTGGGGGCTGGGATGTGTAGGGGGAGAAGGGAGGAAGGGCGAGGTGGGTTGCGGGTTGTCTTCGGGGTGGAGGGAATGAGCGTAGTGTTTCTAGGTCCCGCTCCGAGGCCGGCGCCTCCCCACCGACCTGCCGCTGATTCTGAGCTACGGAGCCCAGACACCTGTTCTTGGGTTCTTTGTTCGAAGAGACAGTCGCTCTGGGGGGGCACGTGCAGCACACCCCACAGACAAGGAGAAGGGCTTTCAGAAGAGGCTCTCGGCTCTTCTGCTTCTGCTGTTGCCACAGGCCGCACGTACGTTGTCACCCTCTTTTTCCGGAGAGACGTTATGAACTGGGTGGCGCACACAGCAGCCAGAGCTAGAGAACCTCGACGCCCAGCGGCTCGGCCTGCTCTGACCTTTCCAGATTTCAGTGCAGTTTCATGGAAGTCATTTGACTCTGAAGCCAGATCTGTAGAGTATTTGCAGATCGTAACAGTAGTGCCGTTTTCCGGATGAGAAAATGGAGGTGCGGAAAGGCTGAATGAATTGCTCCAGTCCACACAGCCTCTGAGTAGTGAGGCCACGTTGTCCTCAGATCCTAAGTCCTGTCCTCCTTACCTTCTGGGCGGGACTGAGAAGGAAGTACCATCTACCCCGCGCCCACCCCCACCTCCTCGGGTGTCCTCTGGCTCTGGCTCTGCAGGCTTGGCCTGTGCACAGCCTCAGGAGAGGCCCCCCTCTAGCCCAGCTGCTCACTGTGCCAGGAGTCTTGGTCAGCACCTGGGAGTCGCTCAGGCAAGCAGTGGGGCAGGAACAGCCGATGGCAAGGCCCAGGTGTCACCCACCTGGGTCATTAGTCCCCGAGCAAATGGGCTAGTCCTATGCCATCACAGTGTCTTCAGCCCTCAGCCCCGATTCCAGGCTATGACCAAACCCCGCTGCAGCAGTGGCCGCTCCCCCAGACTCACTTGACCAGCCACTGGGACAAGAGGCGCCCTGCCCCTTGGCTTGGGCTGAGGCCCAACCTGGTACAGAGGGAGCAGGGACTTTGGGCCTGGGTTTGAAGCCTGGTTCCTGAACTTCCTGACCGGGTGACCTCAGACAAGTCACCTACTCTCAGGTTAGTCTAGTAAGTTTCCCTGTCGTTAGTACGGGGATAGTCCTGGTGGCCACCTGGGACTGTTTGAGGGCTTAGTACTCGAGTACGGAAGGGTGGAGCACGGTGCCTGGGTGCCTAGGACGTAGTCGTTCCTTCCAGGGACAGCCATCATGTTTCAAGTGCCAGCTAGGAGCTACGTACCTTTCCTATCTTTTTACCCTGAAACGTTTACTGAGTACCTACAGTGAGCCAAAACTGTTCTGAGTATTGGGAATACAGCGGCAACTAGCCAAGGATGACCGCCTTGAAACACTTACATTCGTGTGTGTGCATGTGTGTGTATGTTAAAATAAGTGATGTATAGTATATAGAAAAGGGCATAGGGGCAGTATATGGGTGGGCTAATTCTAGGCAGGGGCAGGGAGGGCCTCATGGAGAAGGTGGCGTAGGATCTGAGGTCCATGAAGGAGTCATCGTGCCTATATCCACCCTGCCGGGGGCTGAATGTCCAGGCTATTGGAAGCCTTAAGGAGTGTGGGGCTAGGAGTCCCCAGGTATAGTTTTTGGTAAGTCTGCCCTTCCTCTTGTTGGGTTTTGTCTTTGGCTTTTTGCTTCCCAGCAGCAGAATGGCAGCTGCGGCTCCTGCCATCACAGCTGTGTCCAAAGCAGAGTGGAAGCAGGGTGGGCAGGCAGAAGGCCCCTCTCACCCTATGCCTATGCCTCTTTTTTCTCTGAGGGCAGAATCGCTCCCAGCATCCACCAGCAGATGTCCTCCATCATGTCCATTGGCCAGAACTGGCCCAGACTACCCACGTCCCAGGCAGAAGGGAACAGGCTTGGCCCAGACTGACTACATCTCGGGGTTGTTGCTCTATTGCTTCCTCGATAGGGTCAGGGTTCTAGGGCAAAGCAGGAAGGGGAGGGGGAGTGGAGTGAGTAGTGCCTGTCCCAGGTACGTTGTTAGACTCTCAACTTACCTGACGGAGAAAACTAAAAATCAGAGAAGTGGGTCCTTCCCCCTGGTTTCCCAACAGTAAAGGGCAGACTCAGGATTTGAACTTGGGGCTGTGGGAGCAACGCAGCGTGCTCGTTAAATGCCTAGGCTGGCCAGCTGCCGTGTGGCCACATCATTTCAGCCCTCCTGCCTCAGTGTCCTCATTGGGATAATGGACATAACAATAGAAACCACAGAGGAAGAGAGAGGATTAAATGGGGCAATGCATCCAGTGCCTGGAATTCAGGAAATACTCAGTATGTTTAGTGACTAATTAATTTAACGAGTTATTCATATTATCGGTGGGAGTGGCATTCTCATGGTGCCGGCTCAGTGTCCTTTCCTGTAGGTGAATTTTTTTCCTGCCAAATGCTGGTTGAATTCCAGCAAGTGATTGAGGCAGGTTACCCTGTGGTTGATAGGACTGTTATTATAGCTCTGTGATACAGGCTGTTTTATTCCCACGTAACGGATTTATGGGGAGGTGGTGGGGAGGCGGGGAGGTTTGTTTCCATCCTCAGGGCTCAGAGGGGCCTGCCGCAGACAGCCGCTACCATCTGGCTGTCGGGGGGCTCCTTTTGGCTCTCTCCTCCCAGAATCTTCTGGGCTTGGAACTGGGGATCCCAGGTCGGGGAGGAGAGTGACTGACTTCAGGCCACCGCATGAGCTGAACTCCAGGTGTGTGTGCCCTAGGCCCTGAAGGCAGAGAGCATGGGGGAAGGGGTGCGTTCTGTGGGCATGGCAGGGGATCGGGAGGGAGCTGCACACTCTGTCCTCAGCGGTCTCACTGACCTCCCCCAGATCTGGGCCCCACCTACCCCACTCCCACCCGGCCACTGCCTCAAGGTGCACACGCTTTCCTGAAGGACCTGGCCAGCAGTCTTCCAAAAATCCGAATGAATCTGAGCAGGTCTCTCTTTCACCTAAAGCCCAGTCTTCTAGGCCTGGCTCTTTACCCCCCACTGACTAATCTTGTCCCTTCCCCGGGTTCCCCACCTTGCTTTAGCCAAACAGAACCCTACGGGACTCCTGGGGGCTATGCTGTGTCTGGGTTCTGAGCTTTTGCCACCTTCCTGCGCCCAAAATACTTGTGTGTGGTCGTTCATCACCACAGCAGGGCAGTGCCCTGGGTTCGACGCTGGTACAGGGCACCGGGGCCACGGGACTGGACAGTGGGCGCAGTGGCTGTGACACCCGCCGCGGGGGCACAGGGGATGCGCTGGCCCTCAGGGTCGTCCCGAAGGAGGCAGGGGTGGGGCTTTCACCTGCCCTCTTCTCCTAGTCCCTGGATGGGAGCTGCTGGGCAGGGGGAGGTGAGCCACCAGCAGCCACCAGTCCCCGCCCTGGGGACAGGGACCATGTCACATGCTCCTGTGATCCAGTGCCCCGCACGAGGCCCAGACTTGGGGGGCTGGGTGAGCGAGTGGAGCGAACCAGCCACTGCTCAAGTGCACGGCCCATCCCGGCCTCTGAGGCAGCGGCGTCGGGGAGGACGCCTCGGCCTTCCTTCCAGGGCACCCCATCTGTGCACGCAAGCCCCATTGCTGGCCGGCCGGGGCCACCAGGAAGATAAGAACAACAGCCAGTGTTTTCTGAGTGCCTGTGCTGCGCTGGGCACGAACCCACGCCAGCTCGCAGCTGTCCCAGCCGCGGCGCTGCACTGGGCTGGGCGGGGCCGTCACAAGGGGCTGCGTTGTCAAGCCGGTCCCCAGCGCCTGCCGTTTCCAGAACATCCATCACTCTGACGCGGCTGGGTGACCGTCCCCCGGTGCCCCCCTGAGAGCAACGGGGGCTCACAGATGCTGTCCTTTCTAATGTGGTCTTCCTTCGGGGGAGCAAACCGGGAGCCGACTCTGGCCTGAAGGGGGTGGGGCCACCCCAGAGCCTGTGGTCCTAGAACCAAACGCCCCAGAGGCGTTCTGTCTGTTGGACCCTCTCCTGACGTCCGCCAGCCTGCAGGAGTCAGCTGTGGCTCGGTGGCCTTGTCTGGTTTTGTCACATGCAAAGTGGAACCAACAGTGGCTGACGTTTGCCAAGCATTCACTGTGGCCCAGAAACTAGCCTGCATCTGTCTCTTAATGTGACCCTTTCCGTAGAAGCCCTGTAAGGCTAATTTCATCTTCTTTTTGTGGGTGAAGAGGCCGAAGCACCGAGAGATTAAGGATGTTGCCTGAGATCTCACAGCAGCTCCCCCCATCGGGCAGTTTGGACCTGAGTCTGTCTCCTTCACCATCTCCACCCAGGGTGGTTGAAGAATTAAGTGGGATTAATACATGCAAAAGACTGTGTTCTCTTTGGGTCCCTTCCTTGTCCCGGTCTTAACCTGTTTAGGGATATTTTCTACCCTTTTGGGGTGAGTTCGGGGTCTTCTGGTGCAACTCCTCCTTTTCCCTAATTCCTCTTTCATACTCAAGACATATGCATGTTCCTGCAGGCTCCTTCATGGATTATGAGGCCTTCCGGAATCAGCCCCTAGCCTCCCCTGCTTGTCCCCTAGCCCCCCAGCTCCCCCTCAGCGCTCCCCGCCTAGGCCATAATGACTCACCCCACAATCCTATCCTGAGCAAAGCACGCTCCCCTACTGCCGCGTGCTGACCTTGGAAAGCCCTTCCCACCCCTGCTGGCCCCTGCCCGGTTGACTCCTGCTCACTCTCCAATCTCATCAGAGCTGTCACCTTCTCCGGGAAGCCCCCCAACCACCACCCTCGCCCCCGGTCAGGACCTTGCACCTTCTCTGCATTGTTGTGGCCTCTGAGCTGCCCCATTGCGCTCTGATCACACTGTCCCATGAAGGTCGGCTTCCTGGTCTCTGTGCCCTTCTGCTGAGAATATTGGGAGCAGGACTGGTCTGGGTCATCTCTTGGTCCCCTGGCCCAGCAATGGGTCTGCACTCAGCAAGTGCTCCCTGTGTTTCTAGAAAGAAGGGCAGCTGAGGCCATACTGCCATAGGCCGCTGGAATGGGTGGCAGAGCAGGAGACTCCTGGGGGGTGGGCAGGGGACCCCTGGCTGGTGGGAGATAGGGAGGCGGAGTGGACTTAGCCTTGATGCTAAGGAGGATGGAAGGTGAAGGAACCTGGGGCCAGAGCAGGCTCTCCCTGGCTGAAGGTGTGGTGAAGGGCAGCTGGGCGGGGGGGGGGGGGGGGGGGGGGGGGGCGGGGGGGGGGGGGGGGGGGGTCTGTGGTCCCCATGGTGTGGAGCACAGGTAAACACCTGAAATGTCACATCACTCTAGAGAATTCTAGGGGTCACCGCCTTTATCGCCTTTCTTTTCCTGCACTTAAAGCTGTGGCCCAGGAGGGAGAGGGATGTCCCCAAGGCCACTCAGTAAATTGGAGGCAGAGCTGGGGCAGCTGATCTGGAATGTTCCAGGCCTGAATCGGTGTGCCCTTTGGGATAGGCCAAGGACTCCAGAGTCTGCTATGCCCCCCCCCCCACGACATTCATGTCCCCCTTGGGCCCTCGAATAGCGATCTCCTGTCCCTCCTGCAGGTGAACCTGGTGCTGGGAGACGGCCGGTCCCTGGGCCTCACAATCCGTGGGGGAGCCGAGTACGGCCTGGGCATTTACGTCACCGGCGTGGACCCGGGCTCAGAAGCCGAAAGCAGCGGACTCAAGGTGAGCAGCCCGACTCCCTCGGGCTGGGGACGGGCACCAGGGCTGCACACGCAGGGCTGGGAGAGAAGGAGCTGTGCTTGGAGCTCTCTGTAGCTGATTTCGGTCAGACCTGCAGCGGGGTGGTCACACTTCCCTCCTTTGAGGCCTGGTCGCAGCTGGGAGCCCCCCGGCTGCAAGAGGAAGCGGTAGGAGCCGTGGCCCCACCTCCCGAGCCCATCTCCCAGCAGTCCTCAGAGCAGGGCAGCCTCCCACGTGGTGCTGGGTGGCGGGCCAGCTGAACTCTTCATGACCGCTGTTTTGCAAACACCGCTGGTGGCTGCAGTGGCCCTGACCTCAGGTTCATTGTAGAGCATGGAGAGGGAAGAGCGGAGAAAGTGGGAGCTGGGTTGAGCTCACACCCAGCAGCTCCCGGATGGCAGTCCGTCAGGGCAACCAGCAATTATTGAAATAGTATTGTTAGCTCGAGCTTTAGAGAAGGCTGACTGCGTCCAGGTCCTGGTCATTGACTTCACACGTAGCTCATTGAACCCTCAGGCTGCCCTTGGGGGGAGGTGGCTCTGACCCACATTTTCCAGTTGTTCAGGTGGACACGTAGAGAAGGTGAAACTGACTTGCCCGGGTTACGGTGCTGATGGTTGAGGACCAGACGGAGCCCAGGCGTCTGTTCTGCAGCCGGTGGCCTTAGCCGCTATGTCGCACCACCCTGCCAGAACTTGCTCAGGGCTTTGGGGGGCAGTGACAGTGAGCAAGGCAGGGACAAGGACCTGGAGCCCAGAAGACAGATCACCTAAAGTGGCGGTGTGTGTTGGGGGTAAATCCTGATGTCAGGGAAGCCAAGGCAGCAGTGATGGGAGCAGTGGACCCAGGTGGCATCCGAGCCCGCCTTGCATAATGAGATAGGTTGGGGTTGGAGGGGTTGGGGAGGAAGGCGTGACCCTGAGGGAGCCAGAGGGTTTCACCGTGGGTAACCAGACAGCCAGGGAATGAAACACGAAATGAGATTGTGTCTTCACAATCTCAGCTTTTTTTAGGATAGATGATGCAGTTGGAAGAGCTCTGGGCTTGGAGTCTGGGAGATTGGGTTCGAATCCTAGCTTTGCTGTTTTTATTTAATAGCTGGGTGACCCTGGGGAACCCCTCCGGCTGTCCGCGCTTCCCCTCCCTCTCCCAGCTGAGCATCATAAATAACACCTCTTTCTCAGGGTTGTTGAGAAGATGAGAGGAGGAACGAGCTGACAATGGCATTAATAACGAAGGCTAAGTTTATTGAGCGTTGCTGTCACAGACTGAATGCTTGTGTCCCCCACATTCATCTGTGCAATCCCTGACCCCCAACATGACGGGTTTGGTGGGGAGCCTTTGGGATTGGGAGGTGCTTAGGTCAAAGGGGTGGAGCCTCGTGAATGGGATTCGTGTCCTTATTAAAGGGTCCCGACCCCCAGAGCTCCCTCGCCGCAAGTGAGGATGCAAGAAGTGCGCAATCTGCACCAGACCTTGCTGGTCCCTGACCCCAGACTTCCAGCCTCCAGAACTGCGAGGAATGAATGTCTTGGATATAAGTCACCCAGTCTGCCGTGTTTTGCCATAGCAGCCCTGATAGCCCGAGACAGGCTTCTGTTCCTCCCCATCGTTGTGCCGTTAAATCACATCCCCACAACACGTCTGGGAGAGCAGCTTCTCAGGTTAGCCCATTTTACAGGTGCAGCAGCTGAGGCTCAGACCGTCACACAGCGAGTGGGAGGCAAAGCGGGGACTCCTGTGCAGGAATCAGGATTCTGGCCAGCTGGGCCAGCAGTAGAGGCCCCACAAGCATGGGTTGGGTCTGGTTGATTCTGAAATGCCTCTGGGTCCCCAGAACGCATGCCGTGTTCTCAGAGAAAGATGACTTCCAAGAGGAAACAATCTCCCAGTAGCCTGTGTGCACATTTTGTTTTTTAAGAAGTTCATTATTTGGGGATAATTTTCGATTTACTGAGAAGTCACAAAGGTATTTCCCATTTATCCTTCATCCAGTTTCCCCTGCCATCAACATGTTATGTAATAACCTCAGTATGTCTGTCAAGGTCAAGAAACTGACGTTGGTACGATGCTATTCCACAAACCACATGCTTTCTTCCGGGTCACCAGTTTTTTCACTAATGTGATCTACTTCAGCCAACCACATTGCATTTGTCCTGTGTGCAGTTTTCATTCCATTTATTTCTTAACCTGCCCCCCATTTCAAAAAAGATGAGCAGCAGCTTTTCGTCACTGAATAAAGTTTTTTTTTTTTTTTTTAAGTGAATGAGTGAGGAGATTGGGGAGAAGAAATATGGGGGCTGAGAGAAAGAGATGAAACCAGGGTGAAGGTCTTTCCCAGAGCACTCACTACAAGGTGGGATGCAGATTTGGCCCTGAGCTTCCTGGCAGCCAGTGCAAAGAGGGAAGCAGATCAGAGATGTCTGTGAGGTGAAAACAGACCACCCGTGCTTGAGAAGCCTGGTTATTCCTGAGCCTGGGAGCACTTTTCCTGTGGTCTCTCATAGAGAGAATGCCATGTGATGGTGTGAGCTGTGTCCTCCATGACAGGAAATGTATGAGTACGTTCTCTACTCTGTTGGGGGTGGACGGATTCTGATCGAATCCATGTTAAAAGAAAGGGGGAGGGAACGTGAGAGAGGATGTATTAGGGTCTGGGCAGAGAGCCCTGGGCACGTTCTCCGTCTCTGTCTCTCTCATCCCTGACAGATGGCAGCTTTTATTATCACGTTGTCCACTTACTGAGGAGTCACTATGCCAGACCTATGCAAAACGCTTCACAGTGTTATGTGATTTTTAGGAAGAGGTGCGAGAAAAGAATGTTCTCGTCCCCATTTTACAGGTGGCAGATTCGGGAGCGGTGTTAAGCAACTTGCCCAAGGTCACCCAACTAAGACGTGCTTGGTCCGCACCCGCCCTGCACACTTAAGTCCCTGTTCTTTTTGTTGTTGTTGCCTTTTCTTTTTAATTTTATTTCATTTTATTTAAATTCAGTTAATTAACACATAGTGCATTATTAGGTTCAGAAGGCGAGTTCAGTGATTCGTCAGTTGTACATAATACCTGGGGCTCATTCTATCCCGTGCCCTCCTTAATGCCCATCACCCAGTGACCCCATCCCCCCATGTCCTTAACCACTAGGCTTCACTGCCTTGCCTCTTGGTGATAACAGGTGTCACTGTCTCCAGTTCAGAGCTGAAGAGACAGAGGCTCATGGAATTGCAGGTCAAACTCTTTCTAATGTCAGAGCTGGGATTTGAACCCAGGCCTGACACACCCTGGGCTTGCCTTGTATAGGGGAGGGCAGGAGCCCTAGGACCTGCCGGCGATCAGCTGGGTGAGGGTGGCCATGTCCTTCCCCTCACTGGGTCTTGGTCTCCCTGCTTGGACAGCAAGCAGCTGAATAGTTGGGCTGGATGAGTTTGGAGGCTTTCTCCCAGATTTGCACGTTTTCCCAGCCCGAGAGCCAGAGGGTGCCCAGGTGCCAGGAACATACTCCATTTCCCTTCACCTGTGGGTCCCCATAGCCACAGAGAGATGGCAAAACAGGTAGCCTGTTGGCAGGTGTCTTATGAGGGAGGGAGGGAGGGAGGAAGGGGGGAGAAAAGGAGAGTAGGAGGGAGAGAGGGAGGGAGGAAGGAAGGAAGAGAGGGAGGAAGGGCAGGAGGGAGGGGACATTACACAAAGGCAGTGAGTGTCCATGGCTGCCTCTCCTTCCCTTCCTTCCTTTTAATCAGAGAGTATATACCGAGGACCCCTGCGTGTCAGACACAGTGCTCGCCTCACAGAGCTGAGCAAGACAGAGTCTCTGACCTCCAGGAGCTTGCTTTCTAGTGGGAAGACAGGGCGGGTCAGAGGTGGAATGACTCAGTTGTTTAATTACAATCAGGATAAATAACAAGAGGGCAAAGCCCATGGAACTGTGTGGGTGTATAACAGGGGAGACCAGCTCCGATCTTGGATATCCGGGAAGGCTTCCTGGAGGAAGTAACATTTCAGTTGAAATTTAATAGGAGACAGGAAAATTAATGACGTGAAGGAGGAAATGAGGATTCCAGGCAGAAAGAACAGCCAACGCTTAAGTAAACAGAGTGAGATGTTCCCAGATGCCCAGGAAGGCCCGTGTGGCTGGTGCAGAGAGCCAAGTGGGGGGAAGGTGCCAGATGATGCTGACAAAGTGAAGGCGCCCGATCACACGGGGTGTGTCATTTCACCCAAGACCGTGCAGCCGGGAAAAGATGAGGCTTGGGAACCGCAGTTAGTAATAAGGAAGGATGCCCAAGGTCTGTGATTAAGTGGGGAGCACAGGTTGCAACACCGCGGACCTCACAGGATCGCACTCAGACTGCAGATGCATGTGCAAATATTTACAGAGAACGCGGAGCAGCTGTCACACCAACCCGTCCCAACGTGTCAGTGTGTTTCCCGAAGGCGGTGGGATGACCGATGACTTCCACCGTTCTTCACATCCCTGCACGGGTCTGAATGGAGCGAATATTACTTTTATAAGCATGAAAGCAGCAACGGGAGAGCCATGCTCTTTTGGAAACAAGGCAGTGGAAGAATATTTCACGGAAGTTTTCCAGTCCCTTCAGCTTGCTACCCAGTGGCGGGCAGTCAGAGGCTTTATTTGCTCATAAAATGCCCGCCCCCAGAAGAGGCTTTTCCTTCTTCGGTCCCCGCCGCAGTAAAGCACTTTGCATTCCCCCCGCCATGGTCTCAACGTTCCCCCTCTGAGTTCCCGCGAATGTGCTAACACCTGCCCACACTCGCTCGGGCACCCAGGACTGATTAATTCCGTTTGTTGCCAACGTGCTGTCAGTGGAATCAGGCATATTGAAACAGAATAAAGGGGCTTGGCTTGGTGGGTGGTGGAGCCAAGAACAGGCTTTGTCAATAGGGCTCCTTGCTGCTTTGCAGAGCTTTCGGGGATGGAAACGCTGCCTTCTGCCTGGCTTCCAGCTGCTCACTTCGCTTCTGAGTCCAGGGGAGGGCAAGTCAAGTGCTAGGGGGAGCAGCTCTCAGGAGGGGGTCAGGCACTTCCCCGCACTTACCCTGGGGGTGGCGGGGGTGGAGCTTGCTGCTGTCCCACCCTCCCAGTAGGGGCTAACCCCCACCTTCAGCATTTACCTTTAGAACTCTCATGTTCCTTTGCACCTGCCTCCCCTGCCCCAACTTCTAGCCCCCCACCGCAGAACGGACCATAAAACCTTATTTGTTCCTTTGAGGACAGCCAGGTCGACTGGCATTTAAAAATAATAATAATGATGGCAGTTGCTGCTTATTCACCAATTATTATGAATCAGGCACTGTGCTCAACCCTGTGGGATACACGCCTACGTAATCCTCCCAGTACGCCCCATGGTGGGCATCAACAGTGCAGTTTCGTAGGTGAGCACTTGAGGCCCAGAGAGGTGCAGTAGCTTGCCCGGGATCACACAGGCATCTGGGGCCCTGGTCCCTCAGGCCCTCCTCCAAAGGCCACGTGCTTTGCTGTCACCTCGCTAGTCCACTAACTTGACCAGATAACAAAAGAACACAGAGACAGGAAATGAAGGACGTGTGTTCTCAGGAGCCACCAAGCTTCTCAAGCCCAGTGCATTTGTCTGGATCCTGCCCTGTCGCACGGTCTTCACCCCTGAGCTCAGGCCAGGGTCGGAGGCCCATTTAGTTGCCACTGGTGGGAGTAGGCTGCCATCCTGGCTGGGGGTCTTCTGAGCAGACCCACTTCTGAGCAGACGCTCCCAAGAGCGTCCCACATTCTGGGTCACCACACTGCTGCTTGCAGCTGGGTGACAGACTGTGTCTGGTGTAGTGTCAGTGTTCTAGTGGCTGGGGACAGCCTGCTGCCTTGCAGATCTGCTCTCTCTGCTGGGCCTCGCTGGAGCCCACGCAGTGTGGCGGCTTTGTTGGTGAAGCCAGAAGGGCTGGGCTGACCCCTCCTTGGATGGGCTTTGCCAGTGTCCGTTCCCCCGACTCTTCCTCTCTAGATTGGGCCCAGGCAGCGCCCCTCTAACGAGCACCCACCAACAGCAGGTGATCTACCCATGTCACCCCTGCACCGTTGCCACAACTCAGGGAGGGGGGGCGGAGAACTCCTTCATCCCATCGTAAACGGTGAGTGTTTATTTTATGACTGTCCCTGTGGGCCAGAGCTTGGTGGTTCTTTGAACACTTCATCTCCCTGCCCACAACAGAGCCTGGCACACAGCAGGTACTCAGGAAATATTTCTTCAATGAACGAGTGTGTCTGGCCTAGGCAGGCCCCAAACCAGTTCTTTGGACCCCAAAGCTGCAGTCTTGACCTCTGTTTCATTTGCATTCTGACCTGACTACACAGAGCTTGCTTTTTTTTTTTTTAAGGATCACATCCCACTAAGAAGTGTTGGTGATCGTCACGAACTGAGCAGTAAGACCCTTTCCCTGAGAGGTGCTTGCCTTTGTGTTGAAGGGAGCTGAGTGGCCACCGTGGCCCACAGTGAGGTCTGCTCATCACAGGGGCCATGTGGGCCTCGGGTGCCACCCCCAGCTCTCCCTGATAGAGGTAGGTGGCAGGAGTCCATCTGTGCGGACAGATCCCAGCCCCCTAAGCTCCCATTTTATACATGAGGATGCTAAGAGCCAGCAGGAGGGGAAGGGACGGGCTGAGGGTCATGGAGAGGGGGGGCAGGACCCCCGCACAGAGCCGCTACCTACATCATCAGGCAGTTTGACCTTGTGTCCCCATGCTTCCCCAAAACAGTTCTGCTGAGAGAGAAGCAGCAGCTTGGCAAACTCTCCCAAGGCTGCTTCCTGCTTATTCTTGGTGGGGGGAGAGGCGTGGCTACCACGTATTACCTGTTTAGTGAGGATCCTGTAAGGGGATTTTTATTTGTGATTGTGGCTGATTTTTATGGCAGTCCAACGAGACAGCAAAAACTCGGTGTTCGTATTTATATAATTCCTGACAGAAAAATCTTAGATAATTAGCAAATATTACAAACACTTCTCAGTCTATAAATTCTACAACTTAGATGAATAGACCAATTTCTTGAAAGATGTGAACTATGAATGCCCAAAAAGGAAAAATAGAAAAACCTGGAGTTCTTTGTATGTGTCAGAGAAGTTGAATTTGTATTCAAAAACCATCCAAAGAAGAAAACCCAGGTCCGGATGCTTTCACTAATGAGCCTTTTTGAACAGTTAAGGAAAAAAATACTCTGCTGTCTCTTCCTGGAAATAAAAGATGAGACAATGCGGGGTGCCTGCGTGGCTCAGTCCGGTTGGGTGTCCAGCTCTTGGTTTCAGCTCAGGTCATGGTCTCAGGGTCATGAGATCGAGCCCCAGATTGGGCTCTGCACCCAGCAAGGAGTCTGCTTGAGATTCTCTCTCTCCCTCTGCCTCTCCCCCACCCTACACTTTCTCTCTCTCTCTCTCAAATAAATCTTTAAAAAAAAAAAAAAAAAAAAAAAGACCGTGCTTCCCAGTCCATTTTATGAGCCCAGTGTCGTGTGATGTCATGACCAAATACATACATTGCAAGAAAACTACTGACCACCACCGTCCAGGATATGTTGAATGCAAAAATACTCAGCAAAATATTAGCAAATCAAGTCTTTGAATCTGTAAAAGGGATATATACCGTGACCATATGGGGATTCGTTTATCCAAGGAATGCAAGGCTGGATTGACATGTGAAAATCAGTGTTATTAGCAGACTAAAGGAAAAAAAAAAAGATGAATGGAAAAAGCACTTAACAAAATTCAGTGTCCAGTTATGATAAGAACACTAGGAATCAAAGGAACTTCCTTGACTTAGTGACGGGCATCCAACAAACCTCCAGCTAAACATCCTTAACGATGAGAAACATTCAGAATCAGCCGGTGAACACCTACAACAAAGCTATCTTCTAAGAAAGAAAAAAGCATTCTACTAAGTGCTTTCTTCTAAGATTGAAATGAGGCAAAAATGTCTTCTCTCGCCACTCCTGTCCAGTATCAGTGCAGTAAGTCAATAAGAAGAAATAAAAGGCACATGGATATGAAAAGAAGAAATGAGACCCTATTTACAAAGACCGATTGTCTACTTGGAAATTTCCGAAGAATTTCCAAAGAAGCTTCTAGACCCACTAAATGAATTTAGCAAGGTAGAATGATAACAAAGTCAGCCTACAGAAATCAGTTGTATTTCTATAAGCTGGCAACGAGTTACTGGAATTCAGAATTCACACATACAGTTTTGAATAGCACCCAAAAGTCCTCAAGCATAAATAACAAAATGTGTCATATTTACATGCTGACAAGTACAAAACAGAAGAGACGTAAATAAATGGAGAAAGGCACTGTGTTCATGGACAGGAAGGCTCAGTGTGATTGAGATGTCAGATCTCCCTAATTTGACCTGGATTCAGGTCAATCCCCATTTCCAAGTCTAGTAGGTTTTTTGGTAGATATTTACAATATGATTCTAAATATTTAAATGGACAGGCAGAAAAACTAGGAGAGTCAAAACAATTCTCAAATGGAAGAGTACTGTTGGAGAATTCGCTCCCTGACTTCGGGACTTCGGGTAAGGCTGCATTAAGCAAGATAACGTGGGCAGTATTGGGGAGGGGACACACACACAGCGATCAGTGGACCAGAGGAGTGAGTCCAGAAATAAACCTCCACAAATATACTTAGCTGATTTTTGGCAGAAGCGCAAGGGTAATTCAATGGAGAAAGGATAGTCCTTTGAACAAACAGTGCTGGAACAGTTGGATGTCTGTGGGCAAACAGGTGACCCTTACCCAAACCTCAGCCCCTTCCATGAAAATTCACTCAAAATGGAGAAGATAAAGCCAGACTGCCTATTCTGGGAAGGTGCAGGAGAAAATCTGTGTGACCTCGGGTAAGAGTTTTTAGATACAACCTCAGAAGCAAGATCCGTAAAAGAAAAATTTGACAAATGGGATTTTGTCAAAATTAAAAACATCTCTGCGGGAGACACTTTCAAGAAAAAGGAAAGATAAGCCACAAAGTTGGAGAAGAAAAATGGTTTCTGATCATGTTTTTGACAAAGGACTTGTCTCAAGAATTTGTGAAGGACTCTCGGAACGGGCAGCTGATCTGGGAAGGGGTTTTGTATAAACTGCGATGGTGGACATGTGGCTCTGTGCCCTTGTCGAGACCCACAGAAACCGACGCCGAAGGGTGGACTTTACTGTATGTAAATTTTTAAAGATTAGCTATGGGGGCGTAGACGGAGTACAGACTGAGCCAAAGGAAGACAAAGAACCTAACTGTGTTACTGGTGATTCACACCACTGCGCTGAGGGAGAATGGAGAGGAAAGGCACTCATTGAAGTAATTTTGGAAAACATTGTTTTGACTGATGCTGTAAGGCAAAGACAAGGACAACTATACACAAACACTGTATTCCAGTTGGCACTTTGGGTTTGGTTTTTTTTTTTTTTTCCCTCAAAAGCATATGGGGACGCCTGAATGGCTCAGCTCGTTACGCGTCGTGATCCTCAGGGTCATGAGATCGAGCCCCACGTCAGGCTCCGCACTGGGTGTGGAGCCTGCTTGAGTTTTCTCTCTCTCTCTCTCTTCCTCTCTGACCCTTCCCACCGAAAAAGAAAAAAAAAGCACATAGATTGGGAATTCTGAAACTACTTCATTTGTACACTAAGGTTGAAAAACTAAGTAGCTGTTGGGTTTTTTTTAAAGATTTTATTTATTTATTTATTTGACAGAGAGAGAGAGAGAAAGAGGTCGCAAGTAGGCAGAGAGGCAGGCAGAGAGAAAGGGAGAAGCAGGATCCCTGCTGAGCAGAGAGCCTGATGCGGGGCTCGATCCCAGGAACCTGAGATCATGACCTGAGCCCAAGGCAGAGGCTTAACCCACTGAGCCACCCAGGTGTCCCACCTATATTTTAGATAATGAGAGCCAAGTTTTCGCTTTTAGAAAAAGATTACAAGTAAGGAAAGGAAAGTAGGAAATAAACCTTGTGGGACTGAATCAAAGGTATCAATATGGACACATTTATCAAAAAGAGAGACAAAATGTAGATGTGTACACATGCAGCTACAGAAATAGAGCTGTGTGTGTATACGGATGATTTAGAACATGTAGGTATAGTTCTTTGCTCTATTCATGCAGAAGGGCTAGAAGCAGGGACACCCCAATAAAAAAGGTACACTTAAGTACCCAGATCTTAGTTTCTAAATACTTTTTTCTTTTTTAAAGATTTATTTATTTGTTTGACAGAGAGAGAGAGAGATCACAAGTAGGCAGAGAGGCAGGCAGAGAGAGAGGGAGAAGCAGGCTCCCCGCTGAGCAGAGAGCCCCATGAGGGGCTCGATCCCGGGACCCTGAGACCATGACCTGAGCCAAAGGCAGAGGTTTAACCCATTGAGCCACCCAGGCGCCCCTAAATACTATTTTCTAAATAAAAGGAGCCGGGGACAGAGGGTGGTGCCTGGGTGGCTCAGTGTGGTAAGTGTCTGCCTTCAGCTCAGGTCATGATCCCAGAATTTTAGGATTGAACCTCTGTGCTCAGTGGGGAGCCTGCTTCTCCCCTGCCTTCCCTCACCCCTGCTTGTGCACATGCATGTGAGCGTTCTCTCTCTTGCTCTAATAAATAAAATCTTAAAAAAAAAAAAAAAAAGGAGCCAGGGATCTCTGTAGAAATGGTGATTCCAGGTCTTGGGCTGGGAAGGTACAAGAGGAGCCCAGGGCGTCCTGTAGTAGGTCCCACAAAGTAATGCTGTGGGGCAAGATGGGTCACGGAACCCACCAGCGGATCAGAAGAGCTCCTGGTGGCCGGAGAATGCCAGAAACAGCCGTGAGTCCGTACTAATGTAATTACATAAAGAATGAAATAAATAGATGAGGGAGAAGCAACCACTCTTCCCTAAGGAAAAATTCCCATGAATAAACACAGAAGGAACACGGGAGGAGGAAATCGCTGTTAAAATGTTCCATTATAGTGACAATTACAGCAGGCAAGATGCGCCCGTGGGTGTGAAACAGCGGCCAGGGGTTTAGGCAGAAACAGGATTATTTTCCTTGCATAGTGTGGAAGCGTCTCCACCAAAATATTTCCTAATTGTAAAAGGAAAAATAATAAGTTCACAGTAGAGACTCCTGGCAGATACCAACTTGGCTACGTGTGTAATACATATTTTTTAAAAATATTTTATTTATTTATTTGACAGACAGATCACAAGTAGGCTCAGAGGCAGTCAGAGAGAGAGGAAAGGAAGCAGGCTCCCTGCTGGGCAGAGAGCCCGATGCGGGGCTCGATCCCAGAACCCTGGGATTATGACCTGAGCTGAAGGCAGAGGCTTTAACCCACTGAGCCACCCAGGTGCCCCATACATATTTTTAAAAAATCCTTACTTTTTCTTTTGCTACGTGTAGAGATCGTTGTAGAAAAGTCAGTCACAGCCCGACTCAGGTCCTCCCTTCGTCCAGCCCTGGAACGTGATGACCGTCAGCCGCTGGCTTGTCTTTCCAGACCTTTCTCTGTTTGGCCTGTGGCCCCCATGGTGTCTCAGCGACTCTTCCTGTTCCTTCTGGTCCTTTTATGACCCAACCATTGGCCTCTTAGAAAATTGCATCTCTTTTTCGTTCCAAAGCTGACATTTCTGATTTGTCAGACTTTGAGTCTGTTATTTTGTTCCGTGAGAGCACTGAGATGGGCCAAGGCATGTTCTAGAACTCTTGCTGTGGTCACTTTTAGCACTGGGATTGAAAACCTCCAGAGTTCTCTCTTCTGTCAGCGAGAGAGCACTTGCCGAGGAGAAAGAGCAGACTGTCTCCTGAGTGCACCTGTTTTCTCGTCTTCCTTGAGCGGGGTCTGGAGAGAGCCCCGTGGGCTGGGTCCCGCTCCCCCCTGCCTCCCCAGCACCCCAGGGCCCATGGGTCTCTCCTGTGGTTGGAGCACTGCCGGCAATAGGGTGGGCACCAGGTGCCAGCAGTCTGAGGAACACAGTGAGGTGCGTGTGACACAGCACCTGGATTTGGGTCCCCTATGTGCTCCGCGTGGAAATTGCGTTGAACCGGCGGGATGGGCGTGAGGGACAGCTGACGACAGGGACTGCTGGTGGCTGGGTGCTGGGCCGAGAAATGGTGACAGCCAGCCTCTCCTGAGTCATTATTCTAGGCCTGGCACCCCACAAAGTGACTTTCACGTAAGTCCATGTTGTATCATCCTTCACAGAAAGATAAGCAAACTGAGGCTCAGAGAGGTTGTCACTTGCTCGAGATCACACAGCAAAGAGGAGGTAGAACTGGGCTGGGGACTGGCTCCAGGAAGCCCCTGTTAGCTGCTCCACCCTTCAGCCCTGAATCTGCATGATGGGGGCAGGCACTCCACCCTCCTGCCCTGCTCCTGCCCCGGTTCTCAGCCGTCCACACGCCAGCGACAGCTGCCCAGGGTTTCCACACACTATGCTTTTGGACCCGGAACCTGGAGGAGTCTTCTGGACGTTCAGAATATGCTTCAGTAAAAGGGTGGTGAAAATGGCAGGAGGTGTGGCAGCATGGAGTCAGTAATAATCATAACTGGGGGCAATGATCATAGAAGGAAGTTAGGGTAGAGCCATCTTCTCGCTCTTCCTACTTGGCGGTAACAATAATAGTGATCACCAGCATTTGGGGAGGGCCCCCTGTGCCAGCCAGGGTGCACAGTGAGTGCTGTGCCCATGCCGAGTCCCTGACTCCTCCCAGCAACCCCGTAGGAGGCACTAGTAGCACCCCCATTTTAGAGACCGGCAGCAGAGGCCCAGAGAGGTTAAGTAACATGCCCAAGGTGCCACAGCTAGTAGGTCGAGGAGCTGGTATTGGAACTCAGGCAGGACTGGTGCTTCGTCACAGAAGTCCCATTCGCCGCCTCCCCTCCCCTCCAGTCAACCCCGGGGGGTCACTTAGAGAACTTCCAGAGGCTGTCCCTGGCGGAGGGGTTCTCGGGCAAACTGGGGGAGGAGCACAGGACGGAGGGATATTTCTGCAGTCTGCGCGATAGCAACGGCACGAGAGAAGCCGCCTGCTGACTGCGCCCAGCAGACCCAGGCCCACCCAGGTGCGTTCTGCATCCTGCGGGGGACGGTGGTCATCATCCCTGTTTTATGCACGAAGGAACCTGAGGTTCCGTGGGCTTAAGCAGCCCGCCCCATTGCATGCTCTGGATTGGCAGAGAATGGGTGACTCAGATGCGGGGCCCACGGAGTCCACGTGCTCGCCTCTGCGCCCGGTCGCCAGCAGCCTGGCCAGGCACAGAAGCCCCAAGGTCTGGGATCAGCAATGCAGGTTCAATTTGATGTTGGGAAGGGCTTTGTCGCGTTTCTGTGCCTCCAGATCCTCTGTCGCTGACCTGCCAACAGCTCCTTCTGCTCCCAAGGGCAGCATATGATCGATACCTGAATCCTAGTGCCATTTCGTGAGCGCAGCTGCGCAAGTGTGTGAGCTCGTGGGGTTGCCATGGGTCTGGAAGAGGGACCCTTGGCCCAGGTGATTGGATGCACGCCATCCCCAAGTGAGGGCACGGGCCTGGCTCAACTGTTAAGATTATTTAGATAAGAACTTACAGCACCGGAGTGTGATTTGGGGGGAATTGAATCATAGCAGTAGCAAACACTTTCATGCCCACTGTGCACCAGGCTCTGTGACGTCATTACCAAGCCATGTCCTGGTGGCCGAGGGGGCAGGGCCTGGACGCAACCACTCTGGAATCAGAGTTACTGGCTGTGTTACTCTGTCCCCCTGGACCCAGCTCCCTCATCTGTAAAGCTGGGATAATAATAGCTCTTGGACCATTGTGAGGATGTAGCCAGAGAATCTTTATGAGGCACTTAACACAAATAAAAGTATTCAATAAATGCTGGCTTTAAAAGTTATTTCTTGTTTTCAGCCTAACCCTGTATTACTTCCATTTGTGGATGAGAAAAACAAGGCTCAGAAAGTGGGAGTGATTTGCCAGGAAGGGGCTGGCCAAGGTCAGAGGCCCTGCCCTCTCCTCTGACCCCGAGGAACATCCACCACGAGCTGTGTCCCAGAAGGATGGATCCTGCCCTGCCTCTCCCGGGCAGAATAACCCCAAGGGTGCTCCTTCCAGTTCCTCACTAGCAAGCCAGCCTTGGCCCCCCAGGGCCCACTTGGGAGAACAGTGCCAGAGCAGCCCCTGATTGCTTTGGGGACTCGAAAATCCCCTGACTCTCTTCAGCAAGAAGTGGGATAACCACTTTTCTGTGATTGCTAAGCTCCAACTTAAAGGACTGGGTTTGCTTCCCTTCCAGAGCCTTTCCCTGGGGCTGCCTCTCCCTGAGACACAGTGGCCACCTCGCAATCCTGGGCAGGGGTCCAAGAGCGGTGTGAGTGAGCCTCAGAGTTGGTATCTTGCTTCCCTTCCCAGGGGCCGTGGAGGAGAACCTGTGCTTCCTGCAGATTCCAGGCCCGCTTGCTTGTGAGCATGCGTGCTCATGCATGTGTGTCCTCTCAATCAATCAATCAATAAAAATAACACCACGGCACCCGTGCTCTTAGTACTGTGTTGTCAGGAGGCAATGAGCTGGTGCGTGTAAACCCAGTGCCTGGCACGTGATAAGCATTCCAAAAACGTTAGCTCTGTGTGGGTGATTTTCACTCACCCCACCAGCGTGGGTGCTGACGGGGGACACTGGGCTGTACCGGCATCTGGAACTCTCCGACAGCTGATGAACCCGGGCTGATGGGCACCTTCCCCGAGGGGCGGGAAGGTGATTGCTTTCCCGAGAACCCGGCACGTATCAGGCAGCTCTAGCTCTAGTTCTAGTTCTAGCCTCTCCCCCTGCCAGTGGCACATTCTCTGCCCTCCCTTAGGATGCCGTCTTGGCTGGGTTTGTGCCCCGGCCTCCGAAGGGCTGGTTGACAAATTGGACACATTGAAGTGGCCTGGCCTTTAAGGGAGCCCTGCTAAGGCCATAATTGTCCCCAGGCAGGCTGCTATCAAAAAGAGAAACACTTAGTTTCTTCAGGGAGGCCTCTTAGGGCGGGAGCCCAGCTGGGGCTTGCCCTGGTCATGGGATAAGGGGAGCGTGTTCATTCACATGCCCAGCCCCACGCCATCCCCGAACTGTCCTGGCCCCCGGAGGGAGATGACCAGCAGGGGCCGGCCGCGGGTCTCCGAATCCCTCATTTCCAAGTGGTTGAGGGAAGGGCCTGGAGTTGCTGAGTGGTAGCTGACTGGCAAGGGAGGGTCATTAGTGGCCCTTCTGGCTTCCCACATGCCACGTCCAAGGGCTCTGCACCTCGAGACTGTGCATGGTTTGCCGGCTCTGAGGTCAGCCCACTCCCCCATTTCATAAGGGACGTAGTTATCAGGGGGCCTCTCCTCAGCCCCTGCTGTGGGATAGGGCACAGGGGAAGGCAGTAACCATCCTGGGCCATGCTTTGAGCACGTGACCATGCATGCAAATCCTCAGGGTCTTTGTCAAGTGCAGAATACAATTCAGCGAGGGCTGAGGTTATTGTAGCCACGCATAACCTGGATGTGGGCATTAACCACAGCTCTGCTCACCCACCCTGGGGGCCGAGAAGTGGACAGGACGCAGCGGGTCCCCTCCCTTCGGTTTCAGGCCGCAACTGGAATGCCCAAGGCTGAGCACTGGAGCCATGGGAAGGCTCTTCTCCTTTCATGTCTGGAGGCTGGTGCTGGCTTCTGGCTGGGGTCCCCATTCTTCTCTGGGAGGGCATCCCTGTGCCATCTTTCCCCAGAGTTAATTCGGGCTTCCTCCCAGCATAGTGGCTTACGAGGGGTGTCTAGGGGCACAGGTCCTGGGAGAGAGGCGGCTTGCGCTGTGTTCTCCTAATGCCCCAACCTCAGAAGGCACCAAGCAGCGCTCAGCTGGGCTCTGTTGTTCAGGGCAGGCACAAGCCCATGCCAGTTCACAGGAGAAGGCAGTCACTCTCACTCCTAGGGTTGCTCTAATAAATGAGCTCAAACTTAGTGCCTTAAAACCACATAAACTTTCTCTCTCGCCGTTCTGGAGGCCAGAAGTTGCAAATCGAGGTGCGTCAGCAGAGTCGCTCTACCTCCCAAGGCTCGGGGGAGAAACTCTCTTGCCCTTTTCAGTTCTTGGGGGATCCTGGCCTCCTTGGTTTGTGGCTGTACCCCTCCAGGGTCTGCCTCCATCTTCACATGGTCTTCCTGCAGGTGTCCCTATGTCTCTGTGTCCTAGCTGTCCCTCTGCTTCCCCTTCTAAGGGTCCAGGCATCAGCTTTGGGGCCCACCCCAAATCCAAAACTGTCTCATCTTAGATCCTTGCCTGAATCACATCTGCAGAGACCCTGTTTCCAAATAAGGTGACATGTTCACAGGTACTAGGGGGTAAGTCCCGGGCTTATCTTTTCGGGGTACCGTCCACGCCAGACTCCTGAGAGGGAGGGGCAAGGTTCTGAGCGAGGACACGGGGTGTGGCTATTGCTGTGGCCGGGGGAGGGGGCACTGCAGTCCCCCCAAGCAGATTTGGGATGGAGTCCGAGGTGCTGCGTATCTCACAAGCTCCTATGCTAGGTTGTGGAGCTCCACAGCCAACCCACGGAGCGCTGGGACGCAGAGTGCCACTTTCAAATTGCTGACAGGCTAGCGGGAAGAGGGAAGAGTAAATAGCAAATGAGCTACCGTGCTTTGAATACTGATGCTGCCCAACACTAGAAAACATGTCCCACGCCCTGGGCACCTTAGATATATGAGCTTTTTTCACAGCTTCACAACAATCTTATGATAAGGATTCTTATCCTTGCTCACAGATGTGAGGCTCAGAGAGGTTAAACGACTTGCCCAAGGTCACACAGCCTGGAAGCTGTGAAGCCAGGACTCGAACCCAGGCAGGCTGACTCAGAGTCTTCGTCCTTACCACCCCGCTACCTTCCCTGCACTGGGAGCTGAGGAAGGGGGGACCCCGTCAGTCCAGGGGAGGAGGACCAGTTGTGGCCACAGAGAGAACTCTCCCACTGTAGCTGGGTCCTGCTGGGCATTTGCTAGGTCAGCATGGACTTGCTGAGTGCGTGTGGGTGCACCTGACCCCGAAGCAGAAACCCAAAGACCCAGGCTTTCTGCCCTTGCTGAATGTGGGGTCTGGCCAGGGTGCTGACTGCAGGAGATTAGGCCAGGCAGAGGAGTGAAGGAAGGGATCTTCGGGGAGGGACTGACAGGAGCAAGGCACGGAGACCTGGGCTGGTATGCTGCAAAGGGGCAGGGGTGGGGAGGAGGAGGATCGGACAGAAAGGAGAGTGGGGGCGAGGAGGCCATGGGGTAAGGCTCCAACAGCTTTGCGCAGACCTCAGCAGTTGGCTTAGACGAACCTAGATGTGCACGTAGCACTTGGGTTGAGTGTATCAAATCCAAAGTCAAGGAGCTGTTTGCTGTAAGGCAGACCGAAGAAGGCCTGAGCTTTCAGAGGCTCGGGTATCCCCAGATCTGGGTAGGGCTGTGTGCTGGAGCTAATACCCCAGATCCTTTGGGGAACTTTGTTGGGGTTTTTTAATTTTTTTTTTTTTTTTTTAGTTTTCTTTCTTTCTTTTCTTCCAGCTACTAGAGTAATAGATTCAATACATAACACGCACATGAACAGATGCAGAAAGTAGGACCAGATGTCCTGCCTCCTGAAGACCGCCTTTACTAGCATCTTTTATTTCTTTAAATATAATTCACATACCATAAAATCCACCCTTTACAGTGTACAAAGCCATGGGTTTTAATATACTCACGAGGTTGTACAGCGATCACCACTGTCCAATTCCAGAACGTTTCCATCATCCCCCCTCAAAAAAAAAAAAAAAAAAAAAAAAGAATCCGAGGGCTCCTGGACGGCTCAGTCAGTTGAGTGTCTGCCTTCAGCTCAGGTCATGATCTCAGGGTCCTGGGATCGAGCCTCACGTCGGGCTCTCTGCTGGGGGGTGGGGGCGTCTGCTTCTCCCTCTCCCTCTGTGCTTGCTTGCTCTCTCTTCCCACTCTCAAGTAAATAAATAAAGGATTTTTTTTTTTTTAAATCCTATACCCATTAAGCAGTCATTCCCCATTTCTGACTCTATAGATTGCCTCTTTGGGACATTTGATATCAATGAATCATAACGATGTGGCCTTTGTGTCTGGCTCACTTAGCATAATGTTGTCACACATCCCAGCAAATGCCTTTTTATGGCTGAGTATTATTCTGATATGCTGCCAAAACGCATTTGTCTGTCCGTGCCCGGGTCGGTGGACACTCAGGCTGTCTCCCTCTGTTTGCATCTTCTTTCATCCCTTTCTCCGTATGCTTCTACGCGATCGATATCACTTGGCACGTACTGTCGTGCGTCCTGTATTTTTTTCGCTTGCGTTTCCCCCCACGCAATTAGCAACTTCCCAGAAGCACAATCTGTAATAGCTGCGTGATAATATTCCATCCCGTGGCTGAATTATAATTTACCTAACCATTCCCTTGAAGTCAGCTGTTTAGTTGTTTCCAATGGAAATAAGGTTTTGAAAGGAGCAACAAATGAGAGAAACCTCAGAGGATTTTTCCAGAAAAGCTTAAACCACCTCCAAGCCTATCTGTGCCAGCAGGCTGCTGAGTGAGCTCAGTGGGGGACCGGAATGCTTTATCCCGAATTACTGAGAGACATGGGTTGGACTGGGTGGTCTAAAAAAGATTCTTCTCCGGGGTGGCAGATCAGGCTTGCCGAGGGCCCGGCGCATTCTTCCCCAGACCCCGAAATGTCGAGGGAGACACTGTGTCGTGCCCACCCCATAATTTTTATTTTTCTTTTCAGGATTGTTTTTCTTTCTTCCCTCAACAATATGGCCTTTAACATAAAATCTCAAAAGCACAGAAAAGGAATAAAGAGCTTGAAATGAAAATTGCCTGCCTTATCTCACCTGAGAACGATTCCAGAATATCAAGGACTTGTTTTTTAATTTCTGAGTACGGTCTGGTTCAATAAGCGATCAGGTTTTATCCTTTGGAAACTTAATTTCTCTAATTAGCAGAAAAACCTGGAGTTTGGCCTTTCGTAGTACATTTTCTTTGAGCATCTCCCAAGTAAAAGGGAAAACGCTTTTTCTTGAGATATAACTGACGTATAGCATTGTGTATGTTTAAGGGCTACACGTTTTAGGAAAAAATTTTAAATAAAATCGCCCGGACTTCACGACTCAGAAGCAGATCCTGTGAACATTTTTGGCATATTCCTTCCCTGCCTCTTTTTTTCTTTAAGATTTTATTTATTTGACAGACAGAGATCACAAGTAGGCAGACAGGCAGGCAGAGAGAGGGGTGGGGGAAGCAAGCTCCATGCTGAGCAGAGAGCCCAATGCGGGGCTTGATCCCAGGACCCTGAGATCATGACCCGAGCCAAAGGCAGAGGCTTAACCCACTGAGCCACCCAGGCGTCCCTCCCTGTCTCTTTAATATAGTTGCGGACTCCAAGAGATGGCCAGGTTAAGATACTAGCTTCACACCTGGATTCAGAAGTAAAGCACGTCCAGTGGAGAAGCTGTAGAAAATCCCGCAGTTAAGGAAAAACCACCGCAACAATTTTGGTGTACGTTCTGCTCACACGGAGGAAAGTGGTTCCGCAAAACTAGGATCGGATTATTTGCTTTTCCCCACCCTCGTGACGGTGGAGCATTCAGATTGTTCCATGTAGGAAGACCTTTGCAGAACAGTAGGCGCAGAGGGGTGTTTATAGGATCTCATTTTTGGGTTTGTTTTTTTTTTTTTAGAAGCAGGGAACTATAGTCCTCGGCCTGGGAGAAGGCACAAGACCCCGTCACTGATGATTACTTTTTAATCTCAGTCTGAGGGCCTGAGATATGGGGCTCGAAGGGGGGGGGGCTTTAGGGAGCACCATTTGTACTGTTTTTATATACTTCGCCCCCCCTTCTTTTTTTTTGCTGTTTGACTGTTTCCACTCTGTGTTTATATTGGTTTTGTAATTTTTTTTTTAAAGATTTTATTTATTTATTTGACAGACAGAGATTACAAGTAGGCAGAGAGGCAGGCAGAGAGAGAGGGAAGCAAGCTCCCTGCCGAGCAGAGAGCCCGACGCGGGACTCGATCCCAGGACCCTGAGATCATGACCTGAGCCGAAGGCAGCGGCTCAACCCACCGAGCCACCCAGGTGCCCCTGGTTTTGTAATTTTTAAGAAGTTTCGTTGGAAAAAATTAAAAATAATCTACAACATTGTTCTTTATGGTTTTACGCTCTCCCTGCATTAGTTATATCACATGGTATTTGATGGATTGCTAAACATTTAGGAGGGAGTCCAAATTATTATTATTATTTTTATTGGTAATCTTTTTGTTTTGCCTACCCATGGTGATTTTTCTTGGGGTTAATTCCTAGACGTAAAGTTGTAAAGGTCTTGCACCATTTTGTCAAATATTTCTTAGCAAGTTTGAACCAAGGTGCCTCCAGCTGGCAAAGTGCCAGATGCCCTGTTAACCCTTCCTCCCCCAGCTGGGGTGGTAGAAACCTCTTAGTGTTCAGTTCTCTTTGGCTGAGTGCCTGCCGCGTTTCGAGGACCATCCATGTAGTAGGCAGAATAAAGAGCCCCAGGGATGTCTGCTTCCTATTCCCCAGAGCCTGTGACTATGTTAGGTTATAGGACAAAGGGGAATGACGATTTCTCATCAGCTGACCTTCAGATAGAAGAGGGAGGGATCCTAAATGATCCAGGTGGGCCCAGTGGAGTCACGAGTGTTCTTAAAGTTGGGGAGGAAATCAGAAGAGAGAACCAGAGAGATGGCCATGGGAGGAGGACTAGGCTGGAGGACGCTGGGTCTGGAAATGGAGGAATGGGGCCACCAGCCAAGGAAGGAGGGTGGCCTCCAGAAGCTGGAAAAGGCAAAGAAATGGATTGTGCCCTCGAGCGTCCAGGAAGGAACACAGCCCTGCTGACATCTTGATCTTAGCCCAGTGAGATCCGTGTTGGACTTTGTGAGAACTGTAGGATAATACATTTGTGAGCTTTTAAGCCGTTAACTTGGGGGTAAGTTTTTCACCTATAATTTGTATAGGAAACGAATACAGTGTGTACGTACCCCCAGCATCGTGCTGGCCCTTAGGAGATGATTGGTTCTCTTCCAGATGGTTCAGTGTTTACTCATTTGCCCAACCTTATGAGACATGAGAGTGGTCTTAGCATTGCCCCCACGTGTGCCCTGTGCAAAGCAAACCTCCTCGGCAGAGTGTCTGCTACTTTTTGTCTCTAAATTGAGGGGTTATAGGCAAAGGGCTGTGTTACTTGGGTGATTTTCTTTTTTTCTTTTTTTTTTTTAAGATTTTATTTATTTGAGAGAGCAACAGAGAGAGCATGAGCAGGGGAGAGGGGCAGAGGGAGAAGCAGACTCCCCACCAAGCAGGGAGCCCGATTTGGGACTCGATCCTAGGACCCTGAGATCATGACTTGAGCCAAAGGCAGATGCTTAACAACCGGGTCACCTAGGCACCCTGTGTTTCTTCTTCCGCTGGGTTCTGTTATCCATGGGACATGGGTTCATTTGTTTCTGCGGCGTTCAGTAGGGTTTCCCCCATCTTTGCTGATTTAATTTTACTTTTTGAGGAACTGAAATATCAAAGCTATACCCAAAGAGGTATACTCAGGGTACCCCTTCTTCCCGCCCACCATCCTTCCTACCCGTTCTCACCTGTTCCTAGGAGGTCGCTAACTCCTCCAAGCTGTGTTCTGTCGCTGTTTCTTTGTGCAAAAATAGGCAAATACCCACATACGTCCTGCTTTCTTATCCAAAAGGTAGGATACTGTCAAGATTCTTTTGCACTTAAGTTTTTCCAGAATTGCTTAGCCTGGCAATCTCTGCATGTCAGCACCCAAAGGTCCTTGTGCTTCTCTTCCACAGCTGCCTAGCCTCCCCGCCCCCCCCCCGGGCAGCTGCACCTGTGCCTCGTTCAGCCCCTCTCCTCTGTGCCCGCACTTCGACTGTTCTCAGTATTTCACAAAGACAGCGCTGCAAGCGTAACTATGTGCATGTGCATTTTCTCACTTTTGGAAGTGTGTCTTCAGGGTAAATTCTGGGTCAAATGGTAAATATATACGTAGTTTGTTCACTAGTGCTCAGTTGGGTGTTGCTTGACCTGCATTCCCCCTGCTCACAGGAGCAAGCCCAGCCGCTTCCCCACGGCTCACCGGACAGGTGCTGTCAGGTTTTTAACTGTTTCCAGTCCAATAGGTGTGAGATTATATCTTTTTTTTGTAATATATTAATTTAAATAATTTATTTGAGTGAGAGAGAGGTCAGGGGGAGCATCAGGCAGAGGGAAAGGGAGAAGCAGGTTCCTCTCAGAGCAGGGAGCCCGATGCGGGGCTCCATCCCAGGATCCTGGTAGATCAGGACCTGAGCCAAAGGCAGATGCTTCACTGACTGAACCACCAGGCTCCCCCAAGAGACGGTATCTTGATGTAGCTTTGTCTTGCAGTTTTCTTTGTAAGTGACGTTAAACACCTTTTTTACATAGGACGAAGGACCAGTTTTAATATCTGTAACTTGTTCATGTCTTTCATTGTTCTTCTACAATGAGAATTTTGGATTTTCCCCCCTAAAATTTAAGAATTCTTTATATATAAGGGCTAATTAGCCCCTTATCTGTGATCTATATTACAGATGTTTCTTTTTCTCCCTGGTTGTCATTTTCTTTTTGACTTTGCTTTTGAAGTTGTCTTTTCAGTGTGGAAAGTTTTTTTTTTTAAATCATCATTTGGTTTAATTATCAATTCTTTCTTTCGTGAATTCTGAGCTCTCTTTAGAAAACCTTTCCTTAATCTTAAGATACAGAACATTGTACCCACTTTTTTCCTTCTAATACCCCTGGTGCATTTTTCCCTTTAAAGCTCTGATCTGTTTGTCATTTATTCTTCTTTAGGGTATGAGATATAGATCCAGTTTTATCTCTTTTCCAATGGTGACATAATTTCCTTGTACTAAGTATCAAAAAACCCAGCTTTGCCACGGAGATTTGCGATGTCACTTTTATCATATACTCCCTCCCCTGTGTCCATGGGACTATTCCTGGTCTGTTCTCTTGTCTGTCTCTCTACTCAGGAGTCCGTGCCCCACCCTCCGAATTATAGAGGCTTAAAGCAGACTTTATTTGGCATGTGGTCTTATAGCCATCCTGTATCAGATTTTCACAGCCATTTTTGCATTTTTTTTTACTGTAAAAATTAATAGACTCCTCTTTAGAGCAATTTCAGATTAACAGAAAGACTGAGCAGAAAGTATGGCATTCCTGTATGTACCTCCCCTCCCAAGGCCTTCCCAGAACCACTCCCCCTATTATTAATATTTTAGGTGAGGCACACTTATTACAGTGCCCAGCCAATATTGATACAGTAGTACTGTTGTCATTGCTATTTAAATTCCTACTTTTTGAGGTGCCTGGGTGGCTCAGTTGGTTAGGCCTCTGCCTTGGGCTAAGGTCATGATCCTGGTGTCCTGGGATTGAGTCCCACATCGGGCTCCCTGCTCAGTGGGGAGTCTGCTTCCCCTCTGCCTTCCATTGCCCCTGCTTGTTCTCTCTTTCTCTCTCTGTGTCTCTCTCTGACATATAAATAAATAAAATATTTTTAAAAAAATTTTTTTAAATTCTTAGTTTACTTTAGGGTGCCCTCTGCCTGGCAAATCCTCAGTGTTTCCCTTATCATCCCTCTCTCCTTCTCTGGACCCCTTTCTGTCTCCATAGTTTGCCTTTTCCGGAATGTTCTAGAGTTGGAACGTTCAGTGTGTAGCCTTTTCACACTGAGTTAAACGCACTGAAGTTTCCTACAGGCTTATTTTTTTCACATGGACTTTTATATCAGCTTCCCCAACAAACGCTTGTTTGTGTCCTCATTGGGATAATGTTCCACTTTCCGCTGAATGAGAACTGACATCCTAGGGATGCTGAATCCTTTCCAGGAACGGGGGAATTTTTTTCTCTCTGTCAAGTTCATTTTGAGTGTTTCAAGTTCTCATCACCTACGTGTTACATGCTTCTTGTTCCGTTTATTTTGAAGTATCTCCTCTCTTCTGTTGCTATAAACAGGGCTTCCCCTGCCAGCACATGTTGTGCGTGAAGGCTGTGGGCTTGAACTTGGCAACTCTGATTCCTGCAGCTCTGTGGAGCGGCCCGAAGCAGGTGATAGGGCTGGGTCCTGAGAGGCCTCAGGCCTGTGACATCTCAAGTCCTTACCCCATGTTCTGTCTTCTAGAATGAGGGACTGAGTAAGTGTGCACCATTTCCCACAGTGTAATTCCAGACAAAACCAAGTTGCGATTTTTGTTTTTACCTCTTTGCCTTCCATTTGATTGGAAGAAAAAAAAAATGGACCTTCTTTGCTGCCACGGTGTACAGGGCTGGCTGCAAGCGCCCAGCTCCCTACATACCTGGTCTTGTCAAACTCAACCTTTACAGAAATGGGAAATGTCTCCTGCCTGTCAGAAGAAACCGGAAATGGCAAGAGACTAGCCTGCTTGTGTGTATGTTTGCTCATCGTTCACTGAACTGTTCACTCATTTGTTCACTGAGGCTGTCAGGCGTTTGTCAGGTGCCTCTCACATGCCACGCAAGGCGGATGCAGCTCACTGGCCTGGATCTCCGTCTCCGTGCTTACAGCTCGGCATGATCTCAAGCCCTGGTAAGAGCTGTGGGGCCTGCCGCCTGGTGCTCTGGGTGGGGACCAGATAGACCTGCCTTGGGAGGGTTAGGTCAAAGAAGGCTTCCTGGAAGAAGTGTCAATTGAGCAGAGATCTGAAGGTCAAATAAGAGTTTTTCAGGTAGGGAATGGAGGGGAAAAAAATCTTTTGGGCAGAAAAACAGCATATGCAAAGGCCCTGAGGTGGCCAGAGGCTCCATCTGTTCATAGAACTGAGAGATAACAAGTGTGGATGGGTCAGAAAATGCTGGGGGAGAGAAGTGTGAGATGGATTAATGAGCTAAGACCCCTCTCAGGCTAGGTAAAAGATCTTAAAACTCAGGAGTTTTAAGGAAGGTATGAGAAGATCAGATTTGCAGTTTCAGCTGATCCCTTTGTGGGCTCCTAGGTGGTTTATTCAGTGAATCGTCTGCCTTCAGCTCAGGTCACGATCCCATGGTCCCGGGATAGAGTCCTACATCCATCTCCGCTCAGCGGGGAGTCTGCTTCTTCCTCTCCCTCTGCCCCTCCTCTCTGCTCATCTTGCTTTCTCTCTCAAATAAATAAAATCTTGAAAAAATAAAATTTAAATTGTTCCCTTTGCTACATAGAGAGGTATATTAGTTAGGGTTTCTCCAGAGAAACAGAACCAATAGGAGAGAGAGAGGGGTAGGCAGGGAGATAGGTAGGTAGGTAGGTAGATAGAGATGAAATTTATTATAGGAGTTGACCCATGTGATTCTGGGGACAGAGAAGTCCTACCACCTGCGTCCTGCAAGCTGGAGACCCAGGAAAGCTGGTGGTGTCTTTCAGCCCAAGTCCAAAGGCCTGACCCCGGGGAGCAGATTGTGTGAGTCCAAGTCTGAAGACTGAAAAATCAGGGGCTGGTGATGTAAATCTTAGTCTGAGTCCTAAGGCCTGAGAACCAGCAGCTCTGCCTTCCAGAGGCAGGAGAAGGTAGCCATCTCCGCTTCCGCAGAGAGTGGATTCTGCCTTTCTCTGCCTTCTTGGTCTCTTCAGGCCCTCAGTGCAGTGGCCACTGTTGCCCACATGGCTGAGGGCAACCTTCATTACTCGGTCGACCAATCCAGATACACTAATGTCTTCCTGAACACCCTCACAGACACGCCCGGAAAGAATGGTTTCCCAGCTATGTGGGCATCTGTGAGCCCAGGCAAGCTAACACATAAAATGACCCATCAGAGGAGAGTGTTGAAGAGGACGCTGATTGTGGGAGCAGGAAGGTGGGTTGGCAGCCATGACAGTCGTCCAGGCGAGGGTCCTTGGTGGCCAGGACCTGGGTGCAGGCATGGAGACAGAGAGGAGTGAATGGATTAGAGACTGTTCTGGAGGGGAGGATGATGGGCCTATTAGGTTTGGAGGTTTGGGGACTGAGCGCTGGGGTGAGAGCCCTGGAGAAGGTCAGCACGAGCATGGAGAGCTGTCCCATTCAATATGGCAGCCACCACACTCACGTGCCAATGGAAACGAAGTTAGTGCGAGTAGGGAAATGCATTTTTATTTTTTGTAAATTCTAAATTCAGGTAATTTAATTTAAATGATGGCTACTACGTCAGACAGTCCAGATAGAGACTATCTGCATTATCGCAGGAAGTTCTTTTGGGCAGCACTGGTTGCAAGTGCCTTTAAGTAATCTGAGTGGAAATGTGGAGCGGACACATATAAGTCTGGGGCTCAGAATAGCAGCTGGGCTGGGTTCAAATCCTGCTGTGCAGCTTGCTTGCTGGGCGTCCTTGGGCAAGTGACTTCACCTCTCCAGTCTTGCTACCCTCATCTAAAAAATAGGATATTCCATTCCATGCCTCGTGCGGTGCTGCGTAAGCCTAGAGCTCAGTTGTGGGAGGTAACTGGCCCTGAGAGGCACTCAGTGTGGGGTGGAAACCTGGTACACCCCCTGGGTCTGACCTTTGCGATTGATCTGATAGGTTTACTTGGATGAAAGAACTCCAGAGTGGTTTCTCCACCCTAGCTCTGACTTCGAAGCAGAGTAGGACCTTGGGCGAGTCCTTTCTCCTTTCTGGCCTCTGTTTTCCCACTGGTGATGTGGGCTTAGAGCAGCCCCTCCTTGAGGTCTGGCCCACGTCCCAAAGAGAGTAAGCAGGTGCTAACAGCAGCTGAACTAGTGTCAGAAGAAGGTACCAGAAGGAGGTGGGGGACCTAAAGTCAGCATACATCGCCTTTGCCAGTTCGTCCGTGGTATTTCTGGTGGGGGTCCTGCCTTATGAGAGCGCTAAACCAGAGGCTGGTGTGAAGAGCTCACCCCCCCGGCCCAGCCCGTGGCCCCAGTTTGCTTCAAGAGCCTTCTTACCATTTATGTTGATCCTTTTTTTTTTCTTTTTTTTTTGTTTTGTTTTGTTTTTAATGTGGACAAGGTTTACTGACTTCTAACTGTTGGAAAAAACTAATGTTGTCTCATTAAAACTGCATTGCTCACTTGTACCAAAAAAACCGCACCAAAGCCTATTCAAGTTTCATACCTGACATGGAAGACTATTAAAGATTCATAATTGCAATAAAATCCTTTAGTAGAATTTGAATTTTCATTGTGGTAATGCTACCATGGGGGGGGGTCCTCGTTTGAAGCTACAAAAGCCATTTCAATAAAGGCTGGGGAAGGCAGTGAAGAAGGTCCCGAAAGTGCTTTCATGGACTGGGGGGGTTGTATCTTGCCCCCGTGACTGGCACTGGGATGCATGTCCCAAGGGGTTGGACTCCTGTCTCCCAGCTCAGTACAGATTGAATTGTTGGCAGGGCTCTCTACTGACTGCCTCTTAGAAGGGAACTCAGCTACTCCCATCCTACCGTGAGTTCTTTTGGCTCATTTGTTTTTGGTTCCCTCCACCAGGCAGGAATAGAGCACCTACTGTGTGTATGGCACAAAGCATGGGGCTGAGAGATGGGAGCCAGAAGGGTAGGCTGGTTTTTTCTTAAAGGAGCTGTGCCTGGCTTGAGCAGGGGCTCTGCCGGCTGGGAGAATGAAGGCTAAATCCCAGCTCTGCTCACTTCGCTTCCTGGCCTCCGTCTTCTCATCTGTAAAATGGGGTAATAGTAGCTACCTCGTGGAGGTGGTAAAAATGTGACCCATTTGAAGCTGAAGGCAGGGCCTGAGTAGGAGGCAGGTGAAAAGATAGGGTATGGTTTTGAGGGTCTCAGAGGAGGGGATCACTTCAGCCATGTTAGCATGGCTTCTCAAAAATGCAGCTAACATTTATTGAGCACTTACTGGATGCTATAGATACTGTTTCACCTGCTTTATACCTGTCCATTCAGTAAATGTTCACTGGGCATCTACTATGTGCCAGATGCTGTTTTAGGTGCTGGGGCTACAATAGCGAGTTAATAGTAAGTCATTCAGTCCTGAAACCCACAAGGGTAGGCACTGATGCTATCCCCACTTCCCAGGGAAGGTAACAGAGGCACAGAGAGGGTGGGGCAGTTAACCAGGGTCACACAGCTGGGGTCAGACCCTCTGAGTGTCCCAGATCTGAGCCTGTCACTTGATGGGCTGCGGATGACAGAGGGGTCTTTCCTCTCCGTTAAAATAAAGAGCGTTCCTGTGGTCCGCCCCCAGCTCCTCCATCACGGTGATAAATAGGACACCCATGGTGACAAATAAAGTAAAGCCACCTTTATTCATTTATCCTTCCGTGTCCTCCCCATCGGCATCCTGTTTGCAAGCAGAGCCATACTGGAGACTCGCTCACACTGCATCTGTCTCTCCTTTCTCCAGGGGATCGTGCCCTGCTGAGCTCAGGGTGGCGTGGGTGCCTTCTTGCTCTGCGAGCCTCAGAGGCTGGGCTTTGCCGTGGTCTCGCTCTGTTGCCCTAGACACATCCCTGTGCGGTCTGGGCCTCAGTCTCCCCATCTATAGGAGACTTTGGGGGGCCCTGGCGGTCATAGTATCTTTGCCTTCCTACTCGTTGCCTTGTCTATGCACGTTGTCTAACTCCAGGCTAGCGGCAGGGAAAGGAACAAACACGTTGAATTCTTCGTCTTGAGGGGAAGAGCTCAGTCGAGGCCTGTAAACATTGCCACCTCCAACTTCACATTGCCCAGACCCAGGGAAAGGGGCAGGTCGGGGGGTGGGGGAGGGTGGGTGTCTCCCTTCCCTTCACCATTTACTGAATGTCTCCCTCGAGCCAGGACATGGTGGGATAAAGGTGAGAGCTGCATGAAGAATGTGCAAACAGCTGGGCTCAAGCTCTGGCTCTGTTTTTCCCATCCTGTGTGACCTCAAGCAAATCACTTGACATCTCGGAACCTGTCCCCTCCATTGGGAAGGGAAGCGAGTGAAAAGCTGTCAGAAGCCTCTCTTGTGCTGGTGGTCCCATGGGATTCTTGTGGCCTCCCAGGCCTTGCTGGTAGTAGCATGGAGCCCGTTTTACAGACAGAACACCAAGACTCGGAGTGTGCTCAAGAGCAGAGCAGGGCCACACTGCCCCTACTTCCCGGTTGCCTGCCTGGTTGCAGAACCAAAGGCTTCTTTCTGATGCACCGTAGGGACGGGAATCCTCACCCCGCAGGCCACACGGGGCTCTGATCAGTGGGGAGACACCGGGTTTGTTTGTTGGGGCTTGTGGACTCTGAATGGCGGTGAGCGTGCAGACCCCCATTCCGATGAGCAGAGGGGAGAACCGGACTCGGAGAGCCGGGAGCGTCTCAGACCAACTCCAAGGCTGTGCGCGGCTGCGTGGGGGCCCAAAGCCAACCCTGTCTAGAACCTGGGTTTTAAAACAGATGCTGGGAGAAGGAGAAAGGAGAAGATTGGAAGGAGATTGAGAAGATGGGCTCACGTACCCCCGTTCAGAGCGAGTTTCCCAAGCATGACTTCTGTTTCAGGCCCGCTCCCCAGGTGGGCTGCACACGAACCCCACGTTGCCTCCCACAAATCCAGCAGAGATGTACTTATTCAGCAGGCGTGAAGGGAAACTGAGGAGCCCAGCAGCCTTGTGGCTTTGGGGCTGTTAGCGCTGAGCACAGGGCCCAAGCAGGAGGCGCGCCTAATTCACGAGCTTGTGGACATGCCCGCAGCAGGCTCCCAGCCCGGGACCGTAATGGGAGTTTGGAAACCACTGTGCCCCCCACCAAAAAAAAAAAAACATTGCCCCTCACGGTTACTGACACCGCCCCACCCCAGGTTATCAGATTTAGCAAATCCAAATACAGGTGTCCTTTTAAGTTCCAGGTAAACAACGGATACTCCGTTTAGTGTACCTCCGTGTGGGGCGGTGTGGGGCGGTGTTTGAACGTTCCCCGCCCAGCCTCTTCGGAGGGCCAGGTAGATGCTGGTGGAATTGAGCTGTCCCTCCCCCAGCTTCCTCACCTCCCACCCCCCAGGGCCTGGAGGGAGAGGCTCGTGCCCCAGAGGATGCCCTGACATATCGGGTCTCTCAGATGCTGGTTCCTTTCATTAAACTGCTGGGATGGAAATAAAGTGTGTGGGGAAGGTTAAAATTGATTCCCTTCGCTTAGCAAAAGCCAAAGCTCTTGGGAGAGATGCGGAGGAAGCAGAGCCCCTGAGCAGACAGGGTGGGGCGGGGCAAGGGTGGGGTGGGTTGCGGGCTGGCTACAGCCCGGAGCTGTGGGGGCTGTGGGGTCACAGAGTGGCCTCGGGCCAGGCAGAGCGCAGAAGCCGCTGGCACACAGGAGGCCGTGTCCTGATGGGGGTGCAGGAGGCCTGGCAGGAGGTGCCCTCCACCCTCAGCACAGAAGAGATCCCGGCTCAGGAATCTCGGTGTGAGGAGGAGGAGGAGACCCAGGTTGGGGGGCCACGGGGGTGTGGAGGGTGAAGACTGGGTGAGACCTCCTAGAGGGTTACCAGGGGGAATAAAGGCAGAGTTGATGATGGGACAAGTTTTCAGATCTGGGTGCCGTGGACAGGACTAGGAGCAATGGCAGGATAGTGGCTTTTGGACATGCTGGGTCTGAAGTGATGCCATGTGTCCCCAGGCAGAGCTCCTAACAACAGCTCAGTAGCAGAAAGCAGGAGGGCTGTGGGGCCGTGCTGACCTGGGTCTGTCTCCTAGCTGTCCTCTTCACTGGCTCTGTGACCGCACACTATTCACTTAACCTCTCTGAGCCTCTGTTTTCTCTCTGGCAGACTGGAGAGCAAAGATACCTCCTTTGCAGGATGTTGAGGCTATCAAATAAGGAAAAAATACATGTAAAGGGACAAACCAGGTACTCGGCACACATTCAGTGTCCAGTAATAGTGGCTTGAAACTTGGGGCCCCAGGCTGGTGTCATGTTTTGGTCCCCATTGGGCTGCGGCAGAGATGCTCCTGGTGCAAGGAACAGGGGTCTGACTTCTCATTCATGCAATGGATTTTTGTGGAGTTCCCACTGTGTGCCGGGCCCTGGGACACAGTGTGGGAAAACCCAATCACAGCGTAAATCTAAGCCCCCTCTCAAGCGCGGGCAGCATGAGAGCAGAATCAGGGCTGTCGTGCCCAGCATGGCATCCCAGCCCGGAGCGGGCACCTGCTAGGTGTGCGGTAAATGTTGCGTGGGTGAGGGGAGACACGAAGTCTGAGTTTGCTTTCTTTACTGGAAATTCCCCCACCTGCCGGCGAGGCCCTAAAGGAAAGAAGAGCAACTGGGGACCAGGGTTCTGATTCTCCATCTCATCCACACATCTTCATTCATATGCTCTTTCTTCCAAATACCCCTGTGGCTCACCTTTTCCAAAGGTAAAGGAAAAAAATGCTGGGAAAACCCTCTGGGGGTTGCTCCTGAGCCATTGGCAGGCTGGGAAGCTGGGGAGAAGGAAAAGCAGGCAGGGACGACTGGCATTATGAGGCTACCCTTCAAGGCCACAGTGGGGAGAAGCCCTGGGCAGCCCCTTCCCTGCCGCGAGCTCAGTGCCCCCTCCTGGAAGAGCAAGGAAGAGAAGCAGACCCTCCTCCGAGCGGAACCATGCTGGCCGTCTGTCGGATGCCCCATCTCATCTGAGGCATCCTCCCTTCCAGCCTCGTGTAATTCTGTCACAGTTTTATTTTTATGGGAAGGCTACTTTTTTCCTTTTATTTTTTTCATCCTTTCACTTTAAGAAAAAAGTGTTTTCATGCTTAGCGAAATCAGTCAATCGGAGAAAGACAACTATCATATGATCTCCCTGATATGAGGGAGAGGAGATGCAACATGGGGGGTTAAGGGGGTAGGAGAAGAGTAAATGAAACAAGATGGGATTGGGAGGGAGACAAACCATAAGTGACTCTTAATCTCACAAAACAAACTGAGGGTTAATGGGGGGAGGGGGGTTGGGGGGGTGGGATTATGGACATTGGGGAGGGTATGTGCTATGGTGAGTGCTGTGAAGTGTGTAAACCTGGCGATTCACAGACCTGTACCCCTGGGGATAAAAATATATGTTTTAAAAAAATAAAATTTAGGGGCGCCTGGGTGGCTCAGTGGGTTAAAGCCTCTGCCTTCGGCTCAGGTCATGATCTCAGGGTCCTGGGATCGAGTCCCGCATCGGGCTCACTGCTCGGCAGGGAGCCTGCTTCCCTTCCTCTCTCTCTGCCTGCCTCTCTGCCTGCTTGTGATCTCTGTCTGTCAAAAAAATAAATAAAATCTTTAAAAAAAAATAAAATAAAATTTAAAAAAGAAAAAGTGTTTTTACATTATAATAAAACAATTAAAACATTTACAATAAAACTGCCTGAAAATTGCAAAAATCCAGGTGATATGTTATTGCTTTATTGGGAGACCAGTTTTCTCACTTACTGCTTCTTTCCTTGAGCCAATGAAAATATTGTTTGTATTTTAAGGAAATGTGTGCATGCTTGCGGTAAAAATCTCAACCCTGTAGAAGCATAAAAGGGCCATCATGGAAGCACACCTTCCCATCTCTCCCCTTGCCCTCAGCCACCCCCAACAAGTTGCTCCCAGATGGCTGTTGCTGTCTAGATAAGGGGACCCTTGGGGAATCTTGTTGTAGACCCACCTCTCTAAACCACTGCTAGGCTGAGGGGAGGTGGCCCTTTTTAGTAACAGGAGCATGGGCTCAGGCTCAGGACTGGAAGGTTAGCTCTGCCATTGACTTGCTCTGTAACCCGCAGGCATCCGCATAACCTCTCTGAGCCTCAGTGACCTTCTCAGCAGGCTGGGATCAGGGCTCTAAAGCCCTGGGCATGAGTCAGTGTCCTGCATGCCACCCAGGTGACTGTGTCGTTTGGTGGTCTCTGCAGGTTGGGGACCAGATTCTGGAGGTGAACGGACGGAGCTTTCTCAACATCCTGCACGACGAGGCGGTCAGGCTGCTCAAGTCTTCGCAGCACCTCATCCTGACGGTGAAGGACGTCGGGAGGCTGCCCCACGCCCGCACCACGGTGGACGAGACCAAGTGGATTGCCAGTTCCCGTATTGGGGACACCAGCACGAACTTGGCAGGGTCTGGCCGCACCCCTCACTCCGGGCCCCAGGACCGCAGGGCCGTCTCTGAAAGCCAGTGATGCCCCCTCCCGTCCCCTCACCACTCCCGGATCTGTAACGATTCTGAGAGCCTGCGGTCCCCATCCCAAGGTCCCTTGAAATTGTGGGCGTGACCTCGGACACATCCCTTCTCCTCTCCAGGCCTGTTCCCCATGGGAATCTGAGCTGCACCATCACCTTCTCTAGTTCTTTATCTCACGCAAATCAGTTAACTCAATCTTGGGCCTTTAGGTCCTTTGTCTGAAAGTGGGGCTCCTCACCCAGGCCCCCATCCAACTCTGGGGATGAGGACCCTGTGAGTTCCCTGAGGAAAAGGGTCTTGGGAGTCATGAAGTGGCTACAGCTGCTGACGGCTGGCTGCCGTGGTGCTGAGAGTGTCACGCGTCCCCTTTGGATTTCCAGCAGGCGTCTCAGCCTGGTTGGTGGCCTCCCGGGCCAGATCCACCCAGAGCATCCCTCTCCCTTCCTTGCCTCCCGCTCTCCCCTCTCGCCAGCGCGGTATCATAAATGTTTTAGTTAACTTCCAGCATTTAAAAAGGCATCAAGTTTCCCATGGAAAGAAAAGAAAAACAAAAAACAAACCTGGATTTCTGGCTGCTGCTTTAAAATAAGGAATTCTGGTGGCTTAAACTCATGTTTTTTCAAGAAATTGGGCTGGAGCTGAGCTGCACCTGCCAGTTGCCGCCCTGCGTCTCCAGTTTGCCCCGGTCTTCCCCCTCCCTAGGGTTGGCCAGACCCCGAGGCCGTGGGTTATTGTCTCCTGTCCTGGTGTTACCTGCCTGGGCCTGTAGGGTTGGAAGCAAGTGCGTGAGTGGAGAAGTGCTGTCCACAGGCTCCACTGGGAGGCCAGAAGCCGCTCAGCTGTCCAGGTGGTCACGTCCCCTTGAGCTGCCCCAGTGGGGTGAGGCCAGGGCTCTCTCCTGTTCCAGATCAGCCTCTCCCTTGCTCGCGTCTGTCCGAATTGCTCAGTCACACCGCTGAACACATTCATCTTTCTCCATAGATTTCCTGGGGATCTTCCCACGGAAGGGACAAACAAGGTAGGGCGGTCCCCATCCATGGCTATCTTTGGCTTCATACATCCCCGTGGGGGCAGTGAGGGGGTTGCAGAACCGCTCGTGTGCATGATCTCATTTTGTTTGGGCAGTCCACTGACTGTCCATCCGTCCTTCATTCCGCACACATCTATGGGCACCACCCCTGGCCCTGGGGATGATGGCACTGAACAGAACCGATCAGATCCCTGCCCCCGTGGAGATTATGCCTAGTGAAGGAGACCCACAGAAAAACAAACCTGTCCACCTATCTAATCACAGAAGATGTTTGGTGCCACCAGGCCAGGCTGGATGGTCTCAGAGAGAGCAACGGATGGGACATCCGATTTAGGCGGGGTGAGAGGCAGAGGGGAGGGTGGAGGCTCTCTGACTTGGTGACATGATGCTTGGGCTGGGCACTGAGTGTTAAAAAGAATTAACCACATTGGAGTCCGGTGCAGGGTGGGAAGGGATGGTCTAGTCGGAGGGCATAGCCTGTGCAAGAGCCCTGCAGCGGCAAGGAGAGCATGGGGGGTGGGGGGGCAGTGAGTGACCAGGAACTGGGAACAGAGTGACAATAGGTGGGATCACTGGGTCACACGGGGCTTTGTGGGCTGCCTAAGAGATTTGACTTCTGACCTAAAACAGTGGGAGACTATGGGGGAGATGTCTGTTTTTACCAGATCATCTCAGCAACTCCGCGTAAGTGATGGGAGACACAGAGGGGACACCAATGGCATCTTAGCCACAGCCCAGATGATGCCAGAGGCAGTGGAGGGGAGAGGGAGGAGGGTGTATGGATCTGTGCTCTGTCTCAGAAGTAAAGTTGCCATTACTCCCAATTTACCAAGGGAGGCTCTGAAAGCTAGAGAAAAAATCGGAAACCATAATAAGACCGCTCAACTCTGAACAGTTACGGGAGCTGAGGAGAGGACACGTGAAAGCGCTGTGGAGGGCGTGAAGCCCTTTGCGATCACACGAGGCCGCACAGTCTGAAAACGGACCCAGGCCCTCCTGCGGATGCACGGCGCAGACCAAGGCCACAGAGGGGACTCCCACCCCCGCACTGTGGTCACTGGCATGGCCCTGCCATGTGACCCCAGAGCCCTTCGGAATTCCCGGCCACCTGTCTTCCTGTCTTTCAGCTGGGATTCTACAAGGGGCCAGCCGGCTCCCAGGTGACCCTGAGCAGCCTGGGGAACCAGACACGCCTGCTGCTGGAGGAGCAGGCCCGGCACTTGCTGAACGAGCAGGAACGAGCCACCATGGCCTACTATTTGGATGAGTACCGCGGCGGCAGCGTCTCCGTGGAGGCCCTGGTCATGGCCCTGTTTGAGCTGCTCAACACCCACGCCAAGGTGACCCAAGCCCCTCCAAGGGCAAGGCTGCGGTTCCCGAGGGCTCTGCCTCCTTCCTGTGTCCCCCACTCCTTTCCTGCGCACCCGCAAAGTCAGGCGGAAGTGGCCCTGGGCGGAGACCAGTAACCGAGGTGCCCCCGTCCCAGGGAAGGCAGCCCCCAGACTCCTGGGGAAATCGTCTATTGAAGTCCCCTGTGATGTGGGCCCTAGCAACGTGGCCGTGGATGCTGAGCATACATCTAGAATTGTCTGGATTGCTCTTCAAAGCGATGCCTGGGCCTTGCCCCAGGCCAGTGAACGCCACACATCTGTGGGTGGGAGCCTGCCACAAGTCCCCGGTGCTGGCCGCTTTGAGAGCCAGGCTGGAAGAGGTCTGGGGTCCAGAAGCTGCACGAAGGAAGAAGGGATTAAACCTCTTGGGAGCAGTGGTGTGTGGGAAGGTTTAATAGAGGAAACGGGATTTGCAGAGAAGGAGGGAAGGCCATTCTAGGTGGAAGGACAGCCACGGGCTTCCTGGAGTGTTCGGGGAGCTGCAGTCGTGTGTACTGGCTGAGATGCCAGCGAGGACGGTGAGAAGGAAGCAGGTGTCAGATGAGGCTGGCCCAGCTTCCGGGCTATGGTGGTGCTTGGACTTCCCCTAGGAAGCCACGTGGGGAGCCACGGGGGGTTAAGGAGGGAGAGGCCAGAGGTCAAGTTGGCACGCAGGTGATTTGGCGTAGCAGGGGATGGGTCCCTCCACTGGTGGACCTCCGGCTGAGTACCCTCTTTGTCCCCCTCCCCAGTTCTCGCTCCTGTCTGAGGTGAGAGGCACCATCTCGCCACAAGACCTGGACCGCTTCGACCACCTGGTGCTGAGGCGGGAGATCGAGTCCATGAAGGCCTGGCAGCCCCCAGGCCCTGGGCCCGGGGACACCTACTCCATGGTCTCCTACAGCGACACGGGCTCATCCACAGGCAGCCATGGCACCTCCACCACCGTCAGCTCAGCCAGGGTGAGCTGCCCCTGCCCCGTCCCTGGCTTTGCGGCCAGCGGGGCTGGGGCGTCAAGGTCCAGCCTTTGCCATGAGACGGATCTAGGCGTGAATCTCAGTACCACCCCTTACCAGCTCTGTCCCTTGCCTTTCTGAGCTTCAGTTTCTTCCGTTGGAAAAACCTTATTGTTGTCGAATGCCTGATGCGTGCCCAGCAAGGTGCTAGGAGACAGCTAGTGAACAAGGCAGATGTAGCCCTGCCTCTTGGGCTCCCGGTCTGCGGGGGGTGGGCTCGGGGAGAAAGGTGAAAAACACAGGTAATGAGACAAAGAGAAAAAACAGTAATAATCCATGGGAGGACCCCACCAGAAGCCGTGGCTGTGCCCTTATGGGGGTTGTCATTATGGGATCTTCCCCGAGACACCCCCTCTTGTCTTTACAGCCCCCCCGACTTTCTCCCAGCCTCCCCAGAAAAGCATGTGGTCCCTCCTGGGTTCTGCCCCCCAGGATGCTCAGAGGTAAATTAATCCCAGGAGACCTTCTCTAGGAAGGAGCAAAGGAAATGCCTTGCAGCTTGGTTGGGGAACCAGTTATCCCCGTCCGTGTGGCAGGAAGAGCCGGGGTGGAGGTGAGGAGAGTGGTCCTGTCTCACGCCCTCTCCTCCCGTCTTTAGATCGCTCATCATCACCACTCTCCGGGGGAAAGGGCAGGGCAGAGCCGTATTTCTCAAGCCCTGCTGCTCCCAGATGCTGAACTGGGACACCTTACAGGGGGAATCTCAGTAGACTTGGGGCAGATGCACTTAGTTGTCTAGCTGGAGCAGCAGAGCTCTGGGGACACGGTGGTGTCTGAGGATGCCAGCCGGGGGTTAGTGGGCACCAGTGAGCTTGTGGCCAGCAGAAAACAGCCCTGGGGCAGCGTCCTTGCCTTTGCAGACAGCTTGCGTTTCTTCTTAGCTCTGGGGAGATGAGTTTCTGGGGAACTTCTATGTCTCTGTCTTCCACCTCTACTGTTCTGAGTCCCCTTCCTCTGCAGGAGTCCTTGTCCCTTCCTGGGGGGCCCAGGCAGCTGCCAGGCATTCCTCTAGGGCTCTGGCTGCAGTGGAGACCACATCATGCTTCCGGGGACAGGCAGGTCACCTCTGGGGCAGGCCAGAGGGTGCTCCCCACCTGGGGCTGTGTGTTTGGCTCTGTGGCAGCACGCAGGCAATGAGCTGACTTCAGGCTGCCGAGACCTGGCCCGAGGGGCCGTTTCTCTCAGGGTCCGGCTCCACTGAGACTGGCCTTGGACATGCCCACATGGGTCTTCAGGATCCATAAGCCACTGCTCTGAAACCTGGGGGACAGCAGGCTGTAATTCTGGAATGATCTCTCTAGAATCGGGGATGAGAGATCCAGTAGGGGGATGGGGTGTGTTCTCGCTTGAGAGGGAGGAGATTTAGGTCTAACCCCCGGCTTCTCTGAGCCTCAGTTTCCCCATGAGTAGAATGGCCCAAGGTCTTTGCCCAAGGCTCTGATGGCAGTCAAGGTAACTATTATGTCCAGCTCAGCGCTGGCCTGCCATGACCTTGCCCAGCCCAGGGGTCTCTCCCAAACCTAAGAAGAGTTGGCCCCCACCGGTCTCAGACCCATGCTTTACCGCCCAGTGCCTCAGTTTCCCCACTTGCCCTAGGGCAGCGATGCTGCTATGCCTAGCCTTAGGATGCCCAGGGAGGATTAAACGAGGAGTGACCTCCCTGTTGGCAACAGCATCCCAGAAATACTGTCCAGACCCTGAGGACAGGTGGAGCCTCAACTCTTCCTGACTTCCCCCAACCTGGCTGGAGAAAATCACCTTGAGGATTTGCACCCAGGGCCTTGCAGACACTTGGAGGCTTCTGGAAAGCACTGGGTTGAGCCTCTGCTCCCCCGCTTCACTCTTATCCTGCTTCCAGCGCCCTCACGTGCACAGTGTGGGCCCCATCCCTCCAACTCAGACCTTCGCTGCTGGCACAAGGCTTGGGGCTCTCCACAATGCAAGTTTCCTCTGATGCAGGTTTTTGAACAAGGTCCTCTTTCAGGCTCTGCCTGCCATTAGCAGGTGTGACCTTGGACATGTCACTTCTCTTCCTCGGGCCTCCGTTTTTCCACCTACCAAATGGGAGTGACAGTCCCAGCCTCACCTGCTGGCAAGTCCCAGGGTTGCCTCACAGTGCACAGCCATCTTCTGACAGCCCTTCTCAAGGACAGGTGTCATTTCTGTAGAACCGCGGCGACCCCTGGTTTCCTTCAAGGAGACAGTTACCAAGAAGGAGTGCTGGTTGCGGCAACGGGACCTTTATTCTTCATCCCTCCTTTACTCCCGCCCCAAGTATCTGGAGGAAACAGAAAAGGGATCTTAGAGAACCGTGTTCATTTTTGCCTTTCTCTGTGTGTGTGCATGTGTGCATGCTGGGCAGAGGGGTGGCTGCTGAACCCGCCCCATCCCTAATATTTATTTGATGTATTTTTCTTTTTGCCTTTTGCCCACCCTTCCTCCCCAGGAGCGACTGCTGTGGCTTATAGACCTGATGGAGGTACCGTCCTTCCTGCCGGGCGGGGCCGTGGGAGTCCCTTAGCCGGGGTGGAGGTAGGGGGCCGTGGCCCTTCCTGCCACCCCCTTATGTCTGCACCCGGCCCTCGTGGGAACTGGGATTCTTCTCAGTGCTCACTGTCCCTCCTGTTGGCCGGTCCATCAGGTTTCCCCAGGCTTTGGGGTGAGGAGGCCCTCCGCTTAAACCCCAGCCCTGCTACTTCCTTGCTGTGTGACCTCAGAAAGGGATTTTACCTTTCTGAGCTCAGTTTTAGGGTCTGTAACCTGGGGATGATCATTTCTGTGCTGTGGAGCTGTTGAGAGACCTCTTGTGCTTCCATACGCTGTGAGCTCTGTCTGGAGTTTTCTCTTTCCCACTTCACATGGCCTGCTGTCTCCTCTGTGGGCATGAGCCCTACACTCACATGCCACCTCTTCCCGGAAGGCTTCCGTGATTCTCTGACTTCCCTATGGCTCCTCCAGCCCCCTGAGTGTCCCATTGTCCTGACTCTTGCTCATTATATTCTAAGAATGTTTACAAGCTTGGCTGGCTACTCCACCTGACCACAGCAGTGATTGTGTCTGGAATCGACAATGAATCCCTCATGTCCAGCCCAGGGCCTGGCCCATATAAACGACAGGGGCCTTTCTTAATAATCATCATTGTTGGCGTTTGTCGAGAGTTCATCGTGGCACTGTGATAATGCTTTCCAACTGTATCTTCTTTGACTTTCCCAGTAACTAGGAGTGGCAGGTACCACCATGATCCCCACTGCACAGGGAAGAACACCAAAGTCAGAGACAAAAGCGACCAGGTCCAGGTCACTCCGCTAGTGAGTGGTAGAGTCAGGATCCGGTAGTTATCTACTCGCCACCAAGTGACAGGCACTGGTCTGCAACCCCAGCACATGTCCGTTTTGCTGCAGTGATGCTGAACCCCCAAATCTGGATGGATAATAACCCAAAGCATTTCTTTCTTGTGACCCAGATCCTGTCCCTCATGGAGCTCACCTGCTTTCCTGACTGTGTTCAAACGCCTGTCACATGGCTCTCACCTCTTCTGAGTTTGTCTTCCCTGGGAAACAGGAGGGACCAGGGACCAGGCAGGGAGCACGTCTTTCTCCTGTCTGTCTGCCCAGTGCCAGCCCAGGCTCTGGAAGTGAGTTGGGGCCCAGGAAATGTGGAGCAGAAACTGAAATGAATCTGCCTTCCCTGGCCACACAGGGTTATCTTCTCATATCCCAGCCTCCTAACCTTCTACCTCCCACATGGTAGGAAAATGTCCTTGGCGCTGCCTTCCGGGCGGGCAGAGCAGCAGAGGGCTGGCTCCCGTGACCCAGATGCCCCAGACGGTTGCCCCAGATGGAACCAGTTTTCATTTAGCCCGAATTCTGTGGGCCACGCTCTGCAGTTAGCAATCTTGGGTTAAACGTGGCTCATTCTGCAGCCGTTTTCCCTTAAACCAGACAAAATCGATCAAAGGGGATCAGATGCAGTCTTCCTCCATTGACAAATAGTGTTTCTTTTCCATTTGTCTAATAGAGGGCTGGCCCTGGGAATTTTTCCTGCCTCCAGACAATGTCATTCCCCTCCCATTCGGATGTCAGCCGCGAGAGCTGAGCAGAAGCAAGGCTTCCCTGCCATTAATTGGGTTCTTCGTGGGGTACAAGCCAGCCTGGGGCAGAGGGGCTTAAGTGAACGGGTTGGGGAGTCCCGCAGACTGGGGCTGGCTCTCCCAAGTGGTAGCCATGACACCTTGGACAGGTGACTGAAGCTTTGGGAGCCTTGAGTCCTCTGGGTTGTCATGAAAACTCATGAATGAGCTCAGGAGTGGACTTGCAGGCGTGGAGGACTTGTGAGCCCATTCTGTTGATACTCTGAAGACTGGCAAAGGGCACTGCGGAGGATTTCGGGGAAAAAGAGGTTGCAGAGGCCAAGTCCATCCTTGTACCTATGAAGCAGGTGCCGTTGAGGTCAGGGGTGGCAGCTGGGACTGCCCCGCCTTAACCTCAACCCCTTTCCACCTGGAATTGAGAGGTTCACACTCCAAGCCTCTCGTGTGCCTGGAAAGGGGCTTCCTGGGCCTGCCAGGGCATGCCGGGGTAGGGGGCTGCTCTAAAACCCTGTTGTCCCTGCCCCTAGGCAGTAAGGTGAGAAGTGGGTCCTGTGTGTGGCTGTCAGCCCGGTGCTCCCTTATGGTCTCTATGCTTTTTCTCCTCGTCTAAAGAGGAAAAGTCCTGGGGCGAAAGGAGGGTGGAGAAGCTCAGGCTGGTCTCGGGCTCTTCCGGCTGCAGGGACCCCTAACTGTGAAGCAGCTCTTCCCAGAAACAGGGAGAAAATCATCAGAGGACCTTCTCCCACCTCCTGTGTTGTGCCTTTGGTCCAGCCTGGTTGGGTTTAGAGAGTCCTTTGCTGGGCAAGCCCTCCCACAGTAGAGGAGCAGGAAGGAGCCCAACTACTGACTCATTCATCACCCAGCTCTGTGGCGAGCATTTGTGGAGCACCACTCCTTGCCCCCCATCCCTGGCTCTGAGACGACAGCCCCTGCTCCCCGGGAGCTTAGCAAGTCCTGCTGGGGAGGCAGCCTCAGATCAGACCACCTACCTAACTCACACCCTGAGAAGTGGGTCGAGGACCGGGGCCCTGACCAACGCGGGCTGTCAGGGGAGGGGATGTTGGAACTGAGATCTGAGGTCATTGGCATCAACTGGGCAATCCACCAGGCAAGGAGCTGAGGGGGCCAAATTGGCACATGCAAAGGCCCTGAGCTCAAGGCTTGTGGACCCTGGAAGGAACTGTGGGAGGTCAGGAGGGCCAGAGTGCCAGGGGTGAAGGGGAGAGGGTGCCGGCTTAGCAGCAGGAAGCGCCAGGGACTCGGGCTTAACCCTGAAACTGTGGAACACCGCTGAGCGTCTTCTGGCAGGAAGTGACAAGATCTTGTCTGTATCTTTTTTTTTTTTTTAAG